>NW_026990149.1:3391877-3700230 GCF_036417665.1 Passer domesticus | reverse complement strand
TTGGTAAAAAATGCTTAATTAACTGTACAGTTTCTGAATTCTCATTGAAAGCCAAGAATGCGGGGGTGTGCAATTTCTACACAATAACACAAATTTATTTAAATAAAGTCAAGGATCTTGATGAAAACATAACAAAAAATGAAAAGCCCCAACATAAAGAGGAGCTCCAACCTCTAATTGCCAAAATAGGGCCTTATGCCATTAAAAATATGGCAATTTAAAAGCTATTGATTAACCCAGAATGGTCCCTGAAGTGAGTTGAAATGGCAGTGCAGTTGAGTGCTTCTAACATCTGGTCAGAATATTCTCCATTCCTTAAGACTTTCTTCAGGGAATGCACAAATTGGCTACTGAAACTTATGCCCCATACAATTTGAAGGAAGAAAAACCTTACAGGGGTGCTGGGAACAGGACTGGGGGTTTTAAATACAACAGATGCAGAAGGATTAATGAACAGATTAGCTGTAACAGGCAGCAATCTAGTTAAATTATAAAAACCTCTACAGTCTTCCTTACTAGCATTAGGCACTAGCCAATGGAAATTATCTAAATTATTACCAGGGTGGGAAAATATGGAGGAATGGGATCATGAGTTAACAATAACTGCACTAAATACATTCCAAGACAATGTTTCTTTAAAACATTCTCAGCTGTTTACAGGAACAACTATGGATGCAATCAATCACTGCCTCAATTACACAAGAGAGAGGGGAGGGCACCTTCCCCACTGAGATCCAAAGGATTGTCTGGGACAATGCTACTGAGGTAGAGAGCTTGGTGGAGTCCTGGTGGACTGGAATATCACTTACGAGCCTGCCACTAGCATAGTGACTGCTTTCATGTTGACCATTCATAATGCCTCAATACACATGATTCACCTCACCATTGCCTTAGGATTGAACCATGACAAAACCGTGTTATATCCTTCTAAACACAGAACTTGGGCACGAAAGACTAAAGGGAAGTGGCAAACTGTAAATATAGATTCTTGTATTGCAAGGGAACAACTAGGATTCATTTGTGAAAGCAACACCATAGATGAACAAGACATTTGCCTAGATACTGAACAGAGTATCTGTCATTTTGAGCTTCATCCAGTTAACCAAACAACTATGCTTGTGTATACAGGCCAAGGCTGTGAATGTCTAAGAACAGCATGCCCCACCATAGTGATAGATAATTTCAACTATGATGTATAACCATTCTAACCTTTGTATCTTCAATTTTGTCAAAATGTGTGGGGGTGATTTTTCTTATCAGACAATAGTTTTGTCATATCAATATGCAAAAACTATAGTTTTTACTATAGTTCAGGAGCTATTACCCACACCCATTGGGGTAAACCTTACTCTAGTAAAACAATTATTAAGACATGAAGACCTAGGGAACATTCTCAAAGAAGTAAAGGAGACTGGAAAGATAATTTTCATGACAGTCCACCATGATGCTGAAGAGATAGGGAAAGTTTTAAGACAAATAAGGGATGATATGACAGGGCACACCGTTGGTGGGAAGTACTTTTTGGATGATCCCCTGTGGATGCTTGTTGCGGCGAACCACCCGTATGTGAGGACACAAGCCTTGACTCCATTTTGCTCAGAACTCTGATTTTTATGTTATATATTATATTAAAATACTAGAATAAAACTATACTAAAAGAACAGAGAGAGAAGAAGATCAGAAGGCTACAAAGAACAAGAATAGAACAGGAAAAGAATGCATAACAAAATCTTGTGACTGCTCACAGCCTTGGCACGGGTGGCTGTGATTGGTCACTAATTGAAAACAATCCACATGGACCAATGGAAGATGCACCCATTGCATTCCACAGCAGCAGATAGTTATTGTTTACATTTCTTTCCTGAGGCTCTCAGCTCCTCAGGATGGGAAAAATCCTAGCAAAGGATTTTTCATAAAATATCATGGCTACAGATGCTGACAGTCTGGTCAGAGAGAAAGTCAGATAAACTTTCCCAGGCATGACTCTGGGGAGAAAGCTCAGAGAAATAATTAAAACAATCTTTAATCTTTGCAGCTGGTGTTTTGAATTTGTTGTTTACTTGTAAGATGTTTACAATAAGGGTGTTGTTCCTAATTAGCCAATTATATGAGAGGTGTTGATTGAGGACCAATCAGGTCCAGCTTTGTCAGAACAGTCTGTAAAAGAATATGATGGCTAATAAACCAGGCATTTGCCTTCTGACCACATAAGAGTCTGTGTTGCTTTCTTCAGCTGTCCCAAATACAACAATGACAGTCCCCTATCACCACTGGGATCTTAAATATGTTGTGTCATCCTATAATAGTGTTTTTAGTTTTAGTTTGCATTAAGTCTAGTTTTATTATCATTTATGCTTATTTGAATTGTTAGGATAATGAAATATATAAATGTAACAATTGCAATGCTTGAAGCACACGAAAACACAAAAATATCACGGTATCACCTAGAAGGAAAAATAATTGCCTATCGTTTAGAAAAGGGGGCATTGATATAGGCTTAAACAGACTATAGTTGGCTGTGTAATCAAGGATTAAACAGGCTATAGTTTACAGTGTAATCAAGAATAGATGCTCCTTTTCCTATACTGCTGTGTAATCAAGAGCAGATGGTCCTCTTTCCTATACCTTAAGGCATCTTGCCTATTGTTTAAGACTGAACAAGTGCTCGAAAAACTGGTAAAAATTGCATCTGTGATTTGGACCATGGCAAGAAGCCTTGGAGAATTGCCAGATGTGAAGAGTGCTAAAAGAGCACAAGCACAGAACAATAAAAGATGATTAACATACAAAGTGAGAACAGACAGGGATAGGCTATGAATATGTATAGATGATTATAAATATGTATGAGCTTAAGTGTATATAATACAGAGCATCTGCTCTGCTGGACACATACGTCTTTGATGAAGTGATTCCTCATGTGTCCAGTGCTGAATAAACAAACATACCTACTTCACTGACCTAATGGTTGTGGAATTTCTATTTCCACGTGTCAGCCCTTTGGTTCCATGGGCCCCACAGTGTCACAGGAGTTTCTTTGGTTGTCTGAGGTTCTTTAGCGTCACAATGGATATTTGGTTCCATGGGGCCCCACAGTGTCATAGGACTTTCCTTGTTTCCATGTGCCACAAAGTGTCACAGTCATCTCCTTTTTCCTGCAGCAACCATCAGCAATCCCCACTGCCAGAGCCAAATGCCTGGGAAGACGGAGACAGGGAGGACATTTGGAGTGATGGATTTTGACTTCCCAGGTCACATTGACGTGGGGTGGGGCCCTGCTGTCCTAGAGATGGCTGAACACTGGCCTGGCCATGGGAAGGGGTAAGAGACAACAACCTCTGACCATGGAACTACAACAACAGAGAGGTCAGGCAGAAGTCTGGATTTAAAGACTGTCACCAGCACAGGAAACATCAATTTGAGAGGAAATATGTGAGCTAATATCTACAAATAATTTGGTGAGTAAAGGGATGAGTGTTAATATCTTTGAAATGGGTTGTAATATTTCTACTGACTTTGGGCAGCAGGTTTGTTACCAGGTGCAGACAACGTGACTCCTGAAACAGACAAGGGTCTGCACAAGCCTGAACTTTGAGGGGAAATGCCAGGTTCAAGGAAGAATATGGGGTAGGCAGGTCAGGAAGGCTGTGCCTTCTCAGTACCTTGGCCAATGGGGAAAGGAAGAGGGCAGCATGCAGCCAGGAGTTTAGGATAAAAGGAGGCTGCACCCTTGGAAACCTCAAGAGAGAAAACCCTGCAGGCATGTGCCCCAGTGAAATCTCTCCCTTTATGCAAATAAAGTTGAAGGACTCCTCTGTGTCATTTTTGGACATAAATCTCTGGCGTTTGTGGGTTTTCCTGGCAGTGACAACATGGAATCTCATGGAAGCAAGTGTCCAGAGTTTCATGGCACAGACTCACAGAGTGCTGGAGACCATTATCACAATGGGAACACATGGAACAAAGGCTCCAGAGGAACACAGCAGGGTCTCATGGAAAGCAAGAGAGCATCCTGATGGAATGGAAACTCATGGAACCAAGTGTCCACTGTTTTACAGCAGGGCCTCATGGAATGCTGGAGACCATTGTAGCACAACTGGGCCTCATGGAACTAAGAAGATTGCTGTGGTACAATGGAATCTCAAGGAAACAAGGGTCAGTTGTTAACCCCAGGCTCTGCTTTGACCACCTGGGGCGTCATGGGACACAGGTGCCACTGGGACATTGCCAGGTCTAGTAGAAACAAGACTCCATTCTTGCACAGCAAGGCCTCATGACACCCAGGACAGCAGTGTGACACAATGACATCTTGGGGAACCACGTGTCAACTGCAAACACAACGGGGCCTCATGGAAGCCAGGTGCCACTTGGATAGTGCCAGGGCAGGTGGAAATCAGTGTCCATCGTGACACAGCACAGCACCTTGGAACTCAACAAACCATTGGGACAACATGAAATCTCATGCATCCAAGGCTCTACTTTGGCAAAGTGGGGCCCATAGGACACAGGTGCCACCAGGACATTGCCAGCTCTTGTGGAACCCAGTGTCCATTGTGAGAGAGTGCAGCCTCAAGGAAATGTGGACCACTGTGACGCAATGGAGTCTCATGGAAGCAAGTGTCAATTGTGAATGCAGCATGGCCTCATTGAACCCAGGGGCAACTGGGACCATGCTGTGGCTCATAGAAGCAAGGGGCCATGTGACACAGCGGGGCTTCTTGGAACCCAGGAGAACATTGTGGGCCCATGGATTCTCATAGAAGCAAAGTGCGACATCACAATGGTCTCCTGGCTTTCGTGAGACCCCTCTTCATAACAATTCAGACTTGTTTCTGTGAGATTCTATTGTGCCACAATTCTCTCCTGGCTTCAATAAGGCTGTGCTGTGTTTACAATTGATACTTGGCTCCCCAGGATTCCATGGCGTCACTCTGCTCTCTTGTGATTTGAGGCTGTGCTGTGTTACAATGGACGCTTGCTTCCACCAAGGCTGGAGATGTCCCAGTGGCACCAGGCTTCCATGAGACCCTGCCGTGTCACAATGGACCCTTGGTTCCCTGAGATTCCATTGTGGCACAGTGCTTTCCTAGATCCTATGAGGCCCTGCTGTGCAATAATGGAGACTTGTTTCTCCTAGGCCTGGAAATATTTCTGTGCCCCTTATGTTCCATGCGTCCCTCTCTGTCAAAATTTACCCTTGGCTCCATTGCGTAACAATGGTTCCCATGTTTCTATGATCTTCCCTGTGTCTCAAGGGACACTTGATTCCATAAGAGCTGGCAATGTTCCAGGAGCACCTGTCTTGTATTTGGCCCTTTTGTCAAAATAATGGTTCCATGAGATTTCACTTTGTCACAATGTTTTCCTTGGTTTCCTTAGAAGCTGTTATGTTCACAATTGACCCTTGGTTCTTTGAGACTTGATTACATTACAGTGGTGTCCTTGGTTTCATAAAATCCACATTTGTCACAATGGAGCCTTGGTTTCAGGATATTCCATTGCAACACAATGGTCTCACCACTTTATGAGGTTGCTCTGTGAAACAGTGGACACTTGGTTCCATGAGATTGTTGGGTAAAAGTGTTCCATTAGGCCAGCCTCTGTCACTATGGACACTTGCTTGCACAAGCCTTGGAAATGTCCCATCAGCACCTGGGCTCCATCAGGCCCTGCTGTGTTGACAATTTACCTGTTGTTCCAGGACATTCCATTGCCTCACAATGGTCTGCTTGGTGCCATGAGGCCCTTCTGTGTCACAACAGAGCCTTGGTTCCGTGAGTTTCCATTGGGTCACAGCGGTCTCCTGTGTTCCATTAGGCCTAGCTCTGTCACTGTGGACACTTGATTCCATGGGCAGTGGCAATGTTTACAGTGGCACCCCACAGTCTTACAAGTGACAGTTTGTTCCATGACATTCCATGGAGGCACAACAGTCACTTGGGTTCCATGCAGGTGCCCGGGGAGAAGGAGCTCAGCCCAAATATCCTAGGGGTTCCTGGGCTGGTGTTTTCTGGGGAGAAATCTTTGGATCTTGCAGGACTCCAAAGCTGAGCCACGGATGCCTCTTGGGATGTAGTGGAGCATTGTGAAAGCCAAGAGACCTTCGTGGAGCCAAGGCTGTAGTGGGTCACAGAGGGACCTCCTGGAAGCCAGGAGACCCTCATGGAGCCAAGGCTGCAGTGTGTCAGAGAGGAACCTTGTGGAAGCCAGGAGGGCAGTGTGAGGCTATGGAACAATATGGCACCAAGGTTTCACTGGGACTTGACAGAACCTCACGGAAGCAAGGAAGCATTGTGAGCCTCCAGAATCAGCGTCTGCAGGAGGATTTTCTGCTCCCTCCTGGGATTTTGGTGGACAATAAAGCCTGAGACAGTCTCCCAAGGTGTCCAGCCGTATCATCAGTGGGGGCAAAATCTGGAGGGATGCCCTGTCAACCCTGCTGCTCCTCCTGGCTGGGCGTGGAGCTGCTGGGACACCGGGGTGGCAGGGAATCCTTAGTGGTGTGCAAGGAAAGGTTCACCACAAGCAGCACTGGAACAAGATGTGCAGGTAAAACAAGCGAGATAGCAGAGAAAGCAAGATAGCAAAGCAAGTGACTTAACAAATGCCATCAAGAGCAAGATAGCAAGTTTTTACGGAACTTGCAAACCACAAAACCAGCTAAAACCAGGTTAGACTGAAGAAGCACTAGGCATGGGCTGATGATACAGGTAAAAAGTTCAAATGTGAGGAGGACTACAGAAACCTTCATCAAAGGACCACCGGAAGAAAAGAAGATGCATGCACTGAAGCAGCAAATGGTTGTAAAACCATCACACAGCTTTATGCAAATGTGAGTATGCCAATGAAATGTGGTAACTGGCTTTTAAAATGTAACTGAAGGCCAAAGAAGATTGAGTGGGTTTTTGCCAGAGAGATCTCCCTCACTTCCAGTGCTGAATAGAGAAATCCCTGCTCTGACTGTAGTATGATTTTCTTGCCCAATTTGTCCCACTCCACCTTTCCCTCCCCTCTCCTCCCCTTTTGCAGCATTCCCCCAGTCCACAGCCTCCTCCCAGCTCATTTTGGGGGGTCCCATCCCCCTCTTTTCCCCCACTCTTCCACTCCTTCCTCATTGTTCCCCCAATCCCCAGTCCCCTCCCCCATGTTTGGTTTTGGAGGTTCCAGGCCCCTCCTGCTCAGTTTGGGGGTCCCGACCCCTCTTTGATTTAATATGGGGCCGCCATCTCCCTTCTCACTGTGCCCCACACTCACCCCGCAGTCAGGGGGCTCCCAGCACCACCAGTACGGCCCCAGCTGTCCCCACATGCCCTATCCCCATCTCCAGGGTCATCTCCCCCCTTCCCAAATTCCGCTCTCGGGGAGCGCTGCGGATGCGCCTGTCAACTGGAGTCAGAGCCACAACAGGCGCTGAGCCCTGAAAATCGCCAGGTTGGGCCACTGCGCCAAGTTTCCGCCTGGCAACTGGTTCGTCATCAGGACCGCGCATTCTGATTGGCCAGGATCTGTTTTGGGGTGGGGACGGGAGGAACTGGGGACCCCCAGGAATCCCCCGGGTTTGGGTGTATGGGGAGGGTCCCTGGAGCCGTTTGGAACCCTCAAAAATTGGCTGGAAGCAGCAGGAGCCGCCCCAAAAAGGGATTGAAGGGTCCAGTCCAGGAATGGGGAAGGGTCTGGGGATGGGTCCGATCTGGATTGAGGTGGTCTGGGATTGAGGGAGTGTAAGAGACGGTGTGAAGTTCTCCTCATTTGCCTCATGACTGTCCCCAGGACAGACATCAGGACCCTGAGGACCCCGATTGGAATTCTGGCCTGCCGGTGGTGGATGAATGCCAAAAATCCTGAAGCCCCTGAGTAGAATTCTGGCCTACCAAGTGATTATTCACAGCTGTCTAAAGTGACTTCTAGCACGGCCTGGTAAGGGGGGCGATGTGCCCTATATGCTTGCACCTGCTTCACAACAATAGCCCAGGAATTGTCCCACCTCTTAGCCAGATGAACTTGCTGGGGCAACTTTGGTAGCCCCCCATGGAAAATCCTTCATCTGCTCCACTACCACCATGATGGACGGAGATTGAAGCCCCCTCCCAAGGACTGAGACTGAGATCCCTGTAATCATGACACAGGGGTGCTGGCCTGACTGAAGTGGGATGCCTGCTAAGTGTTGCCTGCAGATGTGTTCACTGGACCTAGACTGGTTTCCCATAGAAACCAGTCCTGAAACAACGGATCCCACTCACTGCTGATAGTGACTTACCCTGCTGAGAACACGGACTTTCCAGACCTATCTTCAATACCTTTTCCCCCACTCAGTGATTTCAAGATCTGTTCCCTCCCCAACAATGGACTATAACAGAACCTTGAGTTAACCAGGACTTTTGAGATCTCCCCGACGTGACTAGGCGAACTCCATCGGCTGGACTACAAAGACTTGGTTTCTCTATGTTTGGTAGCTATCCTCCCTCCCTCTTTTCCCCTTCCTTTCCCTTTCCCTTTCCCTTTCCCTTTCCCTTTCCCTTTCCCTCCCTCCCTCCATTCCTTCCATCCATCCATCCCACATTTGCTGTGGTCATTGAATAAAGGTGCATTTGTTTTTGATTGATACTGCAATTCCCTTTCTGTGTTGTGTTTTTTGCACTCCAAGATCGGTTGGTGACCATTAGTGGGCTGGGATGTCTCCCCTTCCCGAGCCTGATCCTGTTCCCATTCCTGATCCCGCTCCCAATCCCAATGCCACCACTTTTTCCAGGGAATGGCTCTGATCTTAATCCCGACCACAAACCTGAGGAGGTCAAAGACCCCAAATCCTGGGGTCAAACCCCCCTGACCCCAAATCCTGAGAGTTCCAACGCTGGGGGGGAGGCCAAACATCCCTAAACCCAAACTCTGGGATATCCTCACCCCTCCACCCTGAAACCCAAATTTTAGGGTCAAACCCCCAGATCCTGGGGTGTCAAACACTCCCCAGTTCCCAAACGAGGTTGAATCCCCATGACCCCAAATCCTGGGGTTTAAAACATTTGGGGTATCCACCACCCCAATTCCCAAAGTCTGGGGTCAAATATCTCCAAATCCTAAATCCCGAGGTACCAAACACCCTCAATTCCCAAAGTTTGGGGTTAAAACCCCCAATTCCCAACTCCTAGGATTTGAAATATCTGGGGTGAGCAAGCCTCCTCATCCCCAAATTATGGGGTCCAATCCCCCAGTCCCCAAATCCCAAATCCTGGGATTGTCAAATACTCCCAAACCCTGGGGTGTCAAACCCCCCCCCCCCCAAATTTTAGCATCAAATCTCCCCAATCCCAGAAGTCTGGGGGGGGGGCATATCTCCCCCAATCCCCAACACCCCCCAAAACCACTCCAGCCCTGGGAGGCACAGTGGGGTTTATTTGGGAAGGCTCCAGGTGCAATGTCTGCAGAGAGACCCTGGGTACAATGCTGGGAAAGACCCCAAAAACCCCTTGGGAACCCCAAAAGTATCTGGGGGAGTGGGAAAAGGGGATTTGGGTTTATCTGGGTTGGGGGCAGCTCCAGGTGCAATGTCTGCAGAGAGACCCTGGGTACAATGCTGGGAAGAAGCCCAAAAACTCCTCGGGAATCCCAAAAGCCCCTGGGGGGCTGAGAAAGTGGATTTGGGGTGGGGATCCAGGGTGGAAGAAGGGGATTTGGGGTGAGATTTAGGAAGGAATGAATAGGATTTAACAGAGATAAAGGAGATTTTGAGGTGAAAGAAGGAGGATTTGGGATGCAGACAAAAAGGATTTGGGATGGAAAAAGGAGATTTGGGTGGGAAAAGGGGATTTAGGGTGGAGATTGAGGATTTGGGGTCAGGATTGTGGTGGGAAAAGGGGATATTGGGTTGGAAAAGGACTTTGGGTGGGAAAAATGGGACTTGGGGTGGAAAAAGAAGGATTTAAGATGAAAAAGGGAGAGTTTGGGGTAAAAAAGGATTTAGGGTGGGTGAAGGGGGGTTTAGGGTGGGGAGGAGAAAATGGGGATTGGGGTGGGAATTGAGGGATTCAGGATGGGGAAAGATTTTGGGTGGAAAAAGAGGATTTAATGTGGGCAGGGAAGCATTTGGGGTGGGAAAAGAGGATTTGGGGTTGAAAAAGGAGATTTTGGGTGGGAAAGGGGGATTTAGGGTGGGGAGGGAAGGATTTGGGGTAGAAAAAGGTGATTTGGGGTGGGAAAAGGTGATTTGGGGTGGATAAATGAGATTTGAGATGCACAAAGGATTTGGGGTGAAAAAACAGGATTTGGGGTGGGGAATTGGGGAGGAAAAGAGAGATTTTGGGATGGGAAAAGGAATTTGGGGACTCATAAAGGATTTGGGCTTGGAAAAAAAAATTGGGGTGGGAAAAGGAAGATTTGGGGTGGGATAAAGGAGGATTTAAAAAAGGAGAATTTGGGCCCAGCTGAACTTACCTGGGGGTGTAGGGGTGCATGGGGGGGTTTGGAGCACGGTCAGGACCATTTTTGGGGCAGTTTTCTGCGATTTTGGAGTCTTTTTCTCGGATTTGAAGGCAGTTTTGTGGGATTTAGGGTGTTCTGGGGTGGTTTTGAGGTATCTTAGGGTGTTTCTATGGGATTTTGGGTGGTTCGGAAGGATTTTAGGGTGTTTCTATGGGATTTTGGGGTGGTTTGGAGGGATTTGGGGCGTTTTGGGGCAGGTTTTGGGTATTTAGGGGCGGGTTTGAGGCGCCTTTTTTGGATCTTGGGGTATTTTGGACCCTTTTTTTGGGGGGTTTGGGGGTATTTTGGTGGGGTTTGCAGTGTTTTGGGTCACTTTTTGGCGAAAGAGATCTTCATGGCGTTGCTCTGGGTGATCTTGAAGCCCTGCAGGGCCTCGCGAGCGGCGCCCGCCTGCACCTCGGTGTCAAACTCCACAAAGGCGATGTCGTGGCGCCCGGGCACCAGGCGCACCTCCTTGAACCCTGGGAACCTGGGATGGAGAAGGGGGTTAGGAGAGCCTGAAAAAACCTGGGACCGTTCCCCCAGAAACCCGTGAATGTTCCTCAAGAAACCTGGGAATGTTCCCCCAGAAACCCAAGAAGGTTCCCCAAAAAATCTGGTAATGGTCCCCCAAAATCCAGAAACGTTCCCCAAAAAATCTGGGAATGTCCCCCAAAAACACTCCAGAAATGGTCTCCCAAAAACTCAGAAATGTTGCCCAACATAATCCAGAAATGTTCCCCCCAAAAAAATCCTGAAACAGCCTCTCTTCGAAATCCAGAGCCATTCCCAAATATCAGCAATGTTCCCCCCAAAATTCCAGAAACTTCTCTCAAAAACCCGGAAACATTCCCCAAAAAACCCAAGAACCTAAAAATTTTCCCCCAAAAATCCAGAAGCGTCCCCCCCCCCCAGAAAACTTGGAAACATTCCCCAAAAGATCCAGCTATGTCCCCTAAAATCCAGTAACATTTAAAAAAAATTCCAGAAATCCAACTCCCCATAAAAGTCCAGAAATGTTCCCAAAAAAATCCAGAATTTCCCCTCAAATTCCAGACTCTTCCCCCTCAAACAATCCAGAAATACAACGGCACCAAATATTCAGAAATGCCCTCAAAAATATTCAGCAATGCTCCCCAAAAACCCAGAAATCCAATTCCAGAAATGTTCCCCAGAAATCTGGAAACATTTCCCTCCAAAAAAAATCCAGAAACATTCCCCCCAAAATCCAACCCAACCCCCACCTCCTCTCGAAATCCCCCCAAAATCCCCAAATTTCCCCAAATTCCAGGAACACCCCCAAATGCCCCTGAGGGAGCTCCTAGATTTTCAATGCCTGGGAATTTGGGATGGGGGTTAGAGTCAGGAGGAGCCCAGAATTTGAGGAAATCCCTGAGAAATCCAAGGGGGACAGCCTGAGTTTGGGAAAACCCCCAGTGGTGGGAAATTACCCCCAAAATTCAACTGAAACACTCTCAAAATGGTTTGAGAATCTCAGAATGTCCCTCAAAATCCCAAAACATCCCAAATAACCCCAAAAGTCCTGCAACATTTCCCCAAATTTCCAGGGAAACGCTCTGAAAATCTTTCAATGTTCAACTCCCCAAAAATCCAACAACGCCAAAAATTCCAAAACATTTCAAAAAATCCAACATCCCAAAAATCAAAAATCCAACTCCAAATCCCACCCAAACATTCTCAAAATCCGCAAAAACCCAACAGTCCCCAAAATCCAGAAATATCCCACAAACTAAAAAAAAATCTACCAAGTCCAGAAACATTCCCCCCAAAATCCAACCCCCAAAAATTCAGCTCAAAAATCCCACAAAAACCCTCCCAAAATTGTTCAAAACCCCCAAAATCCAACATCCCTAAAAATCCAGAACCCCCACCAAACCTCCCTGAAAAAAATCCAGAAAGATTCCCAGAAATCCAGAAGTGTTGCCTAAAAAAACCCAGAAATCCAACTCCCCCAAAAGTCCAGAAATGTTCCCCCCAAAAAAATCCAGGAGTTGCCCCCAAAACATTGAGAAACATTTCCCCCAAAACATCTAGAAACATTTCCTCCAAAAATTGAGAAATGGTCCTCCAAAAGTCCAGAAACATCCCCCCAAAAACCCCAATAAACTCAAAGACTGAGGATCTTTCCCCAAAAAATCCGTTAACTGTCTCCCCAAAAAGCCAAAAACTTTCCCCACACAAAATCCTGAAATACTGCCCAAAATCAAGGAACTTCCTCCCAAAATCCACAATGTTCCCCCAAAAATTTGGAAAAAACCCTCAGAATCTAGAAACTTTTTAAAAAAACCCAGAAATATTCCCCCAAAAACTCATAAACCTATTCCCCCCAGTCCAGAAAGTTCCTCCAAAAAAAATCCTCACGCATTCCCAAAAACTGAGGAACTTCCCCCAAAAACTCCAGAGTCATTCCCAAATAAAACCCAGAAATCCAACTCCCCCCAAAAAATCCAGAAATATTCCTCCAAAAACCCAGAAATTTACTCCTAAAAATCCAGAATATCCCTCCCCCCCTTCCCAAGTCCAGGCATTTTCTCCAAAAAACGTAAAAATGTTCCTCAAAAAAATCTGGAAACATTCCTCCAAAAATCCAGACATTCCCCCCCCACCCCAAAACGTGCTTCAAAAAACCCAGAAATTCCCACCCTAACAATCCAGAAATTTCCCCCCAAATCCTGATACTAAAAAAAAAATAAAAAAAAATCCAGCCCCAAATCCCCCTCATCCCTCTCCACCCCCCACAAGTCCCAAAATAACCAAATCCCCCAAACCCTGCCCAGAATTCCCGGAATCCCCGAAATCCCGAGATTGCCCCAGATCTCACTGGTTGAAGAGCATGGAGAGCATCAGCTCGTTGGTCTCCTCAGGGAGGTTGGTCAGGAACAGGATGTGGTTTGGAGGGTTTTCCGACAGCTGCGGGGAAATGGGAGAAAAAACCCCACATCAGCACCAAATCTGGCCCAAATGCTACCTAAAGTCACACTGTATACACACTAAAAAATCTGCCCAAAAATCCCACCAAAATCCTGAAAAAAAACCCCACAAAAAAATCTCACAAGAAAACCCAAAAAATCCTGAAAAAAATCCCCAAAGAAATCTCTCAAAATCTGACCAAAAACTCACCAGAATTCCACCCAAAAGACCACAAAATTTACACCAAAAATCCCCACCAAAAAATGTGCCAAAGTCCAGAGAAATCCCTCAAAATCCCAACAAAAATCACCCCAAAAATCCCCCTAAATCCCATGGAAAAATTCCTCAAAGACTCCCACTAAACCCCCATGAAAATTCCACAGAATCCACGCAGAAAAATCTGCATAAAAGTCCCCTCAAAAATCCCTGAATTACACAAAATCCACCCCAAAAGTCCCTCAAAATCATCCAAAATATCCCCACAAAATAACCCCCCAAAATTACCCGAAAAGCCACAAAATCCACTGCAAATCCATTCTAAAAATCTGCACCAAAACCATAACAAATCCCCCCAAAAATGCCCCCAAGTCCCCTCAAATCCTATCCAAAATCTCAGTAAGTCCACCGAAAAAGTTCCCACAAAAAATTCCCTCAAAATCCCTCCAAAATCCAACAAAATCCACCCCAAAAATCCCACAAGTCCCCTAAATCACTCAGGTTCTGGAGTTACTCACGGGCTGTGGGGTAGGGATCGGGGCCATTCCAGGCTGTGGGGCCATTCCTGGGGGAATTCCCGGATTCGGGGCCATTCCTGGGGCTGGAATCATGCCCGGGGGAGGGATGTAGGGTGGTTGTCCCCCCAGATGCGGCATCATCCGGGGCGGCTGCGCCAGCGGCGGCATCCCCTGAGGAGAGACCCCAACACACCCCAAATCATCCCAAAGGAACAGACAGAATCCCAAAGTTATCCCAAACACATTCCCTGAGGAGAGACCCCAACACACTCCAAATAATCCCAAAGGAACAGACAGAACCCCAGAGTTATCTCAAAAGTACAGCAAGAATCCCAAATCAATGTGGAATGATGCCAAATCCACACAGAATTATCCCTGAATTACCCCACAGACACGTGGCCTCAAAAGCCCCAAATTTTCCCAAAACCATGAAAAATTATCCCAAATTATCCCAAAAGCACCACAAATAACCCCAAAATTACCCCAAATTATCCCAAAATCACACCCACCAACCTCAAAATTAACCCAAATAACCCCAAAGGCATACAAAGAACCCAAAGAACTCAAATCCCCTCAAAATCCCATCCAAATCCCCCCATGCCCTCCCAAAATGCCCAGGAACAATCCCGAATCCCCTGGAATGATCCCACAATACCCCAGAATGATCCTAAAATCCCCCAGAACCATCCGCCAAATCCCCTGGAATGATCCCAAATCCCCCAAAATCCCCCTGAACCATCCCAAAACCCACTAAACAATCCCAAATCACACAAACCAATCCCAAATCTCCTAAAAACAATCCCCAAAATCCCATAAAATGATCCCAAATCATCCTGAACCATCTGCAAATTCCCCAAAACATCCCTTGAATTCCCTAGAAACGCCCCAAATTCCCATAAAGTGATTCCAAATCCCCTAGGAACAATCCCACAAATCAATCCCCAATCTCCACCCGAACACCTCCAAATCCCCTAGGACTGATCACAAAATCCCCTAAACCAATCCCAAATTCCTAGCACTCACAGGCACTGCCCCCTGTGCCCCAATCCCAAATCTGACAAACCCACCCCCAAATCCCCCCAAAATGATCCCAAAATCCCATTAAACAATCCCAAACGCCCTGTGAATAATCCCAAATCACATAAAATGATCCCAAAATCCCCTAAAGCCATCCCAAATACCCTAAACCAAACCCAAATCTCCCTGGGACTTACGGGCACTGCTTTCTGTGCTCCAATCCCGATCCCAAACCTATAAATGACCCTAAATCCCATAAAACAATCCCATAAAACCCCTGGCACTCATGGGCACTGGCTCCTGTGCCACAATCACAAATTCCACAAATTGCCCCAAATCCCATAAATGATCCTATAAATGTCCCAGCACTCACAGGCACTGTCCCCTGTGCCCTGATTCGGATTCCAAAATCCCATGAACGACCCCAATTGCATGAATGACCCCAATCCCAAAAATGATCCCCAATCCCATAAATGACCCCAAATCTCATGAATTACCCAAACCCATGAACAACCCCAATCCCAAAAATGACCCCAAATCCCATGAATTACCCAAATCTCATAAACAACCCCAATTCCACAAATGATCCCCAATCCCATGAACGACTCCAATCTCACGAATGACCCCAAATCCCACAAATGACCCCCAATCCCATGAATGGCCCTAATGTGATCAAACAATCCCCTGGCACTCACGGGCACTGCCCCCTGCGCTGCCCCCTGTGCTGCAGCCCCGCTCTTTTTGGGGCCAGGGGCCTCTCCCCCCTTGGCTTTGCGCTTGTCCCGTTTGCGCTCCCGGTCCCGATCCCGCTCCCGCTCCACAAACGTTCCCTTCATCTTGGCGATGATGTCCGAGTCAGTCTTGGCGTACTGGATCCGCTGGAACGGCACATTCCCGGGATTGGGGCATTTCAGGGCATCTGGGATCAGTCCAGGGGGATTTGGGGATGGTTCAGGGGGTTTTGGGGTTGTTCCTGAGGATTTTGGGGGGATCTCGGGGGTATTTGGGGCTTTCTGAGGGATTTGGGAGAGTTCCAAGAGGGATTTTGGGGTTTTCCACGGGATTTTCAGGGATTCTGAGGGATTTGGGAAGGCTCCAGAAAGGATCTGGGGGAGTTCCAAGAGCAATTAGGGACATATTTTGAGGGATTTTGGGAAGTTCTAGAAGGAATTTTGGGAGAATTCAGAGGAATTTAGGAGGTTCCAACAGGGATTTGGAGATTTCCAAGGGGGATATTTGGAGTTCTGAGGGATTTGGGAGAGATTCCAGGAGGGATTCGGGGAGTTTCTGAGGGATTTTGGGGGGTTCTGAGGGGTTTCAGGGAATTTAAAGAAGGAATCTGGGGGAAATTGAGGTTTCAGAGGAGGATTTTGCGGTTTCCCAATGGGTTTTTGGGGGTTCTGAGGGATTTGGGAAGGGTTCCAGAAAGGATTTTGGGATTTTCGGATGGAGTTTGAGGGAGCTCCAAGAGGAATTTGGGAGTATTTCAGGAAGTTCTAGCAGGGATTTGAGAGTTTCTGAGGGAGTTGGGAGAATTCAGAGAGATTTTGGAGGAGCTCCAAGAGGGATTTGGGGGGGGGTTCCAACAGATTTTTGGGGCTTCCAGGTTGAATTTGAGGTTTCACCACGGGTTTGTCATAGAAGGGAAAGCTTTGGGAATTCCTGGCTAGATTTCAGGGGTTTTCCTGGAATTTTGGGGTTTTTTCCTAGGATTTGGTTCTCACTGGGGTTGGTTGTAGCAGAGGAAGCTTTGGGGCAGCTCCTGGTTGGATCTTGGTGCATGCCTAGTAGGATTTGAGTTTTTTTTGGTGGGATTTTTGGGGTATTTGAGGCTGGATTTAATTTTTTTTCCCCCAGGAATTCAAGGGTTTTCCCCAAAATCTGCAGACTTTTCCTGTTATTTGAGTATTTTCCTCCAGAATTTGTCTCTCACCATAAACTTGTACAAATGGGAAGCTTTGGGGTTCCTAGTTGGATTTTGGGGATATTTGATGCTGCATTTTGGGTTTTTTTCCCCCAGAAATTCGGGATTTTCCCCAGAATTCCAGGATTTTTTCCCCAAAATGTCAGTTTTCTGCCCAAAATGCCACGATTTTCCCTCAAGTTTGGCTATCACCACGGGCTTGTCGTAGAAGGGGAAGCCTTAGGGTGTTCAGGGTGAATTTGGAGGATTACAGGTTGGATTTTGGGGATACTTGAGGCCAGATTCTGGCATTTTTTCCCCAGAATTTCAGAGTTTTTTTCCTGAATTCCAGTTTTTTCCCCAAGTTTCTGTCCCACTGTGGGCTTGTCATACAAAGGGAAGCTTTGATTCCTAATTTGATTTGAGAGTGTTCCCAGAGGATTTCTGATAGATTACCAGCTGGATTTTGGTTTTTCTCCCCAGGAATTCAGCTTTCTTCCCCAAAATACTAGGATTTTTTCCCAAAATTCCAGTGTTTTTCCCCAGAATTTCTGTTTCATCATGCGTGTGTCATAGAAGGGGAAACTTTGAGTTGTTCAGGGTGAATTTGGAGGGATTAAAAGTTGGATTTTGGGGATATTTGAGGCCAGATTTTGGCAGTTTTCCCCTAGAATTCCATTTTTTTTCCCAAAATGTCAGAATTTCCCCCCAGTTTCTGTCTCACCATGGGTTTGTCGTAGAAGGGGAAGCCCTGCATGGAGCGCAGGGCGTTGGTGGCGCTGCTCATCTCCTTGAAGATGACAAAGGCCTGGCCCCGCATGCGGAGACTGCGCGACACCAAAATGTCCAAAATCTGCCCAAACTGCGAGAAAATGGCGTAGAGGGACTTCTTCAGCTCTGGGGACAGAGTGACAGTATGGTGACCATGGGGACAGCACGCTGGCAATGGAGACAGCACAGTGACAGTGGGACATGGGGACATCACGGTGACAGTGGGGACAGCACAGTGACAGTGGGGATGCACAGGGGACAGCCTGATCCCCTGGGGACGCCCATGGACACCCTCAGATGCCCCCAGCCCCCTCTCACCATCCTTCTTGATCTTCTCGTTCAGGTTGTTGATGTAGATGGTGTGGTTGGGACGGGGCTCCTGCACCGCCATGGCCGGGACCACTCTGTGGGGACAGAGGGGCTTTAGGGGGTGTCTGGGAGGGCTGTGACCCCTTCACCCCTGGGCACCCCCCTTCAGGTGCCCCCAGACCCCCAAATCCACCCCAGGCCCACCTAACCCCCCCCCCAAATTACCCTCAGACACCCCCAGCTCCCCCAAAAATTGACCCCAGACCCACCTGAGATTCGCCAAAACCCTCTCAGACTCACCTGAGATCCCTCCAAATTCCCTCAGACTTCCCCAAATTCCCCCCAATCCCACCTCACAACCCCCCAGATGCCCCCAATCCCCATCAGACCCCCCTAAACCCACCTGAGAACCCTCCAGACCCTCTCATACTCCTCCCCAAGCCCCCTCAGACTCCCTCATTCCCCCCAAATTGACCTCAGATCCCCCTATTTCCCCTTAGCCCCCTCCAAAATCCCCCATTTATCCTCTGACTCACCTCAGACCCCCACAAACAACCTCAGATCCCCCCATTTCCCCCAAGACCCACCTCAGAGCCCCCCCTCCCCCCCCCCCCATTTCCTTCCAAATCCACCTCAAACCCCAGAAAAACTCCTCAAACTACCCAAATTCCCCCCAGATCCACCCCGGGCCCATGCTGGACCACTCACTTCTGCTCACACCCAGTTCAGAAGCCCCCATTTCCCCTTAAATCGCCCTCACACCCCGCAAAAACCTCTCAAACCCGCCCAAAACCAGCTCGGACCACTCAATTTCCTCATACCTACCTCAAACGCCCCCAATGCCTCTCAAATCCCCCTCAAACCTCCCCAGTTCCCTTCACGTCCGCCCCAGATCCACCCCACACCCCACAAAAGCCCCTCAAACAACCCTAATTCCCCCCAAACCCATTCCCGACCCACCTCAGGTACCCCCCTTTCCCCGCCGGACCAACCTGAGATTCCCCTAATTATCCCTCAGACGCCGCAAAAAAAAACCCTTAAACCCACCCAATTTCCCCCAAATCCGTCCCGCAGCGACCTCAGACCCCCCACTTCCCCTCAGACCCGCCTCAACCCCCACCCATTTTCCCCCAAAGCCATCTAAACCCCCCATTTCCCCTCAGACCCGCCTCAACTCCCACCCACTTCCCCCCCAGAGCCATCTAAGGCCCTCCACTCCCCTCATATCCCACCTCAGCTCCCTGCTCAGCCGCTCTCCCCTCACGATCTACCACTCCTCCTGCCGCCGCCGCCGCGTGCGCGGGCCTCTTCCAACCAAGAGCGGCACGGTTCCCTTCCAACCAATAGCGGCGCGATCCTCCCCAAACCAACCAATCACCGTGCGGCTTGCCTCAGCAACGCCCGCCTCCCCAGCGCGGCTCCAGCTAATCAGAGGCGAGGGGGAAGTGGCGCCCTCTGACCCTGGGGCCGGGCATGAAGCGGGCTCCATTTCCTCCGCTCGGGCCGGTGCTGCGGGAGGCGCTGGGAGAGCGCGGAGGGTTCGGGAAGCTGCTGAGGCGGCCGGGACAGGTGGGGGAGCGGCGGGGGGATTGGAGGATGAGGGCTGGGGGTCCTAAGAAGGGATCGTGGGAGGGTCTTGGGGTGTTCTGGGGGTCCTGGTGCGGTCTTGGGAGGGGAGTATTGGGTGTGGGGGATCCTGAGGAGTTCTGGAGATGTCAGGGAGGGTCTGGGGTGCGGTCATGGGGCATTGTGGGGGGATCTGGGGGGGTGTGGAGGATCCTAGGAGGGGTCTCGAGGGTGGGGTCGTGGAAGGGTCTTGGGACAGTCCTGGGGGGGGCTTGGGAGGGGTCTTGGGTTGGTTTTGGGAGGGGTCTGGGGGATCTGGGGATGATCCCTTGGGGGGATTTGGGAGGGGTCTTGAGAAGGCTCTGGGGGGGTGTGTCTCAGGGGACATCCTGGGCTGGGCCCGATTGGGGTCTGGGGGCTCTCAGGGGGGTTCTGGGGGGGGATTTTAGGGGTCCAGGGTGGTCCTGGGCCAGTCTTGCCTTGGAGGGGCTCTTTAGGGGTTTGGGGTTCCTGGAGGGGGTCCTGGGGGAGATTTGGGGGTCCCAGGGGGTTCCAGGCCCACCCTGAACCGGGGTCTGAGGATTTTGGGGAGAGGGGGCACAACAGGGGCTCCCAACCCCCGTTTTTGTGGGGGTCTCTCATTGTGCCCTGTCCCCAAAAAGCTTGAAGGGCCCCCTGAAGTGGCTCCTGTTCCACCAGCCGGTGTCCCCTGATCCAGGATAGCTCCAGTGAGTCCAGGGGGATTTTGTGGGCATTTTGGGGGGAAGTTTGAGAGGGATTTTGGGGGTGCTTTTTTGTGCTTTGGGGGATTTTGTTGGGAGTTTAGGAGGAATTATTGGGGTTTTGGAGAGAATTATTTGGTTTCGAGGGCTTATGGGATTTTGGGGGGTTTTGTAGATTTGGGGGGTTTTGGATTTTGGAGGATTTTATTGGGGTTTTGGGGGTTTATTGAAATTTTGGGGAGTTTTTTTGAATTTTGGAGCGTTTTGCTGGAATTTTGAGGGATTCTTGGTTTTTGGGGGGGGTTTACTGCGATTTTTAGGAGCTTTTGTTTTTAGTAGAACTTTGGGGGGCTTTTGGCGGTCTGGGGGGGCTTTGGTGTTGTCCCCAGATGCAGGGAGGGGCTGAGAGGCACCAAAATGTCCTTAAAACCCCCAAGACTCCCAATGAAACCCACAAAATCCCATTAGAACATCCTAGAATTTCAATAAAACCCCACAAAATCTCTTGAAATCCTAACAAATCCCTCAAAATCCCATTTAAACCCCACAAATCCCCCCCAAAATATCCCCAAAACTACAAAAAGTCCCACAAAATCCCAATACCCAAAGAAATCCTGGCAACACCCAAAAAACTCCACAAAACCCCAGCAAAGTCCCCCCAAAAAAATTGCAAAAAACCCCAAAACTCTCAAAAATCCCACTAAATGCCCACAAGTTCCAATAAAATGCCCCCAATATCCCTAAAAATTCCAATAAAACCACAAAAAATTCTAGAGAACCCAACAAAATCCCCACAAAATCACAGGAAATCCCACCAAAATTTAAAAAAAAAATTTCAATAAACCCCCAAACACCCCCAGAAAAAACAACCCCCCAAAGCACCAATAAAACTAAAATCCAAACCTGTCAAAATTCCGCAGCTCCCCCTAAACCCTATGATGCTCTTCAAAAAACCCAATAAATTCCGACAGAATTTCCCAAAGCCCAAAAAAGCTCAGTGTCCCCTCCCAAAAGCCCTGGCCCCTTCCAGGCTGAGCTCAGTCCTGTCCAGGGGTGCGGCCAAAAGCAGAGGTCCCCGAGCGATCCCGGAGCCGATCCCGGTTCCGATCCTGGTGGCAGTCCCAGAGCGATCCTGGTGCCAATCCCGGTCTTGGCCTCAGTCCCAGCCCATTTGGGTGATTTTAGGCCAAACTGGGCATGTTTGGGGTGGGTTTCAGATCCTTTGGAGTGACTTCAAGTATTTTAGTGTGGACTTTGGGTCCCTTTGTCTGACTTTAGGCCCATATGGGTGAGTCATAATCCTGCATGGCTGATTTTAGGTTGCTTGTCTTGGTGATTTTGGGCCCATTTGGTTAAATTTTTGGCTTCTTTGGTTAATTTTAGGTTGAACCAAGTCTTTTTAGGGTGATTTTGGGTCCTCTTTTGTTGGCTTCAGGCATGTTTGATTTCAGATCCCTGTGGGTGATTTTGGTAAAAACTAGGTGGATTTAGGCACATTTGGGTCATTTTAGGCAAAACGAGATACTTTCAGGGTGGATTTTAGGCCCATTTGGGAAATTTAGAGTGATTTTAGGCCATTTTGTGTGGGTCACAAACCACTTTGGGCAATTTTAGGTCCATTTGGTTGGATTTTAGACCCCTTTGGATAATTTTAATCGCATTTGGCTGATTCTAGGCCAAATCTGGTGGACTTCTGCTGCATTTGAGACCCTTTAGAGTGATTTTAGGCCAAACTGGGCCCTTTTAGGGCTGCATGTCCCCTTGACCCCGCCCCTTTCACCTCACAATTCAGGGTTCAGGAACGGGGAGGAGGAGGAGGAGGAGGAGGGAGGGAGGAAGAGGCAGAGCAGCAGCAGGAAGCAGCAGAGGAAGAGACGAGGGGGGAATCGCGTGGCCCTGGTGGTTCCTGAACTCACCGCAGCCCTGAGACCATCACCCCTCATCCCGCAGGTGCCTGGGGAGGGGAAGCTCGGCCCAAATATGCCAGGGGATCCCCAGGTTTGGGGATTTTTTGGGGGAATGTTTGGAGCTTTCAGGGCTCTAAAGATGAGCTGCAGGTGCCCCTCGAGGGGACATCGGGGCGTCCCTGGAAGGTGTTTTTGTGGGGTCCCAGTGTGGGTGGTGGCAGAGTCCTGGCAGGGGGACAGTGGTTTTGGGGAGCCCCAGGAGAGCTGTGGTTTCCCTGAGTGGGAGCCCAGAGAGAGGAGAGGCCCAGAAAGCCAAAGCAGGCTCCCTGAGAGGGAGAGACTCTTGGGATTCCTGGGATCCTGGCGGGTGGGATGGCTGGGAATGGGGTTCAGGGTTCCTGCTGCTGGAAGTGGCTGCTCCCACTAGGAGCCCAGTTGCTCCCCCTGTTTCCAGCTTCCTCGGCACTCCCAGTATGAGCCCAGTCACTCCCGGTCATTCCCTATGATGATGCAGTTTGCCCCCTGCAAGGTCCCACTTTCTGCACGTTGCTCCCACTTTCATCTAGTGTGTTCCCAGTTCTCCCAGTTGCCCCTAGCATAGTCTTAGTCATTCCAGTATGGTCCCAGTCCCTCCCAGCAGGGTCCCAGTCACTCACACTTGCCCCCAGCATGATCCTAGGTCCCCCAGAGCATTCCCAGCCACTCCCAGTTTAGTCCCAGACATTACTTCTACGATGTCAGACACTTCCTGTATATCTCAGGTACACTGAACTTTCTGATAGTTGTTACCAGGCACTTCTACTTACCTCAGTGAACCTCATGGTTTACTTGCCCCTGTGTTTATCCCAGTTGTTCCCAGTTCTTCTAATTATGTCCCTGGTTGGCTCCCAGCAAGGGCCTGGTAGCTCCAGTAACCCCCAGTCAGGGTCCAATGACATCCACTCTAATCCCAGTATAATTGTTGCCACTCCCAGTATGATCCCAGTCACTTGCAGTCTAATTCCAGTCACTCCCAGTCTGATGTCAATTGCCCCCAGTGTGATTCCAGTTGCTCCCTGTCAATGCCAGTGTGACCCCAGTAGCTTCCAATGTGATCCCAGTGAATCTCTGTCTCTCCCAGTGTATCCCAGTCACCCCCAGCATGTTCCCAGTCACTCCCACTTCCTCACAGTTGCTTTCAGCACAATTCTAGTTTCTACAGCCACTCCTAGTCAATCCCAGTATGGTCTAATCACCCTCAGTATGATCGCAGTTGCCCCTAGAATAGTCCCCATCCCTCTCAGCATGGTTCCTGTCACACCCAGTGTCCCCCAGTGTAAATTCAGTCACTTCAGTTTCCTGTAGAGTAGCCCCAGTCATCCCCAGCATTATCCCAGCTGTTCCCAGTGTTGTACCAGTTTTCCCTAGTATGGTTACAAACACTCCCAGTTGCCCCAGTGAGACTCTAGTTACTTGAGAATGATCCCAGTTACTCCCATTACCTCCAGCATGATTCCAGTTTTTGTCTGTTGCCCAAAGTGCTTCCAGTATGATCCCAGTTGTGGTCTCAGTCGCCTCAGCATGGTTCTAGTACTTTCCAGTTTGTCCCAGTTGCTCCCAATGTGTCCACATTTTCCTCCCAAAATGGGCCCAGTAGCTCTCAGTAACCCCCAGTCAGGTTCCATTCACACTCATTGTAATCCCAGTGGCTCCCAGGATGATCCCAGCAGGACCCATAGTCACTGCCAGTAGGGTTCCAGTCACTTCCAGTATGATCCCAATCACTCCTAGTATGATCCCAGTTGCATCCAGTGACTCTGAGATCCTCCCAGTATTATTCCAGTCATGCCCAGAGTGACTCCCTGTAACTCCTAGTGTGGTCCCAGTTGCTCCCAGTGACCTCCAGTATGGTTCCAGTCATGGCAAACACCTTTCCAGTCACTCCCAGTCTGATTCCAGCAGGATCCCATTCACTCTTAGATACTCTCAGTACTATTGCACTCACTCCCAGTATGATCCCAGTATGACCCTGACATAGGCACACCTCCTGCCATTATCACTCAGCATGGTTCTAGTTGCTCCCCTTTACCCCCACTATGGTTTCAGTCTCTCCCAGTATAAATCAGTTGATCTCCGCATGTTCTCAGTCACTCCCAGATTGGCAGAGTTGCTTCCAGCCTGATCCCATTTAATCACAGCCACTCCCAGTCACCTACCAGTTGCTGCAAGTATGATCCAGTATGATCCCAGTCTGCTCCAGCATGGGCCCAGCTACTTCAACTGTGATCCCAGTTGGCCCCAGCAGGGTTCCAGTTTGTCCCTGTTCCTCCCAGTGTGATGCCAGTTGTCCCTAGTATAGTCCTAGTGACACTGTGGATGGTCCCAGTCCCTTCCAGCATGGTCCAGTTACTGCCAGTGCAGACCCAGCCACCCCCACTTGCTCCCAGTTGCCCAAATTGTCGTCCCAATTCTCCCCAGCATGGTTCCCGTTGTTCCCAGTGTGGTTCCAGTCACTCCAGTATGGTTACAGACACTCCCAGTATACCCCAGTTGCTCTCAGCATGCTTGTAGTAATTCCCAGTCATTCCCAGTTGCCCCAGTAAGGTTCCAGTTACCCCAGTACAGCATAGTCTCTGCCAGTGAAGTCACTCCTGGCATCCCCCAGCCCTCTCTGTGTTCCCCCATCGCGAATCTCCTGAGAGGAGCCCCAAGGGCTGCAAGTCCCCACCCAGGATCCCCACCAAACCCCAGTGTGGATCTGCAGCCCCCACTTTTCCCAGTTTCCCTCTCCTTTTCCCCGGGCCTGGTTCCCCCTGCCCCCAGAGGGTGGGAGCAGCCGAGAGCCCCGCGCTGCCCATCCCGAGCTGTCCCGGCTCCAGCCCCGCTCCTGCCATGAGGGTGTCGCTGCTGCTGGGGGAGGAGGACGAGGGATGAAGAAGGAGAGCGAGAAGGGATGGAAATAGGAGAAGAAGGTGGGCTTGGAGAGGAGGAGGAGGAGGGATGGAAGAGGAGGAGCGGGAGGAGGAGGAAGAGGAGGAACAGAGGAGGATCAAGGAGAGGAGAAGGAACCATGAGGTTGAGCGCTCCCTGAATTCGCAGTCCCCCGACCTCTGGGATCATCACCCCCCCCACCCCCCCACATCCTGCAGGTGACAGGGAAGGGGGACCTCAGCCCAGATATTCTGGGGGCTCCATGGGTTGGGTTTTTTGGGGGGGAATGTTTGGAGAATGAAGAACTGTAAAGCTGAGCGGAAAAGGCCCCTTGTGGGGACATCGGGGGGTGGCGGTGGCGGCTGGCGGCAGAGGCAGCCTGGAGGAGCAGAGCCCTGTGTCCCCCAGGAGCCCAAAGTGGGGAGCCCAGAGAGGGGGGAGCGCCACCATTGGCAGGACCCTCAACAGCCTGGAGAGGGGCAGGGGGGACTCCTTGGAGCTCCTACACCCAAAGCAGACAATAATGGGAGAAGGTACCCTGGGACCCCAAAATCCCCCAGCATCCCTAAACGGGGAGACCGAGGAGGGGGAAACTTTTCGGATTCCTGCGATTCACAGCAGCCTGGTGAGGACAGGTACCGAGGAGAAGGGAGACCCACAATATGAGCATGACACCGAGCAGCTGGGACAGGGAGGAATCCCCAAAGACCAAAGTGGAGAGACCAGAGATGGGGAACTCCTGGGAGGTTTTCCAGGGCTGAATCTTGGTATTCTGGAGGATTCCATGGACCCCAGATGCTCAGTGATTTCCAGAGATGGACTTGGGCAGAGAGACCTTCAAACTCGAAATGCTCATCCCTTATTTTCCCCCAAACCAGGATTTCCTATTCCCAATCCTTGGCTGGATGGAGAAGGAGGATGTGAGGACGAGGAAGATGCCATGGGACACCCAGGCAGGTGAGGAGGAAGTCAGTGTCCCTTTCCCCCTCTCTTCTGCTCCATCTCCCAGCCCAGCATGGCCCTGGCTGCAGGACAGCCCTGCTGGTGATGCTGTCCTACCGGGGACGCACTGGGGGGATCTCCTTGCCCTTTCCTGGGGCACGGAGGCAAATCCCATCCTCTCCTTGTCCTTCTTCCTCCAGACAGGGAGCTGCACATGGAAGCCAGGGAGGACAAATCCTCGTGGCAGAACCTTGTGGAAGAGGCTGTTTTGTGCAGCTCCACAGCACAGGAATCAAAGGGGAAAGAAAAGCCCCGGAGACCCCGCACAAGGAGGGGCTGCAAACGCAGATTGAGGGGATCTGAGGAGGAAAGACCCAACCTGGGCCAGGAAGGTGGCCAGAGATCGAGCCAGAGCTTGGACCTGATGGTCCATGAACAGCTTCATGATGGGGAGAAGCCCCACAAGTGCTTGGAGTGTGGGAAGAGCTTCAGCCGGAGCTCCAGCCTGATTCGGCACCAGAGGATACACACAGGGGAACGGCCCTATGAGTGTGGGGTATGTGGGAAGAGCTTCAGAGTCAGCTCCAGCCTGATCCGCCACCAGATTATCCACACTGGAGAACAACCCTACGAGTGTGGGGAATGTGGGAAGAGTTTCAGCCGGAGCTCCACCCTCATCCGTCACCAGGTGATCCACACTGGGGAGAGGCCCTACGAGTGTGATAAATGCAGGAAGAGGTTTCAGCTCAGCTCTAGTCTCCTCGTGCACCAGCGCACGCACACAGAGGAGAAGCCTTTCCGCTGCACCGACTGTGGGAAGGGCTTCAGGCAAAACTGCCATCTTGTCAGGCACCGGCGCATCCATACTGGGGAGAGGCCCCACGAGTGTGAGGAGTGTGGGATGAGCTTCAGTCGGAGCTCCCACCTGATCCGCCACCAAAGGATCCACACTGGTGAGCGGCCCTACAAGTGTGGGGAGTGTGGGAAGAGCTTCAGACAGAGCACCAACCTGATCCAGCACCAGAACATTCACACTGGGGAAAGGCCCTACAAGTGTGGGGAATGTGGGAAGGGTTTCAGCCAGCATGCCAACCTGATCCAGCACCAGAACATCCACACTGGGGAGAGGCCCTATAAGTGTTCAGAGTGTGGGAAGGGGTTTCGGATCAGCTCACATCTCCTCGTGCACTATCGGATTCACACAGAGGAGAGGCCCTTCCACTGCCCCGACTGTGGGAAGGGATTCATGTACAAATCTCACCTCATCATCCACCAACGGATTCACACAGATGAAAGGCCCTTTCGCTGCCCCGACTGTGGGAAGGGCTACAAGCACAGTTCCACCCTGATCACCCACCGGTGTATCCACACGGGGAGATGCCCTACGAGTGTCCGCAGTGTGGGAAGAGCTTCTCACAGAGCTCAGCCTTGACTGAGCACCAACGGAGCCACCGGTAAGGGAAGCCCTGCAAGTGCCCCAATTTCAGGAAGAGCTTCATACACTGCTGCAACTCCATCCCCCACTGGAGGACCCTTGTTGGGAAGAGCCCTGGTGACCCACATTTGCTGTGATCCATGTTGGGAAGGCACCTAGCTGTTTCTCCTTTTGTTTTGGCCTTCATTTTCTTCTGATTCATCGTTGTCCCTTAAAAACAGCCAAAATAGTGTTAAAAAGAAAGAAACTGATCAAAAATATCTAAAGTCCCACCATTTCACAGTTGTTTGAGGGGGAATTTAGGATTTGGGGATGTAATCTGGAGATTTGTGGGTTCTGGGAGGATTTTGGGCAGTGTTCTCCATCTCTTTGCACTGCAGAAACCAAGAGGGATCAACCTGTCTCCTCAAAACAACTCAATCCCACTGAAAACCATACAGTTGTACCCCAAAAGGGCTCAATCCCAACTCAAAATTGCTTGTTCTCTCCTCAAAAATAATCCTATGCCAAACTCGATTCCACAGGCGCCGTGGTGAGAAGGGGTTGGAAGGAGATTGGGAGAAGTGGGATCGAAATTTGGAGCGGTGGATCGGGATTGTGTGGGGCTGGGTGGGTGGGATGTATTTGATAGTAAATAAAAACTTCAGAGTTACTAATTTCTGTCCTATTCATTTTCAGAGAGTTGCAATTCTGTTTCCAGAGTGCCACCTTCTCAGCTGATTTTGTTTGTGTCCTCCTTTCTCTCCTGCCTCTCTTTGCCTGCTGTGTTTCTCAGTGCCTCCCTAGAGCCAGGGCAGCTGCCACCAAAGGCCCTGCCCTGATTTAATTCCTAGTGCAGAAGCTACAACAATGATTGATGAAGTTATGAAGTCTGGCAGTGAAATGTCACTGTAAGATCTTGCTCTACTTGGCTTTCGGCCCCTTCTTAAGAGCTTTGTCTTGGAGGGCAGGAACACCTTTTCCTTGCTGCAAATGTGATTGTATGGGTTGGGATTGTATGGACTGGGATTGTATAAACTGGGATTGTACAGACTGGGATCATATGGACCGGGATGGCTGCACCGGAACAATGCAAACTGAGGCAGTCTCACCCCGCCCAGGGATCCCTCCCAGTCTTGCATGGGGGCATAGCCAAAACTCTCTGGAGTGAAGACAGAGGTCCTGATGCAATCCCGGTGCCAATCCTGTTCCCAGTTTTGGTCTCAGTCTCCGTCCAGGAGCGCTCACAGTGTCAGTCTCAGTCCCGGTCCCAGTCTTGGTATCAGTCTCAGAGCACTCCTGGAGTGCTTTTAGTGCTAATTCCTGTCCTGGTGTTGATCTCAGTCCTGGAGCTGTGCTGGTCCCGGTCTCAGTCTGAGTCCCAGAGCAATGCCAGTCTCACTGCCGGTGCTGCTTCTGGTTTCAGTTCTGGTCTCTGAGTTGTCCTGGTTCTAGTGCTGGTACCTGTGCGAGTCTTGGTCCTGGAGTGCTCCCTGTGCCAGTCTCAGTCCCAGCCCCAGAGTGCTGCCAGTCTCGGTGCTGGTTCCAGTGCTGGTCTCGGAGTCAGTCCTGCCGTGCTCTGGCTGGTCTCCTTCCTGGTCCAAGTGAAGCCAGAGAAGTCCTGATGTCAGTGCCAGTCTACGTTCTGGTCCCAGTTCTGGTCCCAGAGCACTCCCAGTGCCAGTCCTGGTTCTGAAGCACTCCCAGTGGCAGTCCCAGTGTCGGTCTTGGTCCCAGTTTGAGTTTCAGTCTCGGTCCCAGTAATGGTGCCGGTCCCAGAGCGGTGCTGGTCTTGGTTCTGGTATCAGTTCTAGGTCCCAGTCTCGGTTCCAGTCCCTGAGATTTTAGGCCAATCTGGGCAGGTTTAGGGTGGGTTTTAGATTTCTTGGCGTGATTTCAGGCATTTTAGTGTGGATTTTAGGTCCCTTTGGATGATTTTAAGCCCATATGGGTGGATCTTAAGCCCGCATGGGTGATTTTAGCCTTTTCTTGGTGATTTTGGTTTCAGGATTCAAATAGTGTTGTCTTTCCCCACAGCTGTTCCTTCAGCTGGATTGGGAGGGCCTTTTGGCCTCTGGACCCACACTTTGGCTCCATTATTAGGACTGCTGGATCCAAATCCTTTATCTCCAGCAACAGTGATCGTTGGAGGTGCATCTCCTTTTTTCACAATTGTTTTCAAAACTGCAATATCAATAACTGTGCTACCCTGTCATGGAGTTGAATAATCACCTTATTCACTATTGTTTAGTGACTTTAATTACTTTAATTCCTCCTTGATAATCTCCATCAACTCCTTCTCCCATGACATGAACGCTTTTCAAAGCCAAGCTCCAGCAAGCAGTTATCAAAGCAAAATGTCCTGGAGGAGTTTGAGTTCCTATGTCAGTATTGATAACTTTCATTTGCTTTTGATTTATCCTAATTCTAATGCGTGAAGGTCCAGCCCTGCAGCCTCTAGGTGGACCCTGTCAGGCGCCATCAGACCCAGAATAATTTCTCAGGAAGTTAAAGCATCACTGTCCATGGTTGTATTTGCAAACTGGGTGCAGCCGTGCACAGCCAGGGGGTTTCCATTTCCCAGGGTGCCCCTTGTACCCTTGTTAAAGGTATGGAGCACATCTGTGAGATGGATTCTCCATGGGGACAGGCTCCCATCTCCTCCTTTTTTCAACTGCTCTTTGAACAGCCCCTTTACCCTTCAATCAATCCTGTGGACTGTAGATAGTGTAGTGTATGAAAAACCCAGCAGTCTTAATCATTGTGTTTTTCACAGTAACACACAAATCATTCCACATCACAGTATCAGCAAACCCCATAAAAATAGCCAATTTCATCCCTTCCTCCTTTATTTGTTGTACACAATCTCACAAAGTTTGCCACTGACATTCAGGTCCTGGCCAATGCTTTTCTGTAGGATATTTAGTGCTAGATCCTTGAGCAGCCAAAGGTGGTAAATCAAAATTGTCAGCATTATTTCACGTTATTATTATATATATATAGATAAAGATATAGATAGAAACATAGATTTAGCTAGACATATTGTTAGATAAAAATATATGCTTATAAATATATATTAAAATATTGTACTACATATATGTATATAGTTATTTATTATATTAATATTCTTTCACTTGAACAAATTAATACAAGCTCAAGATTAAAAACTGCTGTCGTTCCATGTGAGAGTGTTCCAACAACTGTTCCTTCTGTTGGTGCTGTTTCCAATGTGCTGTTAACAAAATTAATCCTCATCTTTACCCATCCACAAGTTGTTTTCCTTTCTCCGTATGCAATTATTGGATGCATTTCAATACATCCAGTGGTTCAGCTTCTTTAAACTGACTGCCCCATTGCTTGCACGGTGTTCTGACCTCAGTCCACTTCAGAGTTAGTGAACTGTAGAGAAGAGCTTCCCATCTGCGAATTTCAGATGGGACCGATTCCTTACATTTACATTTAAGAAGTGACATTTTGTTGTGATCTGGCCAGACTGTGCCATTTTTGTTTCATGAGTGGGGCAGGGTCAGCACTCCCACAAAGACACAAACACAAACTGAAGGAATCAGTGTCATTTACTGTAGTTCAAAGCAGCAAAGAATCACAGAAGGAGAAGCTCAGCAATGCACCCAATCATCGCGACCAAAGATTGCCTGCAGTGATTAAGATCCATCACTGCTGTAGTGAGGGTGGTTGCAACAAACCTCTTTGGTTCCCTAACTTCAGGGCGAGGGTGGAGAAAATGAAAAAGAGCAGGTTCGATGGAGTTGCCTGGAAAGAACTTTAATAAAGGGTGGAAAACAGCAAACGTAGAGTAGCTGAGCATAGTATGAGGGGCAGCATCCAGAAACCCAAAACAAAGGGGAAGCAGCAACATATACACTTGGGGATGGAACATTCTGGAACTGTAACCATATAGGGGAAACAAGTAATCAATAGGGGAGCAGAACTTGGACAACATAGTAACACCAAGGGCTTATGGGGGAACTCTCAGGCTTGCCCTAAGTTAAATAATTCCCAGGGCTTGAAACTAATGCCCAGTTCTTTTGGGATAAAATCTGGCTGACTTTGAGTCACAGCTGGGCCAATTCCCACATCTCCCCTTTTCTGTTTTCTAACAAAAATGGAACTGAAAGAACTTTGCAAAATTCTATAAAAAGATCCAAATAAGCATGGAACAACTAACACCACAATAACAGCAACCAAGAAAACCAGCAGTCCCCTCTCGACTAAAGACATCATCCAACCCTTCAGTCCTCAGGATTAGAAGAGTTTATTCAACCAGTCTTTGTTTTCCACTTGAAGCTTCTTGAACCCTCCCCTCAGCACTTGAATGCTGTTGTGTATTGACTCGCTGTGGCTGGAGAGGTTCATGCAACACATTACCTCAAAATCCTCACAGCTGTGCTCATGTGCCAAAAGTAGAAAATCTATTGCTGCCCTGTTCTGCAAGGTGGTGTGCCTGATGGTATCTACGTCTGAGATCAGGCCACTCAATGCAAGGGAGGTAGCATTGGTTTGCTTACTTAGCAGGCACCCAAGATGCTCTAATTGTCCTAATGTTAGAGTTCAGGAACACATAATCACAGAATGATTATATGCAGGTGCTTTTATTGAAGAGCTCTGGGTGTCAGGGGTACAAACCCAAAACTGACTCCAGCATGGGTTCAGGATGAACATGTTTTTATACCCTTATTGTTATATAACTACATATTAATTATTAAACTTCTATTTTTCTATTGTATACATTGATTTCATCCAAGCATGGATTTTTGTAATTTCCATCAAACCCTGCCAACATAGTTTCTCATGATTCTTGTTACGATTAAACAATAATTATATCCAATTACCAAAAAGTCATTGCATCTAACAATCATATCATTTATCATAGTCATTAAATAATTATACAGGTGCAGCCTAACATTTTCCCAGGGCCTACCTTAACATATTCCCAGGGCCTACCAGGCCTATCCTTCCTTTCTAACTCCCCTAAATATTCAATGGTTTTAGAAACATTTTATCCCTATACTGTCACTAAGGCTTTGGCTGCAGCCACCCAAGGGAACAAGATGGAGGCTGCTATTCTCTTGTTTTTACTCCAATACATAACATTGTCTTTGCCATCAGATTCAAAGTAGTGCATGGATCTTTTCGCTCTATCTCTCTGGCTATGAATCATTTTCGTGTTGGGTGCCAGCCAGGTAAGCCTCCCCAAGCTACAAGATCCGCCTTTGATTAGTGAAGCTATACTGGGCCATGCTCTGTCCCTGCAAATAAGAAACACACCCTGCGGCAACTGGAGTGGGTAGCTACTGGACCAAGAAATTATGGGAGAGGTGTAATTATACCATCGGCCCTGATTTTTATAAGTGGGATGGAATGGGGAGATGTCCCTCCTGCTAGTTTCTCTTTCTCTTGTAATTTTGGGTCTTTCACCCTCTTCCTATCTCAGTCAGTAATAAAACTTTACACAGAAGTTCATTTTTACAGAGCCGAGAATTTCTAGCTCCTGGGGTTCAAATGGTGCATGCGGGAGCTTCCAGGTCCAGTAGTCCCAGGTGTCGACAGAGCTGCATTTCCATTTGCTATCAGGATTGTCACCTCACATACTATGGATGGCATCCTCAGTTATCAGCCACATCCACAGATAACCCTTACTAGACAGGTGGAAAAGGGGCCATCAGGGCTAGCAATGGACAGGCACAGGGTAGCTTGTTTTATGGCTTTTGCTAGGGTTGCCCATGCATTCTGTTTTGTCTGTGGAACTACCCATCCACTCACTAGGAGCCTGGTTGCAAACAGGCTGAGGAAGGTGAGCCAAAGCTTATTATGGGTCATTTTCAAAAGAGTTGTCTGGTCCATGTGTCAAAGTCATTGTCTGGTGGTTCTTGTCTTGGGGTGGACTTGGGGTGTTCCTCTGGTGAACCCTCATTCAGTGGCTGTAGGTAGGACTTGGTGTTTTTCACTGGGATCCACCAAGGCCCTTTACCGATGGAGACAGAAGCATATCCCCTCCCCCAGATAATTAATGGAAATGGCCCCAGGATCTGGGTAATTTCAGGTTCTTTCATCAATACTTGTGGCCTTTCTTTTAATGGAGCCTGTGAAGTATTTGTAAAATGTCAAAGGACAGAAGGTCTGGGTTCCATAAACAAATTATTTAAAACATTAAAGACATACAGTGCCTTGCTTAGTCTCTCTGTAGTGGGTTACTCCCTTTCTGGTTATCTAGAAGACCTTTGAGAGAGACATGAGTTCTTTCAACATTAGATTGATGTTGAGGAGTTTTTGCAAGTTGAGGAGTTTTTGCAAAACAATGGCCATATTCAGCTGATGCACAATCCAGCCTGCTGGTAACAATGGATAATGGACAATGAATAATGGACATATTCAGAAACGGGATTGGTATGTCCTTGAGAAAGATACAAGAAGAAGAGCCATCAAGACTCAGCAAGTTTGTCAGCAAGTTTGAGAAAGTGAGAAAAAAGAAGCAAAGGGTGGGCCAGATGACCACAGCAAAACATGTGAAAAATCAGACTATCCAATGAGCATTCTAATTTAGACGCGTGAACAGCTAGGATTAACCAATCATGTATTATCTAGATGTGTGAACAGTAGAAACTTATTATAAATATAGCCTTTTTGGGGGTAATAAATGTGGCTTCACTTAATCACATTGATCATGGCGTGATGTCCCATTCCTGATCCTCCGCACCACATTTCTGGTGGAGAATGCGGGCACCCCCAGCATGGTAGCATGAGAGGGACTCGAGGACGGCAATTTGGCTGCTGTGCAGAAGATCAGAGCCTGCCTTTGAGGAGCAGAGAAGCTGGTCGAAATTATCCTCACTGCCCTAGTGGGAAGAAAAGGTTACAGACTGGAGCTCCAATTGCAGATTACCTGAATCTCTCCCTGATCAAGGTGGGCGGCTGGGGAGGAGATGGGGTCTGAATACGAACAGGAAGCTGTCCAGAAACTCCTCCAACATATCCTCTGTAAGAGAGAACAAAAATATGATGCTTCCATTTTGAAAGGACTAATTCACTGGGTTTGGGACCGTAATCTCATAGCAGGGGCATAGGTTGTTTTTGAAATTCCAGCCTGGGAAGCTATGGGGCATATGATATGGGATTCTGTTTCATCTGGTGGTAGTGAGGCAAAAGAGGCGTCTAAGTATGCCACTTTGTGGAGAACTATTATAGACGTATTGCAGACTTTGAAGGCTGAGAGAAAGGCAGCTGCTGCAGCTTGTGCTGCACTGGCTGAGTCAGAGGAAAAGCCTCAGGCATTTCCAGTAACTCCAGTAACTCCAGTTCAGCAACTGTTCTCTGCGACCTTAACATATCCCCTCATGCACTCCAGAACTCCTCAACTCAGTTTCGACAGCAGAATAGAGCGTTACACCAACTACTCTCCCAGCTCAGAGTAAGAATGCAGAAGCTGCTGCCTCTTTGCGATGATTAGGCTGTCAAACAAAAAACAATTGTACTCCGAGTGAAGGAACTGTTGATAACAGTAACTTAGAGGCAAAACATGCTGTAAGTAAAAAGGATAAGGAAAGAGATGTTGTCATGAGTAGTGCTTCTGTTGAGGAGGATCTGAAATCCTCAGTGGACAAGTTGCAAAAATTAGTGACTCAACAAAAAGATGCAGTTGTCCCCAAAAGAAACTATTCTTTTGAAAAAATAGAACTGCCAATGATAGTAGATTAAAATAAGCATTCAGGAAAGAGATTTACATCCTCTCACTCTGTTTCTGAAACAAAGTTAGAGCCAGTCAAACGAAACATTCCCCCTCACGCTGTTAAGAACGTGAAATTAGAGTTGGAATGTAATCCAGAAATAGAAGCAACTCAGAAACGAAAGTGGAAGGGAGTTATTACAGAAGCTATTGTGAAGGGACTTTCAAATGACATTGAGGCTTTCCCTGTAGTTAGTAATGCTACAAGCAGAACTTAAGAACCTTTTAATTGGAAAATTCTAGAGAAATTGAAAGCAGCAATATCACAATTTGGTATAAAATCCCAACCTGCGCAGTCACTTCTACAGTATGTTTTCACATCTAACACATTAATCCCAGCCGATGTTCACACCATAATAAGACTTATAATGCCACTACATCAGCAAGTAATGCTCCATAAAAGCTGAGAAGCGAGATATACCCAAGAAGCAGCAAAACGTAGAGATCAGGGTGACCCTCTGTATGGTGCAACAGCACAACAGTTGCTTGGCAAAGGACCTTGGGCTACTGCCACTGCTCAAGCGAAAAGCATTATATGGTCTTACAGATGAGCCAACAACTAGCATATAATGCCATCCTCGCACTTCCAGATGGGTTACACACTAAGTCTTTTACTTTGTCAAGGAGCAAATGAAGACTTTGATAAATTTGTAGATCAATTGCATGAAACTATTTATGATCATTCTGATTTAGAATTGGACACAAAGGTACAATTGTTTAATATGCTAGCTTTTGACAATACTAATGATAAAACTCAGCAAATTTTAAGTACTTTAAAGAAGGGAGCTGATGTCACAGAAATGTTGGAACAGATGGCTAGAACTACAGAAAGACAAAAAGCAGCCTATGTAGCTGCTGCAGTACAGGATGCAGTAAAGCCACTGATTTCTAAACTGCAAAAGAAAGCAGAAGGAAAGAACATTAAGTGCTTTGGGTGCAGTAAAATTAGACATGTTCGGAGTCAGTGTCACTTAGCAACAATGAAAAAGTTTTGTTCCATCTGCAAAAAAGATAACCACAGTACTAAAGAATGTAGTTTCTAGGGAAATGCTTTTTGGAATGCACCCCCTGAAAGCTCGGGGAAATGCATGGATAGCTCAGCCTCCAATGAAGGAGGAGGAGGATTATACTCACTCAAATCATCAACTTCCAGAAGCACCGGAGTGGACGTGGAAACCGCAGCAGACATTACCATCACGGACTCTGCTGTACACCTGATAGATACTAATAGGAAAGGACCCTTGGGGAATGGGCTTAGTGCTTTTTCTGTTAGTGAGATCATCTGCTAGCAAAATGGGAGTGGATATAATTCCTGGGGTTATTGATGCAGACTACCAAGGGGTTACTAAAATCATGGTTAGGACATTTTTCCCTCCTGTATCTATCGCCAAAGGTTCACAAATTGCTCAATTTGTTCCTTTTAAGTCTAGTGTCCCTTGTACAGGCTTGAAAGAGTGGGGAACAGGAAGTTTTGGCTCCACAGGTAAACCAGAAGTATATTGAGCCATGGACATCACAAGAGGTAGACCAAACAAACAGGTAACCTTGACACATCCTAGTGGTGATTCTATTACTAGGACACTCATAATTGGCACTGGAGCAGATGTAACCATCATTTCAAACACAATATGGCCTAAAAATTGGGTATTGATAAGCCCTACCTTAGGTATTGCAGGAATTGGAGGAACTCAGGCAACTCAGTTAAGCAGAGAAGTGATTGCTTTCACTTTCCCAGATGGAGTGAGTGTATCTACAAGACCCTATGTCATGCAGACTCCTGGCAATTTATTAGGTCTCCTTGGAAGAGATCTATTAAGCCAGCTAAAAGCAACCATTGTTACACAGCCTTTTTAGCAGCAGCCACTGGAAGGTAGCCAATCTTCAAAATTAGCTGGACCACTGATACACCTGTGTGGATTGATCAGTGGACGCTGTCAAAAGAAAAGCTGCTAATAATACAACAATTAGTGCAAGAACAGCTTGAAGCAGGACATATAAAACCATCTACTAGCCCTTGGAACACCCCAATTTTTGCCATCCCTAAAAAAAAAGGGTAATGGAGGTTGCTACATGATTTATGTGCCATTAATGCAATAATGCTAAGTATGGGTGCCTTGCAACCTGGTCTTCCATCTCCTACTATGATACCTGAGTCATGGAATCTGTTGATCATTGATCTCAAGGATTGTTTTTTCACTATTCCCTTGCATCCAGATGGTACTAGTCATTTTGCATTCTCTGTTCCATCTATCAATAAGACAGAACCCTACAAAAAGTATAAATAGGCTTATTTGCCCCAGGAGATGCGTAACTCGCCTACAATGTGTCAAATTTATGTCGCTTGGGCACTAGAGCCTGTTCGGCAAAAATTTCCTGAATATATAATCTATCACTATATGGATGATATCTTAGTAGCTAAAAAACAACTGGACTCTGTAACTGTTTTAAAAACCATAGCAGCTTTGCTAGAAGAAAAAGGATTAAAAATTACACCTGATAAAGTGCAACATTCAGCTCCTTAGAAATATCTCAGGTAGCAGATTGATCAATCTTTAGTGAAACCATAGAAACTCACCATCACCATTGAAATTAAAACTGTACATGATTTCCAGAAATTAGTGGGGGATATTCAATGGGTTAGAACTATTTGTGGGATAACTAACAAAGAAATTGAACGATTGATACAGTTGCTAGGTACTTCATCTCAGGCAGATGAATGTCAGACCCTGGATAAGAGACAACAGCAGGCCTTGGATCACATAGCCACAAAGGTTGCTACAGCGCATGCACATCGCATGATTGAAGATGTTCCAGTTCAATTGATGATCATCAATCAGATCAAAGAGGGTGACCATTATACCAAGCATCCTTTCACCTTGTCAGTAGATAAAAACTCAAGCTAATCCCTTAGTTATTTTGGAATGGGTATTTTTACCTGTAAAACAGTCTAGAACTATTACCACTCGATTGGAACTTTTTACTCATTTGATTATGAAAGGCAGAGGGAGAATATTAGAAATCTGGAGACATGAAACCTGGAGATATGCACCATCTGCAATTGTAATACCATTGGTTAACTGGTATCTTGAATGAGGAATCAGGCATTCTGTTCCTTTACAGATAGCGTTGGGTGATTATAATAGTAAAATTCACAATACTTATCCGTGACACCGAATGTTATATTTATTGGAGCATCAGCATCTGGAAGACAGACCCTAGAGATCTGACTGTCCAGTATCTGGGCTGACAGTGTTTACAGATGCAGGTAAAAGGTCAAAATAGGCTGCCTGCACGTAGCAGCAAGATAAAGTATGGAAAAATCATGTCATTTTTAAAGAAGAAAAAGATACACTGCAGACATTAGAATGAAAAGCTGTTATTTAGGCTTTTGAAAAATAGAACAATGAAGTCATTAACATTGTTTCTGATTTACTTTATGTAATTAGCTGTATCCAACGCCTTGAAAAAGCAGTACTTAAGGAGGTGAGTAATAAACATCGGTATTCCCTTTTAAGCTGATTGCTTAAAAACTTAAATCAACAACAGCAAGAATACTTTATTATTCATGTTCATAGTCATCAAACTCTCCCTGGTAATGCTCAAGCTGATCGGTTGGTAGCCGCTGTCTGGCCAATGCCAGCCTCTGATAAATTTCAGCAAGCTAAAAATTCCCATGCCGTTTTTCATCAATCTGCAAAAATGTTAAACAATTTAGTGTTGGCCTTACTGATGCTACTGGTATAGTGCAATTCTATCCTGATTGTCAATGAGATAGCATTAGTTTAAGCACTGGTGTCAACCCTAAGAGTACTCAACCTTTGCAATTATGGCAAATGGATGTAACTCATGTAGCAGAATTTGGTCAAAGTTTGTACATGTTTGCATTGATACCTACTCTTGTGTTGTATAAGCTACTCCCTTAACAGGTGAGACAGCACATCATGTTAAAAAACATTTGTACAATTGCTTTGCCACATTAGGTATCCCCTTAGCAATTAAGACTGACAATGATCCAGCCTACAGTTTCCTGCAATTCAAGCGTTTCTGTAATTTATAAAGTATCCGACATGACACTGGTATTCCTCACAATCCTACTGGTCAGGCAATTACTGAGCATGCTCATCAGACATTTAAGGGCATACTGCAAGAACAAAAAAGGGGAACCACAGGGTTATCCCCTGAAAAAAAAAAATAGCTAAAGCCATCTTTGTGCTTAATTACCTCAGAACAACAGGAGATAGGGGTGATCCACCTATTCTTGTGCATCATGTCCTTACACATAATCCAAATGAGGAATTGCCTGATGGAGTTCAGGTCGTGTTCAAAAGCCCAGAAACAGGGATGTGGGAAGGACCAGCTGCAGTAAAATTAATAGGTAGAGGTTATATGTACTTACTTACAGATAAAGGCATTCGCTGGATTCCAGCCAAGTGGGTGAAGCCCTGTCTGAAACCACCATCATCAACCCGTGTTGTGCCCAGAGGTGGAGAGTCGGCGACAACCCCGAATCCAGACAGCCCTGAATCCACTTCTTCAGCACCTGACAGCTGAACAATGCTTGGAGTTTTTACCAATATTGCTAGAATTTGCTGCAGCAATAGAGGCACCTCCACGAAGGTTTACTACACACGAGTTGGACACAACCGGAAACTATTTCCTTTTACTTTCATCACAAGTTGTAAGTCAGATAGAAAATGCTTGCTCTGTGCATGGCTATGCATGTAAGCCTTGTATAAAGTGTAACTTGAAAACTTGGCAGCAAGTTCATCAAGAACATAATCTAACTTTAGCTCAAGAGAGAAAGCAAAAATTTAGGTCTACTAACCTAGCATGCAATAGATGTTTTCAGATACTTATCAATATTAACCCAACCACAGCATTAGCTATATTTTTAGGGCATAATCCATGAAGGTCAGAAGGACATCAGAGTTTTCTCCAGGATTTATCTTTGATAGAAACACAAGATCAAAGATTGTTACTGTGGGTGCAATTACATCTTGCTATACTTGCTTTAACAAACCAAATTATACTAGAGAGCAAAATAATAGCTACTGAATGTGGAGTAGGAATAGCAGAGCCACAAAACATCACGTTGCTGACTTTCAGTGGGACAAGGCTAAGGTATATTAGGCAAAGCATAGGCATGAATTTGGAAATTGAACCAGAGCTCAAATTTATAGTAACTTAAGTAAGGCCTGGTCAAATTGGTGTACCAATCAAAACGGGGTTGTTACAGAAAATTAGTGTGAAAAACAAGGGATTAATAAAAACCCCTTAGGAGCTCAAGCATTTACAATTGCTTGAAACTTAAATACTACAAGTCAAGAACCACAAGAATTGGATATTTTGGGATCAATGCCAGGAAATTACTGTTTGTTCTTTGGGTACTACAAAGGTAAAGAGCTGATTAGGGACAAATTAGGAAAACCCAGAAATGACAGCACTTGTATATCTCCTGTTTCTTCATAGTATTACAATACCACATCATACTGTGCCAACTGGACACAGCTTGTACCCATAAAACAAAAATCAGCTAGGATGCTACCTCCTAGAGTTTTTCTCATTTGTGGAGATAGAGTTTGGCCTGTGGCTCCTCAGAAAGCATTAAGAGGACCATGCCATTTTAGAAAATTGATATTGTTTGCCCTGAACATTCAACAGATGCTTAACATCAGGCACAAGTTCCAATGTGCAAAATGTAGTGTGCATCTATTAAGGTCAGACTGTAAAGATGATGTAGAATTATGGAATCAACCTTCAGTTATACTAGCCTCAATTTTTTCACCAGGAGTAGCCTCAGCACAAGCCCTTACTCAGTTAAGACTATTAGCTTGTTGGGCAGGAAAGCAAATTAACCTTACATCCACAATACTGAATGAACTTACCACTAATGTAGGTAGCATATGCCACACTGTGTTACAGGACAGAGTTGCCATAGATTTTCTGTTGCTAGTTCAAGGACATGGGTGTGAAGATTTTGAAGGAATGTGTTTGCATGAATCTCTCTGACCACTCTGAATCTATTCACAAGAAACTGTCACTGCTTAAGGAAACCATGAAAAAGCTCACAGCTGTAGAGAATTCCTTTGATGAGTGGCTAAAATCCTAGAGGATAACAGGTTAACTTAAAGATTTAGTACGCATTAGCATTATGATACTTTGTATTCTTTTAGCAATTTTACTTATAGTGCCTTGTTTACTACGCTGTGTGCAAAAGTTAATTGAACGTGCTTTTAATTCAGTCTAGCTTGTGCAAAAACAAAAATGGGGAACTGTTGAAGATTTTTTTGCAGGTTGCGGAGTTTTTGCAAAACAATGGCCATATTCAGCTGATGCACAATCCAGCCTGCTGGTAACAATGGATAATGGACATATTCAGAAACGGGATCGGTATGTCCTTGAGAAAGATACAAGAAGAAGAGCCATCAAGACTCAGCAAGTTTGTCAGCAAGTTTGAGAAAGTGAGAAAAAAGAAGCAAAGGGTGGGCCAGATGACCAGAGCAAAACATGTGAAAAATCAGACTATCCAATGAGCATTCTAATTTAGACACGTGAACAGCTAGGATTAACCAATCATGTATTAGCTAGACGTGTGAACAGTAGAAACTTATTATAAATATAGCCTTTTTAGGAGTAATAAATGTGGCTTCATTTAATCACATTGATCATGGTGTGATGTCCCATTCCTGATCCTCCACACCACACTGACTTTGCCCACAAAATCTAGAAACACTTCATTGAAGGGAGATACAGGGGGTAAAGCTAGGGTAATTGGAGGATGGGAAGAGCAGAAGCCAGAGCACAATTGTGGGTTTTGGGACAGGGGAAGGGAACAAAGGAAAATGCGATTATGGGAAGTAGAAAGAGGACCACAAGATGGGGACCAAGCCATGTGGTGTCCACCATTTTGTGACTCGAGGGAAGGGGGAAGGGAACAGGTGAAAAAGGGATTATGGGGAGAAGAACCACAAAATGAAGGCAAAGCTATTTCACATTCTCCATTCTGAGACTCTGGGTGAGGTGAAGTGTGGAATCTAGGAGACGATCTACAGGTTTTACTACAGGTAAAAGGGGTGAGGTATTAGTGTCTAGGGAAGTAGCTCTGACAGGATGATCAGTCCTGCCAGAGCCAGGGGGGAACTGGGGGAGATGTGGGGAGCTAGGGAGACCCACAATGTGGGGGCAGCTGTGCACTTGCTGCAGGTGGTTTGCTTCCCTCAGCTCACTCGGTTTGGGATGCTGGGGGTCAGGAACAAGGGGGACTGGAGCAGGGGCCTCAGGAAGAACTGGGGAAGATTTATTTGGATTTTCTTTCACTTTCTTTTCCATTACTAATGTGATAGTTTTCAATTTTATAAAGAAAATATGAAAATTACTTTTTGATTCACCATCTATCATTGCATCTTCTCCAAGTTTAATTCTGATATTATCCCAAAATCTTAGTGGTTTTATTTCATTAAAGGTAGTAGTTGGAAAATGAAAGAAAATCCACTTACCAAATCTCTTAACTTTTCCCTTAGATAAACAAAACCCTCCTCCCACCAAGGAATCCACAATTTAATTATAAACTTCCTTCTCCCTAGCAGACAGTCTTGCACCCATTGTACCCTAGTCGGGTCCGTCGCCGCCACTGCAACACTCAGACCGAGATTATTTGCTAGGTTATTTTCCACCCACCTCCGAGACAAAACGAAAACTAAAGGAAAAACACCCAAGAATCACTGGCAGGGAGGGGTGTGTGGGGGGGGGTGGTTTGAACGTTGTGCACTACACCTCCCCTAATCCCTGGGAGTCACCCCCACCCAACTTCAGGGTACCCCAGTTGGGTCCGTCTCAGCCACTGGAATACTCACGAAACCGAAGATTCTTGGTAATGAAAATCTCGGAGGTAGTCCCTGATCCAGGGGAAAGCTTCTCTCATGTCTGGAACGGAGGGGGTTGACTTTCCTGCCCGCCTGGAGCTGCAGCAACCAGAAAGTGTGTGAAATTGCCGGCGGCACTTGATGGACTATGAACTTCACTTCGCAGGGGCATCCGTGCACCCTGCAGACAGCTGAGGTGTGCACCAGCGTGCCCCAATGGCTGGAGGCAATCAGGGCAGGCGCCACGAGTGGCCGTGCCCTACCTCTGCTGCCGGCCGGCAGGGTCACGGTTCAACTACTCAAAACGCGGGCTCAACGTCTAAGCATCATGATAAAGGAAATAAGGAACAATGCTGTGCTGGCTTCTCCGAGCTGCTTTATTTCTCTCCCGCGTGAGGATGGTGCGGCTTGGAATCGGCAGCGTGGCACAGGAGCTGTTCTTTCCCATGGTGGCAGCAGCGCCGGCGTAAGTCAGATGGTGCAGCACTCGCACGTGAAATAAATGGGCAGGAGATCTTTCTCCTTTTTAATGCCTTTATTAAGAAAAATCAGCTCAGGTGGGGAGAAATCAATGGGTCGCGCCCACGCCGCCGTTGCTCCCAGGCATGGCACGGAGGAGGAGGGTGATGCAGCTTTATTTGCTGGTCTGCAGGCAGAGCTGGGGATTCCGTCCTCACGGGAGATTAGCAGATTCTGCCTTTTTGGTCCAACACCCCGGGTCGTCTCTTTAATCAACATCTTTTGAGGTTAGGGTGAGAAGCAAAAAGGATCCAAGCAGGTACTGGACTACGCTCCCATCCTTAGACGTCACTTAGGTCACTTAGTTCTATGTTGGCTCACAACTTTAGGGGTTTTCCTGGGAAAACTGTAAAAATTCGGGGCGCAATGCATTTCTCATCTGCATACTAGCTCTGATGCCACTCCCATCCTCCTTGTACTTGGAGGGTGCTGGTGTCCCTCCTTGGCAAGCATCAGGGGGACAATGGTTAATCACCAACCATTAACAGGTAATTGAAGAAGAACTCTTAACAATGAAGCTAACTTAACAGCAACTGGTCTGACTTGTTTTTAACTCTGCAACCTAAAAAAAAATAGATAACTTTTTATTCATAACAGCAGGCATGCGTGGCGGTGACTCTCTCCTCGTGGCGGGGACAGTCTCTCTCCTCGCGGCGGTCGCTGCAAGGCGCTAGCAGCAGCGGCCGTACCAGCAGTGTTATGAATAAAAAGTTATCTATTTTTTTTAAGGTTGCAGAGTTAAAACAAGTTAGTCCAGTGCTGTTAAGTTAGTTTCATTGTTAAGAGTTCTTCTTCAATTACCTGTTAATGGTTGGTGATTAACCATTGTCCCCCTGATGCTTGCCAAGGAGGGACACTGGGATGGACCCTCCAGGTACCAGGAGAATGGGAGTGGCATCAGAGCTAGTATGCAGATGAGAAATGCATTGCGCCCCGAATTTTGCAGTTTTCCAGGGAAACCCCTAAGAATTACGAGCCAACATAGAACTAAGTGACCTAAGTGACGTCTAAGGATGGGGGTGTAGTCCAGTACCTGCTTGGATCCTTTTTGCTTCTCACCCTAACCTCAAAAGACGTTGATTAAAGAGATGACCTGGTGTGTTGGACCAAAAAGGCGGAATCTGCTAATCTCCCATGAGGACGGAATCCCCAGCTCTGTCTGCAGACCAGCGGACAAAGCTGCATCACCCTCCTCCTCCGTGCCATGCCTGGGAGCAACGGCGGCGTGGGCGCAACCCGTCGATTTCTCCCCACCTGAGCTGATTCTTCTTAATAAAGGCATTAAAAAGGAGAAAGATCTCCTGCCCATTTATTTCAGGCAGCAGCGGTGCTCGTGTGAGCGCTCCCCCTCTCGCCAGGAGTTGCGGCTGCATGGGGGATGGTAGCAGTGCCGGCGGGAGCGGGGCAGGTGGCACCGCGAGCGATCCCTCTCTCACAGCCGGAACCGCAGCTGCACGGGAGGCTCAGCGGCGCGGGCAGGAGCAAGGCGGCCGATGCCTCGCGGGGTGACCTCCTTTCCCGGGCGGAGAGGGGTGCCGGCTGCGGAGGGGGAGCCGGCGGCGCACGGGATCCGGCAGAGCGTGGGAGCCATGCAGCTTGAAGGGCAGACAGTGGCAGAGAGCGGGGAGGCAGAGAAAACAGCGGCTTTTGCGTAAGAGAGAGTGGGAAATCGGGGCGGGGGGGGGTGCGCTGGGGGGAAGGTCAGAAGCTAAGACGGGAAAGGCATAAACCCAAAGCAAAGAGAGAAACCCTGAACCGACTGGGAACTTTCCAGGTTAGGGGCAAAAAACACTCTAACTGCCATGGCTAGACATCAGGCAAAGATAGACTAAACATCTTCAAACTGCCATCCCAACCAGACGGGGAAACACCAAACATACTCAAACTCACTGCAACAGGAGACCAAACAACCTCAAAAGACCCCATTGCCACAGGCAGAGCTCAGTTGCCCTTGGGGGATGCAGGAACGGTCAAGAGCCCAAAGAGCCTCCATGGCTGTGCTGGAGACCAAGGCTGGAGCAGGGAAATGCAGGGCTGCTGTGGCATGGGAAGGGCATTGAATTCCAGCACACACCTCAGCTCTCTGATGATCCCAGCACCATGCTGGGCTCTGTTTCAGACTGGAGCAGAGCAGATGTTGATGGGACAGGAGCCCTGCGGGGCTCTCAGGGACCTGCAGCTTGCAAGGTGCTCTGCTCTCCCTGAGATGGTCTCGGAGAGATCCAATCCGAGCTGGGCACCTTAGGGCACAAGTGGCACTGCCTGTTCATGGGTGCACCACAAATGTCTGCCTGGAAATGGGCACAGCTTTTAATACTTGTACATTTCATAACATACAAGCATACCTTTATTATCTGGGTTACTTTAGTACTTTGAAAAAATGGCAAAGTTTTCCCACCAGGAACAGGAATTTCCTGTGTCTCATCAGATCAGAAGAAATTCTGATCTTCCCCTCTACTTGAGCCACTGACATTCAGTCTAGTATTTCATGACCCTGTCCTTAAGTTGTTTTCAGCTCTACTGGATAAATGGCCATGTCTAAGGATGTCTCTTCATTTAGAGCAGCTGGATCTATGTCCTTCCTGTTGCTCCCAGATTTCCTCCTGCAGCTGCTCTCTGGACATTCCAATGTGTCGTTTGACTGGCTTCATGCTTTGAGCTTCAGGGAGTCACCCAATCTTTCAAAAGTTTAAATACGTCTTTAGTCAACTTCTTAGTTGCATTTTTATCTTTTATATCACCTCTTCTTCAGTCTTTGTCTAAAATCCTTCCTGTATGGCAATCTCTTGTGGATGGTGGACATGTCAGATGTTGCTGTGATGTCACAAGTAACTTAGGGAAGGGGTTTGATGTTTCTTAAATTTTATTATGTTCACATTTTTTATGTTGGCCATGAAGAGAAGCCTTCCTGTGCCTCTGAGTCTCACCAGTTCCTGGTCCCTCAAAGGACACCTGATGAGTTGTGGTTCCCACTCCAGCGGCTGCACTTGGACCTCCATCCATACCCAGTCCAGAGCTCCCTTGTCCCAGAAAGTGCCTTGCAAAGGAGGGTTGAAGGAAACAGGGCAGGCTGTAGGGATCACGGGCAGGGCAGAGCCAGGGAGAAGAATGACTTTTGCATTGGATGGAGCTGTGATTTCCCTTGGCTTTGTTGGCTGACAATCAATGAACATCCCTTTGTGTCTTGGGCAGCTCCTTCTCCAAGGAAAGCAGGTGGGAGTTGGCGCCAAGGAGCTGAAACCTGCAGGGGCAGTCTTGGCTGGAGGGAGCTGAGATTTGCACAAGGCTGCTCTGAGTGCCAGGGCCTGGATGGGGGAAATGGTGGGGTGGGGGCAGGGACAGAGTCTGATTGATTGTCAGCCATGAAGGGTCTTGATTTTCATATCTATTTAAACTGCATGAGGAGGTACTTGGATTCAGTGCCAATTGGAGATTGCACATATCAATGAATTACCAGTAAAAAAAAAAAAATTACAGGACCTAAACAAATATTTTCTCTCTCTTTTTTTCAATATAGTTTATTTGTTTTGAATAGCCTTCTGAAATATTTCTAATCAACCACAAAGGATTTGGAAACTTAAATCAAATTATTCCCAGAGGCGTGGCTTGTTAAGGTGTTCTGAATGTCAATGAGCCCTGGGACACTGAATTCCTGAACTGAAGAGCTGAAGGCTGAACAAGCCTCTGCAGCAGTGAAATCCAGCAGCAGCCTCCAAGTTGCTGAGGATGTCAGCAGCCCCCATTGAGGCCATCCCTGCCCAGAGAGCGTGGGGGAATGGGCAGACAAGGAGAGCGTCCCTGGGGCTGGGCCAGCAGAACTCAGAGGCACCAGCGGCTCCAGCTGGGCAATGGAGTGTGGAATGTGGCTGGGAAAGCCCTGCCTGGGTTGTGCCAAGCAGGAAAGACAAGCCCTGACTCCCACCCTCCAAACAATTCTCTCAATGAGACATTTAAAAGGAATTACAATTGTTTGTGTACTCTGAGTTGGATGTACTGAGAAATACTGAAAAGAGATTCTGAGGAGCTCAAAACATCAAAACAGCCTTTACTGGCAACTTTAGAAAATCAGAGAATCTTGGCACATGGTTTAATACAACATTCAATCAATCAAAGACACTTTCCAAAGCATTACCTTGCCCCATTCAACTTGACAAACTCTTAGCTCATTCAATTTTAAGTTACTCAAAATTTGCAAGAGGAGGGAACTAGAATACGACACACAAAGCGAGGAAGACAAAAAAGATTCAGAGAAGCACAGACACAGCTACCAACTCCTGGATTCAAGCAGTGTTCAGACAGAAATTCCAAGAAGAGGTAGGTTCAAGATGTGTGCTTGCCTTGTGGTCAGCCTTCAATACCCCTTGGTCTTCCTGGGCCCTTCCCCCAGGAGGGATTTGGGCTCATTTGGTCACTCAGGAGCTGAGCTGGGGGCTCCAGAGGTGGCTGTGGAGCATTGCCTGTGCTGTGCCAGGGACTGGCAGCCACAGCTGGGCTGGGATAGAGGCTCTGGGGGGATTGGGATTCCAGGGCAGGGCAGTGCTGGGGTTCCAGGGCAGGGCAAGGCTGGACCTGCCCCTTCCTCCCCCACACACATGAAATGTTTTGAGCCAACAATCTCCCCCAGTCTGTCACAACAGGCAATGTTGGAGGTGAAATCCCAATTCTGACCATGGACACCTGGATGAGAAGGACAGTTCTTTTCCATAGGAAGGAAGGCCCAGAGCCCCAGTGTTTGGAAGGCAGGGAAGAGTCTCACTTGGCCAAGGCCAGACAGACTTGTCACCAATGGCAGATTTTTCTGGGAGCCATCTTTGGACGTAGGGAATTTTGGAAGTGGAAGCCCATTCTCACCAACGGGTGCCTGGAGAAGCAGGACAGTTCTTTCCTATAGGAAGGAGAGCACAGAGCCTTCCCCAGTTTTTTGGGGGCAGATGGGAGGTGACCCTCATGAAACCATTGCCAGCCAGAGTGGTCCTGGCAATATTCCTATGGGAACAATCTCTGGATATAATGGAATTTGGAGGTGAAATCCCAATTCTGGCCACGGGTGCCTGAAGGAGAAGGACAGTTCTTTTCCATAGGAAGGAAAGTACGGAGCTCCAGTGTTTCAGAAGCAGAGGAGAAGTGACATTCAATATGCCAAGGTCAGCTGGACCAGTCAGGGAGTCTGGGAGGCCAAACCAGCCAGGCCTGTTCCATGTTGCCTTGGTTTTATGGTGCCCCATAGTGTCACAATGACACCTTGGTTCCATGAGGCCTTGCAGTGTCACAATGGTCTCTGTGGTTCTATAGGCCCCACAATGTCATGTGGCTCCTCTGTTCCATGAGCCCTGCAATGTCACAATGGAGCTTTGGACCCTGGGGGTTTGCAGTGTCACAATGGTCTCCTCTGGCTCCACAGTGTCACAATGGGCTATTGATTACAGGAGGCCTCTCTGTGTCACCCTGGACCTTTGGTTCCATGCAGCCCAGCAGTGTCACAAAGACCTCTTGGTTTCACAAGGCCCCACAGTATCACAATGGCCCTCTTGGTTCTGTGGGGACCCCCAGGGTCACATGGTCTCACTGGTTCCATGAGGTCTCACAATGTCACAATGGTCTCCATGATCCCATGAGTCCCATCAGTGTCACAATGGCCCCTTGGTTCCATGAGGCAAAGACTCCACAGTGAGCATTTCCTGCCCCCAGGGGTATTTCTCACAGGTGCCTTACACTGACTCTTTGTGTCTGTGTGCACACAGGAGTGCCTGTGCTGGGGAGATGTGGCAGAAATGCTGCTCTCTGAGGGGTTTGAGTGCCTTGGATAGCTGAGTCAGTCAGGCTTGTAAGTGAGGTTAAATCATGAGGTCTAAGCTAAATGAAATGCTGCTAAGAGTTGTTTTTTTGCTAAGTTTAATATAAGTTATAAGCTAAGTTAAATATTAAGTGTTATTCCTATTTTTAATTGCTATGTCATAGGTTTTAAGTTAGGTTAAATACTATTAAGTGCTGTTCTTTTGCTAAAATATGAAGTTGAAGGTGTCAGTTAAGGTTAAGGTGTAAGTTAAGTCCTGTTAACTTTGAGCTCTGTTCAGCTTTTAGGCCATATTCCTTTTATCCTTGCCCTCACTGTCCTTGTGTCACACACACACACACACACACACACACACACACACACAGGGACAATTCTCGGTTCATTTCTGATTTGTTTGCCTGGATTTTGTTTGGTTTTGTTGTTGCTTTGTTTCCTTGTTGTGCCTGAAGTGTCCAGTCAAGAATGGCTCTTGCCAAGGAACTTTGTGGTGCTGTCGATAATATTAAATCTGGTTTTTGCTGATCCCTTGCTGGGGATTTTTTCAGTGCTCTCAAACCCTCATTCAGAACAGAGTGAAGGAGCCCTGGCCCAGGCTCTGGCTCTGGGGGACATGGGGACACTGTCGGGGGTCTCTGTCCCCCTGTCCCACCCCCACAGCCCCGGCCCCCCGTCCCTGTGTCAGGCTCTGGGGTCGATCTCATGGAACATCATCTGGGGGAGGCTGTGGCGGTGGGGGCAGGGGGACCCAGGGGGACAGGGGACCCCGCTGTGCACGAGCAGTGTTGGACTGCTCTGGGGGAACTGTGAGGGGGGGCTGGGGCAGAGTGACCTCCCCAGTGACCTCACACAGCCCCAGTGATGTGACACAGCCGTCTCTGTGATGCCACAGTCACCCTGTGATGTCACAGAGTCCCTGTAATGTCACACAGCCTCCCAGTAATGTCACAGCCCACTCTTGGATGTCACACAGCACCTTTGTAATGTCACAGTGCCAATGCTGTGATGTCACCCTCTGATGTCCTACAGCTGTGTTGTGACATCTCAGAAGACTCTGTGATGTCACAATGTCACCCTGTGATGCCACAGTCTGTTCTGTGATGTCACAGCCTGCTCTATGATGTTACACAGCCAGCCAGTGATGTCACAACCCACTCTCTGATGTCACAAAGCCACCCTCTATGATGGCAGGGTTTGCTCTATGGCCACACACTCTACTCCATGATGTTACAGCCAGCTCTATGATGTCACAACCCCTCTAGTGATGTCACAAAGCCCTCTGATGTCACACTGCCACTCTATAATATCACAGCACACACTTTCACATCACAGCCTGCTCTATGCTCTATACAGCCATGCCATGATGTCACAGTCTGCTCTGTGATGTCACACAGTGTCCTCTATGATGGTGCAGTTGCTTGATGATCTCACAAAACAAACCCTGTGATGTCATAGCCCAATCTGGGACCTCACACAGCCCACTCTGTGCTGTCACAGAGCCCCTTTCTGACATCACAGCTGCTCTGTGCCTCTATGACACTGCCACAGAGGTGCCGCTGTGACACAGCCCCCTCTGGGACATCCCCCAGCCCCTGCCAGTGCTGAGCCACCTTCTCAGTGGATTGTATTTGTGTCCTTTCTCTCCTGCCTTTCTCTGCCTGCTCTGTTTCTGTCTGTCGTGGTTTGGCCCGGAAATGTGTTTTTGGAAAGGTCTAAGTCGGGCCAATCAGTGGCCAAATTCAAAATTGGCATGTGATGTAGCCACTGAGGATCGGGATATGCCTCTGAGAACACACAGGGGTTAAAAGCAGGAGATTCCCAGAGAACTTCCTCTTTGGGAATCCGGCGTTGGTGAGTAAGGTCTGGCCTCTCCCCTGCCCAGCTGCGCCTGGGTGGGGGAGGGGGAGGCCATGACAGGGAGGAGGCCGGGAGCCCCAAAAGGTGCAGAGGTGGAGGAGAACATGCAGGGGTGGAAGAGACTTGAGATGTCTGGGCAGCCCCCCGGGAGAGAGGGACAGAGATTGTGCTGGCAGCTCAGCCGGCCAGAAGCGGGGGATGCGTCGAGAGAAGGTGCCCGGCAGCTGTGGGAGTCCTGGACAGGCAGAAGTGAAGATTTTAACCCCTTTGTAGACTAATAGAAACCTTACAAATACTGAATCCTCCTGAATCAGAATGAGGTGAGAGAGAGATGGGAGATGAAATGGGCAAGCGTGAGGAAAGCTGGAAGAGGAGAGAAGAATCCTGGGTGGAAGAGATGATGGAGTGGCCTTGGGCTGGACTCTTTCTTGTATGGCCATGGACAGACCCGTGTTTTTTCCCTGTGACCCAGAGACTGTATTTAGGGGGAGGCAACACCTGGGAGTCAAGAGTGAAGCAGCGGCGTGAACAGAGACGGCTGAAGGGGGTGTGGGATGCCCTCTGTCTCCACGGAGAGGAAGATCTCTATTCACGAGGCCCCTCAGCCCCAGGGGGTGAAATGTGGGGGGGACTGGTGTCCCGAAGTTGAGAGACTGCTGCTTCTGGAAGTGGGTGGAGCATCTTTAAACGGGGAGCCCTAAAGGCAGTCCTGGCCCGTGTCCAGTGGTGAGAGCACTGGACATGGAGGGGGAGAAGTCACGAGGGCCGATGTTCTTTGGGTGGGGCCATGGATGACGCGGAAGCACAGGAGGTTTCAATTGTGCTTCCAGGGGAGGCCCATGAGGCAAGGGGGGACTCCTCTCTCCCTGATGGATTTGAGGGTTGATAATTTGAGGGGTGGTGAATCTGTGGAGAAAAGGGAGGGGGAGGAGGAAGGTATCTGGAAGGTTTTCATTCTTAGTTTGGTATGTGTTCCTTTCTAGATTTGTAATAAATAAATTGTTGTGTTTTTCCCTCCATCCCCGAATGGGAGCCTGCTTTGTTCTGTTCCCGGGTCACATCTCACAGCAACCATTTAGGAAATATACCCTTCATGGGGGCCCTGGAATTGTGCCAGGTTCAAACCATGACACTGTCTCAGTGTCTCTCCTGACCCAGGGCAGCTCCCACCAAAGGCCCTGCCCTGATTTAATTCCCAGGGCTGGAGCTACAACGATTGGTGAAGTTATGAAGGTTGGCAGTGAAATGTTACTGTAAGATCTTGCTCCACTTGGCTTTTGGCCCCTTCTTAAGAGCTTTGCCTTCAAGGGCAGGAACATCTTTTCCTGGCTGGGAACTGGAATTCCAGCCCCTGGGAGTGTGTGCCATGGATCCCAGAGGGGCATTCCCGAGGCTCTCAGGGTGCTGCTCCTGCCGTGCCTCCCAAGGAGCTGTGCAGGGCCAGGGGACAAGGTCCAGCAGCTCTGTGGGCTCCCGGAGCACACAGCAAAGGTGGCTTTCTGGGCATTTTCCAGTACATTCCCAGCTGGAAGCAGAGGGAAGAAGGGAAGCGAGTCCCTGACAGAATCCTGGAACGACTGCGGTGGGAAGGGAGCCGGCCCGCGGGTTGGGATCCCATGAGGGAGAGACGCCTCTGCCCCAGTGAAGGTGCAAATGAGACCTTGTATTGAATATGGATTGAACTGAACAAGAAATGGGAAGGAGAGAGGGACAGAAAGAAACAGGAAAGAGACATAAGAGAGACAGAAAGAAATAGGAAAAGGCTCCGGCCCGGGCTCCGCAGCTCCCAGGGACACCCGCGGGGCGCAGCGCCTTTCACAATTCCAGCCAATCAGAGGACGCGCTAGACGATTTCCAGCCAACCAGAGCTTTTTTCTCCGATGACTCACCGGTTGCCAGGCAGATCCGCAGAGCCCAGCGGCCCCGGAGCGGAATTTGGGGCTCGGGCCGGGGGGGCGGATCCGCCCCGGGGGGGTCCCCGAGCCCCCTGCCCACCCCCGGGGCCGATCGGGGGCTCCCCCCACCCAGCAGCCGGGGCTGCGGCGGCCGCGGGGCAGAGGGGTGGGAGGGGAGGAAATGCGGGAGGAAGAGGAGGGAGAGGAGGAGGAGGAGGAGCAGGAGCAGGAGCGGGAGAATCCCGGCGCTCGTAGCGCCCGCGCGCTGAGCCTGCAGCACCCCCTGTCCCGGGAGCATCGCCCCCAGCCCCGAGCCGCAGGTGAGGGGGGAGGCCGAGCTCGCCCCGGCTCTATCGAAGGGTCTCCGGGAGGATTTTCTTGGAGAGCGTTGGGAGCCGGCAGATCCCGGACTCCAGCCCCGGAATATCTCCGGGCTCCCTAAAGGAGCTTTTTCGGGGGGAGAGGAGCTGCGATCGCTCCTCGGGAGGGTCCTGGGGGGCCCACGCGGGGATGGCCCGGTACCGACAGGGCAGGACATTGGTTTTGGGGATCCCCGTCAGAGCCGGGGCTGTGGAACGTGGGAGCCCCGGGGCAGGGAGAGGGGAAGGGGCGATACCGGAGCCGGGGGACCCCCGGCAGCCCGGAGATGAGGCGGGGACGGGACCCCCTGACCATGACAGGGGCGTGTCCTGGGTGACTTCATGATGCTCGTACCCCCTTTGGTCTGTTTAGCCCAGAAATGAGTTCTGCACCTCTAAGGCTGGTTCTGAGAGTGAAGGTGGGGAGGAAGAAGCTGCAGTTTGTTTTCAGAAACTGCACTAACTCCTCCACATTCCAGCTCCTGGACTGTTGTGATGCCTTAAGGAGCTGGAACAGAGGCTGGACGGAGCTAAGAGGAATAAAGTGGATTTTTATTGAAGTGCCTTCAAAGGCCACACCCTGGCAGTACCGGAGCCACAGTCCTGGCTCTGCCCGGATGGCTCCAAGATGGGAGCAAAAGAGGGCTTGGTCAGGAGATCTCACATTGTTATAAGTTTTAGTCTATTTACATATAGGGGATAACTGCCCAATTAATAGCTTCAAATCATGACGTTTCATCCTCCTTGCTTGCTTGCCCGCCCTCCTCTTTTCATGTTGTTTATGCTTTGGGCCTGAAGTTTGAACAGATTGTCCTTGAGTCTCCAGCTAGAAGAGGATTGTTTTGTCTTCATCAACCTGTGAAAAGATCCCAGTAACACTTAATATAAAGCTAAAAGCTGCACACCAAAACAGGACAGAAAAACTTAAAACCAAAGGTATCATTGTCTGTGAACAGACAGCAGGACAGAGCTCTCCTTTGCTTTTAGTTAATTTTTAGCTCGCTGAGGCAGAGAAGTTCCCTGGACTGTGGTTTTTCTTTTTCTTTGGAGCTGTTTAAACCTGCTCTGATCACCCAGAAGAGCACCTGTAACTCGCACCTGTGGCCCACGAGGCTAAGCTAGGCCACAGCATTTGCAGTGCTGGAGGGACTGATAAGAGGCTGATCAGAGACTGATAAGAGACCGAGTGAGCCAAGCTACAGCCTGCAAAGGGCCTTTCTGAGTTTCTGATCTCCTTTGGAGCAGCAAGAGGTTTTATTATTTAATATTGTTCATTTCTTGCTGGCTGGTGAATGCTTTACCTGTAAAATAAACAGGTTTTTTTCCACTTTTCTCCAAGGAAATGTTTTCCCGAACCAGCTAGGAGAGGACCTGCTTGAATTTGCTTTCTAGTGGAAACCCCTTTGGAGGTTTTCTCCCAAATTTGCCCTAAACCAGGTCAGGGTCGGGGGGAGAGAAGGGAGCCCCAAGTGGCTGCATTGGGGGGAGGTTGGAGAGGGTGATCCTGAAACCCCCCAGCATCCTGAAGCAGGTCCCTGGAGAGGGGGGATCCCCAGGATCCATGGGATCCCAGCAGCTCTGAGACAGGGGATGACCAGAACCCCAGAGGGATGAGACTGGAAATGGGACATTCCTGGTGGCTTTTTTTGATTCACTCTTGATTTTTTGAGGTTTTTATGGACATCAGGTGACCTCTAGAGATGGACTTGGGCGAGAGGAATCCCCGACCCAAGGCATTCACACCTTGTTTTTCCCAAACCAGGATTTCCCATTCCTAAATCTTGGCCAGATGTAGGAGGAGGCTGTGAGGAAGAGGAAGGAGCCCCGGGACACCCAGGCAGGTGAGCAGGAAGTCAGTGCCCCTTTGCCTCTCTCTCCTTCTCCATCTCCCAGCTCAGCATGGCCCCTGGCTGCAGGACAACCCCTCTGCTGACCCTGTCCTGCCAGGGACACCCTGGGGGGATCTCCTTCCCCCTCCCTCTGGCATGGAGCAAATCCCATCCTCTCCTTGTCTTTCCTCCCCCAGACAAGGAGCTGAGGATGGAGACCAGGCAGGACAAATCCCCAGGGCAGAACCTCATGGAAGAGGCCATTTTGGGCGGCTCCACTGCACAGAAATCCAATGGGGAGGAAAAGCCCCAGAGATCCCACAGGAGGAGGGGCTGCAAACCCAGACCAGGGTTCTCTGAGGAGAAAAGACCCACCCTAGGCCGGGAAGGCAGCCAGAGATGCAACCAGAGCTCAGAGCTGGTGGTCCATGAGCAGCTTCATGACAGGGAGAGGCTTTATGAGTGCTTGGAGTGTGGGAAAAGCTTCAGGAGGAGATTCAACCTGATCTGCCACCAGAGGATCCACACCGGGGAACGGCCCTATGAGTGTGGGGAGTGTGGGATGAGCTTCAGCCACAGGTCCGACCTGACTGTCCACCAGAGGTTCCACACCGGGGAGAGGCCCTATGAGTGTCCTGAGTGTGGGAAGAGTTTTCACACCAGCTCCCACCTCCTTGTCCATGAGCGGATTCACAGAGAGGAGAGGCCCTTCCGCTGCCCCGACTGTGGGATGGGCTTCAAGCACAACTCCACCCTTGTCACCCACCGGCGCATCCACACTGGGGAGAGGCCCTACGAATGTCCCCAGTGTGGGAAGAGCTTCTCAGACCGCTCATTCTTTACCCGACACCAACGGAGGCACCATTAAGGGAAGCCCTGCAAATGCCCCAACTGCGGGAAGAGCTTTGTGCATTGCCCCACCTCCATCCCCCACTGGAGAACCCATCTTGCTTTGAGCCCTGGTGACCCACATTCCCTGTGATCCATGTTGGGGAGAGACCTGGAAGGTGGTCTCCAGAAGGGTCCTTCTAGATCCCCATAGGCACCTGGTAAACTCAGGGCAGGAATATCCATCAGGACTCTGATCAACACTGAAAATTAATTGGGAAGAGCTGTTTCTTTGACTTTACAGCCCAAAAAAATCTCACCTGCTGTGTAATTTTTTCTTCTGGTGGCATTAAGCAACAATAGATGATCTTGGAGATCTTTTCCTATCTGAATAATTTCCATGTTTATCCCATCAAAACACCTAGAACTGGGGTAAAAATAAAGAAATTAAGCAAAGAGATCTAAAGCTGAATCATTTTACTGGGATTTGAGCATGAATTTGGGGTTCAGGGGAAGATTCAGGAGGATTTGGGTGTTCTGGGACCATCCAAGCCAAGGGACATGGCTATGATCTTGTGTTTGTTCCAACAGAATGTGTCCACCCAAGCCCATCTGTTCTCCAGGACTTTCAGTTGTCTGTTCCAGTCTCTGGCCTGGGTCTCCTTATCTGGGGTGTCCCCACCAAAGTGCCCAAATTAATGCTGAAGTGCCCCAGCTGCTCTGGGCTGTAAATGCTCCTGCCCATCTGGTCAACTCCATGGAGGGCTGGGAGGGGTTTTAGGAACTCCTGGGTGGACTGAGAGAGGCTTTTGTGGCTCTTGGGACCATTGTGGTACTGGGAGGGGATTTGGGGGCCTTTGGGGCGGGTTGTGAGGGAGTCTGGGGGTCCTGTCAGGGCTGTGTGGCTTGGAGAGAATTTGGGTGGGTCTTGGGAGAGATGGGAAGGGGTTTTGATGGTTCTTGGGGTGTTTTATCTTGCAGGGAGTAGTTGGGGGTGTCCTGGCCAGGAGCTGTGCGGTGGTTTGAGGGGACCGGGAGTGACTGTGGGGCTGGGAGGGGGTTTTTGGGTGGTTGTGACTCCCCCAGAGCCCCAAAGCAACCACCAGACCCTACCCCCCAAGGTACTGCCAGGGGTCAGTGGCTCACTGTTGGGGTTTATCCTCCTGGTGCTTCAGGAGAAGGTGAGGGGGGGTCCCCAGGGGCCATGTATGTCCCCCCCCCCCATCCTGGTGTCACCCCCTTGTCCCTCCCCACAGGGCTCCTGCCCCAGCTCCTGCTCCCCCAGAGGGAATTTGGGGAGGGGGCAGAGGGGGTGCACAGCCCCCTTTGTGCTTGGGGTCAGGGCAAGGCCCTGCCCTGCACACCTGGCTCAGGTGTGACCCTGCCCGGCAAGGGAGTGGGACATTCCCATCCCCACGGATCAGGGCTGGGAGCAGCACTCAGAACACGGACATGGAAATACTGGGAGCAACTGGGAGCACACTGAGGGCTACTGGGAGCAACTGGGAATGATGGGTGCGTGCCAGGGGCAACTGGGATATACTGGGAATGAATGAGATCAGGCTGTGGGCAACTGGAACCATGCTGGGGCAAGTGGGGTGACTGGGAATGAGCATGCTGGGGGCAGCTGGGATACACTGGGAGTGTCTGGAATGATACTGGAGGGGACAACACTAGGAAGAACTGGGACCATGTTGGGGGCAACTGGTGGCAACTGGGGGTGACTGTGTCTATACTGGGGGCCACTGGGATCATACTGGCAGTGACAGGGACTATACTGGGGCAACTGGGTGCAACTGGGATCATACTGGGAGGAATTTGGGAGCAACTGGGACCATGCTGGAGGCAACTGGGACAATAAAGACGGGGACTGGGACCCCACTGGCAGTGAGTAGGAGCATGCAGGGCAATTTAGACATACTGGGGACTCCTGGAATACACTGGAAGCAACTGGAACTGCACTGAGGCTGACTAGGAATCCTTGTGGAAGTAACTGGGAGGAAGAGGGAGTGACTGCGAGCATGCTGCAGACAACTGGGATATACTGAGAGAGACTGGGGGTCACTGGGATCCTACTGGAACCACAGCAATGGCCTGGGCTGGGTGATGTGGGGCCTCAGGGAGCACAGGGAGCACTGTGACACTGCGAGGCCTGATGGAGCCAAGAGGACATTGTGACACTCTGGACTCGCCCTGGCCATGGGGTGTTTCAGGAGCCCTGGGGTGCCCAGGGCAGCAGAGCAGAGCCCCTGGCTCAGAGGCAGCAGCTCCCTGGGATGCCCTGGGAGGGCGGGCAGCAGGGGATGCCCAGGGAGAAGAGGAAGCCAAGGCCCAGCGCCCCAAGGGCGGCACCGGCTGAGGGACGGGGCAGGAGGGAAAGGCCACTGCTGGGACGGTGCTGGGGCTGCCCAGCACTGAGCCAAGGCTGTGTGACATCACAGGGGCTGTGTGACATCATAGAGTTTGCTGTGTGACATGTCACAGCTATGAGAAATGGAACACTGGAGATGGGAGCTCTTTTTCAGAGTGGCAATTGCTAGTTAATGTTAATGAAGTTAAAAGGATCTGAATTGGAAGTGTTAGTCTGTTGTTGAATGTAGAACGTTAGAGTTCTGAGATTTGCCTTTGCCATTGTTGAGTGTTACTATCTTACCCTGTGTTTGTATCCTTTTCCATTGGGAATCACTTCTCCTGCTCCCAGAAGGACTTGCACCCCTGTACTTGTATCCCTTTCTGTTGGGTCAGGAACCCCTTCCCCTGCTCCTGGAGGGACTTGCACCCGGACTGAATTTAACGAGGAGCTGTTGGTATGGTATGAACTCTCTCAAAAACAACAAACCAGCACATAAACTATGGTTTTAACCTGGCTGCACCACCGGGAATCGCCCACCATTTACAGAGCCAGATTCCATCCTGTCACCATGGCTTGAAGAGTACTCAGTCTGGATGACACTCTTAAACTACGAGCCAACATTGTCTTCCTAAGGACTCTCATGAGGACGGAAGCCCCAGCTCTGCCGTGAGACAAAGCTGCACTCCTCCTCCTCAGTGTCATCCTGTGGGAGCAATGGCGGTGTGCGCGACCCCTTGGGTTCCCCACCCAAGAGCTGTTCTTAATAAAGGCCTTTCCAAAGGAACTGGTCTTTGTTTCTCACAGCAGCTGGCTGTGTGACATCACAGACTGGACAGTGACATCACAGGGGCTGTGTGAGGTCACTGGGGAGGTCACTCTGCCCCAGCCCCCCCTCACAGTTCCCCCAGAGCAGTCCAACACTGCTCGTGCACAGCGGGGTCCCCTGTCCCCCCGGGTCCCCCCGCCCCCAGCGCCGCAGCCTCCCCCAGAGGATGTTCCATGAGATCGACCCCAGAGCCTGGCACGGGGACAGGGGGCCGGGGCTCTGGGGGGTGGGACAGGGGGACAGGGACCCCCAACAGTATCCCTGTGTCCCCCAGGGCCAGAGCCTGGGCCAGGGGTCCTTCACCCTGTTACGAATGAGGGCTTGAGAGTGCTGAGAAAATCCCCAGCAAGGGATCAGCAAAAACCAGATTTAATACTAAGCAACAGCACCACAAAGTTCCTTGGCAAGAGTCACTCTGCTCCTGACTAGACACTTCAGGCACAACAAGGAAACAAAGCAACAACAAAACCAAACAAAATCCAGGCAATCAAACCAGAAATGAAATGAGAACTGTTCCTGTATGTGATACAAGGACAGTGAGGGCAAGGATAAAAGGAATATGGCCTAAAAGCTTACAGAGCTCAAACTTAAAAAGACTTATATCTTAACCTACTGATCCCTTCAACTTTACAATATAGGAAAAGAACAGAGCTTAATAGTATTTAACCTGACTTGTAACCCTTGACATAGCAATTTAACAGAAGAATAACACTCAACAGTATTTAACTCAGCTTATTACTTATATTAAGCATAAGAACTTAGCATAAGAACAACTCCTAGCAGCATTTAACTTGGGTTATTCCTCATGACTTAACCTCACTTACAGGCCTGACTGACTCAGCTATCCAAGGCACTCCAACCCCCCGAGAGCAGCATTTCTGCCACATCTCCCCAGCACAGACACTCCTGTGTGCACACAGACACAAAGAGCCAGTGCAAGGCACCTGTGAGAAATTCCCCTGAGGGCAGGAAATGTTCCCTGTGGATGCTTTGCCATCTCCCCAGCGGGTGAAGGGTTGAGCCTGGAGGAGTGGGGGGATCGGCCCAGGCTCCCTCGCTGTTCAGGATCCCCGAGTGCAGCAAACGGGAGAGTTCCCGGCTGGGAGAGGCCCCACTCAGAGGGAGTCGCTGGCCCAGGAGAGCTCCAAGGGGCTCCTTTTGCAGCGCTGTTTGTAGGGCCCCAAGAGAGGGGCTGCAGTCACAGCAATGGTTCATCCTGGCCGCACTTGGCATCAACAGCTTTCTTTGGCACTGTGAGAACAGGGATGCTGTGCCACTGAGGGAACAAAACCAGTTCCCAGGGCTGCTCCTCCAGAAACCAGGATCTGTTTGGGCACAGCAGTGCCTGGAGCAGACAGTGTTTGTGCTGAGCTGCAGAGGAGCTGAGCCCAGGGGCTGTTGGCCAAGGCCGAGGCCCAAGGAGCATTTCTGAGCTGGCAGGGCGGCCTGAGAAGGGGAGGGGGGAATGCAGCAGCACAGGGCCCATGGAAGCAAGGGACCATGGTGACACTGTGGGGCCCTGTGAGACCAAGGGGCCATTCTGACACTGTGGGGCCCTGTGAGACCAAGGGACCATGGTGACACTGTGGGGCCCTGTGAGACCAAGGGGCCATTCTGACACTGTAGGGCCTCATGGAATCAATGGGCCAAGTTAATGCACTGAGAAGTGTTTTTTGTGAATTGAATATCTTTTGTTGGTATTTCTCCAGTGCATCCAACTCAAAGTACAGAAACAATTCTAATTACTTTTTAATGTCTTATTGAGACATTTAATTAATTTTTGGAGGGATGAGTGTCTGGGCTTGTCTGTCCTGCTTGGCACAGCCCAGGCAGGGCTTTCCCAGCCACATTCCACACTCCATTTCCCAGCTGGAGCCGCTGGTGCCTCTGAGTTCTGCTGGCCCAGCCCCAGGGACGCTCTCCTTGTCTGCCCATTCCCCCACGCTCTCTGGGCAGGGATGGCCTCAGTGGGGGCTGCTGACATCCTCAGCAACTTGCAGAGGCTCCTGCTGAATTTTACTGCTCCAGAGGCTTGAAGTGTATTCAAACGGAATATATCATATTTAAAAACACCGCGAGAAAAGATTTTTAGGTCCTGTATTGGTTTTTCTTCCTGGTAATACATGGATATGTGCAATTTCCAATTGACACTGAATCCAAGTACCTCCTTATGCAGTTTGAATAGATTTGAAAATCAAGACCTGTCATGGCTGACAATCAATCAGACTCTGTCCTTACCCCCACGCCACCATTTCCCCCATCCAAGCCCTGGCACTCAGAGCAGCCTCGTGCAAATCTGAGCTCCCTCCAGCCCAGGCTGCACCTGCAGGTTTCAGCTCCTTGGCTCCAACTCCCACCTGCTTTCCTTGGAGAAGGAGCTGCCCGAGACACCGGGGGATGTTCATTTCTTGTCAGCCAACAAAGCCAAGGGAAATCACAGCTCCATCCAATGTAAAAGTCATTCTTCTCCCTGGCTCTGCCCTGCCCCTGATCCTCGCAGCCTGTCCTGTTTCCTTCATCCCTCCAGTGCAAGGGACTTGCTGGGAAAAGGAAGCTGTGCTCTGGCTATGGAGGGAGGTCCAAGAGCAGCCACTGGAGTGGGAACCACAACTCATCAGGTTTGTGTCCTTTGAAGGATGAGGAACTGGTAAGACTCTGTCCTGGTTTAGGGCAAATTTGGAAGAAATCCTCCAAAAGGGCCCCCCCAGAAAGCAAACTCACATGGCCCCTCTCCCCAACTCTTTTGGGAAGAATTTCCTCAGAGAGAAGTGGAAAAACCTGTTTATTTAACAGGCAAAGGGCTCCCCAGCACAAAAAACAAACAATACCACAGGACAAAACTCATTTGTCGCTCTGAAGAGATGACAAATTCAGAAAGTCTCTCTGGTGGCTGGTCGCTCTGTTATCAGTCCCTCTGGCACTGGGAAAGGCTGCTGCCCAGAGTAGGCCCTGGCAGGCTACAAAGTGCGAGCTCTCGCTGTTCCCCCAGGTCCCAGTCTGGAGCAGGTTTGAACAGTTCCAAAAAAAGGGAACGAAAACCAGTGCAGGGAAAACTTCTCTGCCTCAGCTAGCAAAACTAACTAAAAAACAACAGAGCACCATGTTCTGTCCCGTCCGTGCCCAGACACCACAGTGGAGGAGTGAGAGCAGGCTGATAACAAACTCCATGCTGCTTCTTCTCCCTGCCTTTGCTCTCAGAGTCAGGCTTGCAGGCACAGAATATAATATCCAGCATCAACAGAACACACAACTGGGGATAAAAGCATCATAACATCACCCTAGGACACTTATATGCTTATTCTAGGAAGACTAGTAATGTTTTACTGCAATGATTTGGCTAATCATCACATAAACAAATTTATATATTTTAAATATCTCTTGCTTGCAGGAGTCTGATGCAATTTTCTCTTTTCTGGTAAACCCATCTGTTGTATTTGCAGGGTTCTCAGACAAAGAAAGGACTGATGATTGTGACTCCATGTACTCAGAAGGCTAATTTATTATTTTATGATACTACATTATGTTAAAGAATGCTATACTAAATTATACCAAAGAATACAGAAAGGATGCAGACAGAAGGCTAAAAGAGAATAATGAAAAGTCATTACTCTCTCCAGAGCCTGGACACAGCTTGACCCTGACTGGCTATTGAGTCAAAACCATTCACATGAAACCAATGAAACAATCACCTGTTGGATAAACAATCTCCAACCACATTCCAAAGCAGCAAAACAGAGGAGAAGCAAATGAGATAATACTGTTTTCCTCTGAGGCTTCTCAGCTTCCCAGGGGAAGAATCCTGGGCAAAGGGATTTTTCCAGAACATATGTCTGTGACACCCATCTGTTTTAATCTTCTTGCAATCTTCAAAGCTGTTTGTTCTTGCCAAGGTGTCCTGTTATCAAATCTCTTATGCTAAAAATGGGCCAAAGTCCATCATCTGTCTTGTGTATCCTAATAGTAAAGATCTTCTGCAGCAATTCTGCCACTTCAAGAATTCTTTCAATTGCCAGATACTGGCTTTCTTTTTCACCACTTCTTATTTTTCTATAAATACTAAGCTGCTAATATATTACTTCACATGCTATTCTTCCATAGCATCTTGATAGAATCCCAGGAGCTGATTCTCAAGAACAGCTTAGTTCCATCTTCCTAATTCAGCTGTTAATCAATAACAGATACAAACCACATTCTGGCAACTCTCTAGAGTAAAAGCTTATTAAAAATACACCTATCAGGATAACTTGATTCCCCACAGATCCTTAGAGGTAATAATGCACAGGCTGTGATGCAGGTAAAGAACGTGTGGCAATAGATCATCTTTTTCCACCACCTTATGTGCAACTTATTTATTAAGTGTTCATACAGTATGTCAGTTAGACACCAAAAGAGAAAACCTGCTTCAGCAGCAGCTGAAAACAAAGCTAGGATCTAAGTTGACACATTTCAAAATTTAATTTCTGGGCTTTAAAAGTCATTTGTCTCAATCCAGAACTCTATAAAGCAGTTTAGTCTCCTCTTGAAAAAATGAACATTCTCATTAGATCACATTTTCCAGTGATGCAGCTTCTGTTAGACAGCAAGAGGAAACATACAGGCAGGCACATTCCTTGCTCCTCTCTTCTCATCTCAACAAATTTGTCACCATTAGGATCAATCATGAGAAGCTGCTAGAACACAAAATTCTCTTCCAATTACATACATAAAAGGATTTTTAATTTCTTCTTCCCAAGTCAATTTCTAAGGCTTTGATAAAGATTGGCATTATGGTCTTTTCTATTCCAGATAGACAATGTTTTATTAGACTAATTCAAGTCAAGACTTCACTTTCAACTTTAACATGTCAGAATGTCACCATGCAAACCAAACCAAAAGGCAGATTCTGGCCAGAGGACTGGTTTGAACCTGCTTCAGGCTGGAGTCAGCTGACCGAGTTCTTCTGGAGTGTCTTTTGAGTGTCTTGCATGTAAGCCATGCAAGAGCAAGTCAAAGGCAGGCATCATAGAAATAGACACTAAATACATAAAGGTAACATATTTGATTTAAAAAACTGTGCTTTTCTAAGCTGAAAATCTTTTTGCTGAGCTGGACACTGCACTGTATGACTGACATGAGGCTTTGGTCACAGATTATGCATGAACAATCCAGAAACTCCTGACTTCTTCATGAATTTGTATCTTATGTATTTTGTCCTTGCTTACACAGGCTAGAAAATGAAGGAAAACACGCACGATGATTAAGAAAACACAGTGCAATTTAGGAACCATTCAAGAAAATCATGGTGAAATCACCTATATGTTATATCCAGAGATGATCCAAACAATTGCTGCTGAAGAATTTGTACCATTAACTTTATTACAAATTTTCAAAGGCAGGTGGAGTTGCTCTTCCTGCTCAAATAATTTAACAGGATTCTTGTTATTAGCAATTAAATTGTTATTTGATTCCACCCCCAATGTGATTTAGAGATTCATTAGAGCTCTAAGACTCTTGAATACGGTGTGCTATGTGGATAAAAAGACCAGAGAACAGTTAACAATTCTAGGGAATTATGTCTATCATGTAGATTGGACAGGGCAATACGTGAGCTCCTGTGAAACCCTTTTACAAAATGTTATCGTTTATCATACTTAATTTGAAAGGATTCCCTGTCTTTATCAGGTGTTAATGTCAGAGAATCACAGAACCAACTGGGTTGTAAGAGATCTCTGAGATCATTCCATCAAGCTTTGGCCCAAACACCACCTTGCCAACCAGAGCAGAGCACCAAGTGTCATGTCCAGCTGGTCCTTGAACACCATCCCAGATGGTGGCCCCACCACCTCCCTGAGCAGTGCCTTCCAATGTTTAAGAGTCCTTTCTGTGAAGAAATTCCTCCTGATGTCCAACTTAACCTCCCTGGTGCAGCTTAAGCCTGTGTCCTCTTGTCCTGTCACTGGTTGTCTGTGCGGAGAGCCCAATCCCCATCTCACTACAGCCTCCTGTCAGGGTGGTGCAGAGAGTGACAACGTTCTCCCTGGGCCTCCTTTGCTCAAGACTGAGCCCTCCCCAGCTGCCCTGCTTCTCTCAGCCATTTCTCACCAGACTTATTCTCTAGACCTTTAATCAACTTGCTTTCTCTTCTCTGGACTTGCTCCAGCACCTCAGTGTCCTTCTTTGGATGATGCCAAGCTGGGTCAGAGGTCAAGCACTCCCCAAGAAGGTGCAGCCTCTGTGTGTTTGTCTGTTTCTCACCCTCCCTGCTGCTCTGGGATAACGCAGCACATCTGGATTCCTTGCATCCAACCCCATCTGATGTGCCACATCTGGGTTCCTTGCATACAATCACTGTCTAACAGGCTGTGTCTGGCTTCCCAGCATGTGATTCCTAGATAACAAGTCACTACATGCGATTCTTGGATAACATGTCATATCTGGATTCCTTACTTTCAATACATTCAATTCCTGGACAATATTGCACATACATTCTCTGGCCAAGGATGGGGCTGGAACAAGAATTTCCCCTTACACTTTAAAGGCATTTTTTTTTTGTTTTGTTTTTGTTTTTGTTTTTGTTTTTGTTTTTTTTTTTATTATTTTTTTTTGTTTTGGTTTTTTTTTGTTTGTTTGTTTTGTTTTGTTTTGTTTTGTTTTTTCTGGAGAAAATGAAGCTTTGACCTGAATTCCTGGCTGCCGCACAACATCTGTCTTCTACCTCGGCTTTTGCTGCTCTTGGCTGGGAGCCTGGCTGGAAAACAAAGATCCCATCTCCCCCCACCCCCTGGGCATTGGGACTGCTGGCCATGGCCATGCTGCCCCTCGCCAATCAGTGCTTACAATAATATTTTTCAGCGGATCTGCTGGAGGACAGGAAGGCTGCAGAGGGTCCTGGACAGGCTGGATCCATGGGCTGAGACCACTGGCATGAGGTTAAACAGGACCAAGGGCCAGGTCGTACACTTTGGCCACACTAACCCTCTGCAGCTCCCAGCTGTGGAAAGTGGTTGGGAAGCTGAATGACAACAGAACCTGAGCCCAGGTGGGTGCCCAGGTGGGTGCCCAGGTGGGCAAGAAGGCCAATAGCTCCGGGCCTGTATCAGCAATAGTGTAGCCCTGAGGACCAGGGCAGCAAGAGCCTGAATGAGAGATGCGGGACTCCAGGCGGCTCTTCAAAATGCAGTTTATTGTATCCAAGATCTTTCAGCAGTCCAGGGTTGTGGGTGACAGAGCCTGCGCCTACAGCTGTCAGCTCCAGCTCCAAACCTGGAGTCCCTTGAATTTTGGTTACAATGCATAATAAAATTTTCTTTGCTGAGTATCCTCACACAGAAGAACCAATCTATACCTTAATTTTTACCTATAGCTTATCATAACTACTATAATTATCATATTCATGTAACAATACTTCAATCACTAAAAGTTAGTACATTACAATTGAAGCAGGAAATTGTTTTTCAGTTTCCTTGCAGTAGAAAATTCTGAGACCTTTTTTCTACTTGCAACATCAGCAGTTGTGTTTGCCTGTGGAATCTTTTTGCTTGGTAAAAACATCTTCTTGTCTGAGGTGGGTTTATCCTTTGCTCTAAGCCATAAAAACACGCTCTAACTAATGTCTCCATCTCTCTGGGAGCCCCCCAGGAACCCCGGCCAGCCCCGGGTCGGCAGACAGCGCCGGGCAGCCCCGACAAGGCTGAGAGCAGGGGGACACTCTCCTGTGCCCCGAGGGTACCGAGGGCAGCTAGGCTAGTCACCTTTGCAGCAGAAGAGACGCTGGAGACATGGGTGGAGCATGAAAGGACCGACTCTTAGCAGGGGTTAATCCAAGGTTTTGTTCGGAGCTCCTGGGAGCTCCCCACCTCAGGGGGCCCCTGCCCAGAGTACCTGGGAGAGGTGCCAAGATTACATTTTAAAGGGAGGTATGAACCAAAAAATAGATAAGCTTGCTGACCAATAAAGAACTTTCAGGGGTGAAAACTTGGGGAATGGACATTTGGGATAGCGTATGGGGGTAGCACTTGGGGGGCTGACCCCTGGCCTCTGACTAATCACTCCATGACCTGAACTGAAAGTTCTAGATAGAAAGGATGGGATGCTGACAGAGTGATTGACAGAGAGTCTGATTGACAGATTGACAGGGATTTGGGGATAATCTCAACAAAGGAGAGGGATTCCACAGGTAAAGGGAAGGGGTACGATCAGGAGGAAACCATTTGGGAAAAATAAGGGGATACAAAACCAAAACCATTACAAGGTATAAAAACACACTACAACAAACTAACATATCCTTTACCTTCTTAGCTATCCAGTAAGATTGGCTCAGCAATTCTTTTCTTCTACATCAAAACTTGCTTTCATTTCTATTCCTTCTTCAGATTCTACACTCAAAAATCTTTCTGCCAAGCATACATGTCTGTGAGACATCCTTGTCAAACTTTCACCCTTCCCAACAAGGGCAGTGATTGTCCGGCTGTGCTGGGCACTGGTGAGGCCACACCTCGGGTGCTGGGTCCCTTTCTGGGCCCCTCAATAATAATTAAAGTTTCTCTAGCAATTGCTTTATTCATTATTTGCCTCCCTTCCCTGCCTGGTTGTGACAGGAACTACACCAAAGGGAAAGTGCCTACAGCCAAGGGAAGGCTGTGGTTGGGCACCTGGTTCTGTTTGTTGTTGCTGCTGGTGTTGTTGTTTGTTTGCCTTGTTGTACATACTGGCAAAGAACTGTTACTCCTTTTCCCATATCTCTTCCTGAAAGCCCCTTAATTTCAAAATTATAATAATATGGAGAGAAGGGGGTCACATTCTCCATTCCAGAGAGGTCCCGCAGACACCTGTCTTTAAAACCAAGACAAGATGACAATTAACAATTTATTAACAATTGTTTATTAACAATGAACTGACAATTATCAACTACTTGTCAATCTAACAAACAATTAGTTAGGTAACTTAGCTAACTAAAAGGTAAGATAAAGATGTTCTTGGAGCTTGGGAGGGCAGCTACAGACATCTCTGGTGAAGAGTGGGAGATCATCATCATCCTCAGAAGGCACGATGTTGCCGGCTCCTGCTGGATGCTCCAGCTCACACAAATGCTGTCCCTGGGGTGGTGGTCTCCAGAGCACCTCCTCCTTGGGTCTTGCCCTTCCTCCATCTGCACTAACGGTTCCTCGAGATTCTTCCATTCCTGGACTCTGCCTTTCACAATCACCTGCCCCATCTTGTGAGTCGGCTCCAGGTTAGGAATCCTAGGAAGAAAGGGACTGGTATTGGCCAGATGAACATTCCCAGCCAGCCGCTTTTCTGTCTCCTTGCAGAGTACACAGTGTTGCATCTTCTCTCTGTGCAAGCAGCGAGCAGCAAATGAAACAACTGCACTCGCTGCATGGAGGCTGCAGAGCTGCAAGGGCAGGAACATGACCAGTTAAATGCCTGGGCACCAACTACAGCACACAGGGTCCCATGTAGAGAAGCAGGCCTTGCTTGTCCCAAAAGGAAGCAGAGCTTGGGACTGTCTGGTCCCTGGATCTCTTGTTCCAGATTTGCAAGCTTCCAGGAGCTTACTGTTTCATACAGTGTCTATTTTCCCAGTGCCTCCCTACCAAGGCCAGATGATGATCTTTCTGTGCTCGTGTGGGTGCTTCTGCCGCCTCCCTGGGGCTGCCTGTCTCCCACCTCCCCATCCCAGTCAGAGGGACTGAAGGGAGGGTGTTAGGGGATGAACCAGGCTGTGCTTGGTGATGCCCAGCAGTAGGACCAGAGGCAATGGGCAGAACCTGAACTGGAAATTGCACCTGAACCTGAGGAAGAACTTTTTTCCTGTGCAGGTAACGAGTTGCCCAGAGATGGTGTGGAGTGTCCTTCACTGGAATTATTCCAGAGCCCTCCAGACACAGCCCTGTGCCATGTGCTCTGGGATGACCCCACTTGAGCAGGGAAGTGGGACCAGATGACCTACTGTGGTCCCTTCCACCCTGTCCCACCCTGTGATTCAGTGACACCCAGCAGTAGCATGAGTTGGCAAGTGTGTAGACGTTTCCCACCTGCACAGCAGGGTGGTCTTAAAATTCCTGGTGCACTTTGGCTTGAACTGCAGGTGAAAGGTCTGCTTCTGGCCAGGAGGGATGGTGCCATTTAGGGGCTGATGGAGAACAGGTCATGCTTAGCATCGGTGAAGACATCCAGGGAGGAGCTGGCACGCTTTGGAGACAGGTTCTTTTCTTTTGAGTGGCGCAGCTTCTTGGAGTGCTCCTGCTGCTCGTGCTGCTCCTGCTGCTGCTGCTCTGGCTGATCCTCCTGGTGCTCGGGATCCTGCTCCTGCTTGGAATCCTGCTGCTGCTTGGCAGGCCGCCGCAGCCGCCGCACTTTAGGAGGCGTCTCAGGAGGATGGTCCTGCTCCCACCAGAAAAGACTCAGCAGCTTTCTGCGATGCTTCATGGTATCGTAGGAGAGGAACCGACCTGCAGGGAGGAAGAGGACACCTTTCCAAGACAAAATCCTGTCTTCCCAGCAGCTCTGCCTCCTGCTGCAGGTGGGTGGAAGAGAGCTGGGATGCACTTGGAGCATCTCTGGCTAAGTACTTTCTTCTAGCAGGAAACAGAGCCTCTGGGAGCAGGGTCTCTGCCTGCAGCACACACTCCTGTGCCAAGCAGGAGAGCTGGCTTTAGACAGTGACTTTGCATTTGCCCTGCAGTGGGGAACTGCGCACAGACAGTGGCTGCAGGGCAGCTCACTCGTTACACCACCGTTTTTCCCAGTCTCAGACTCCTCAAAGAGATGACCTGACATCCCCCTTCCCAGTCCTGACCCAGCACGTGGCTGTCCCCAGAGCCTGGCTCAGCTCCTTTGCAGAGCAGGAGTGGCAGAGAAGAACAGAAGGGGCTGAAAGGCAGAGGGGGACAAGGAGAAAACTCTCCAGCTGCAGCTGGGAAGATGCTGATGAAAGTGGATGGATGGACAAGGATGAAAAAGCAATTCATGTTTTGGAGTGAAGTGGCAGGGTCTTCTCCTGTGAGTGTCTGTCTGAAACTTCCCTCATTTTTTGCCTCTCGATTGTCATGAAAGCCAAGACCACCAGGGAAAGGAAAAGATCCTGTTCTGAAAATCCAGGTCTGTCTGGTCCACCAAGCCAGATTATTGCCTACGGGTGTGTTTGCTCAACTCATGGAACACTGCACCTGAGAAGGGGCAGTGTGCTCTCCTTCCCCTGCATCACCTAGCAATGCTAGTGTTGGAATTTCTCCACCTTTCTGACTTGGCTGGACTTTCTCTCTGGAAGGACCTTCTCGGTGGTCACCACTAAAAGACCCTCCATTCACCGTACATCAACCACCGTGACAGATGGACTGAGATGGGAGAGGGTTCTCCCTCAAGGACTGAGACATGTGACCCCTACATGGAAGAGCTCCCCTCTTCTTCCCAAAAGGACTGAGACTGAAATCCCTACCATAGGGTGAAGGAAGGCGTGCGTGGGGACCAAAGCAAGTTTTGCAAGTGACCACTGGACCGAGAACACAATGGTTCCTGCCTACGACGTCTGCTGCTGACGACACCTGCTCCTGATGGACTACTGATGGACTCCTTGTACCCTTTATCAATAGACTATTTTGAAATGTGTCCCCTTCCCCCATTTCAAAAGGACTATAAAAATGGGTTAGAGCTGACTGATACCTTGGAGATCTCCCCTGACGTGAAGACGACAGGCCTCTTCGTCGACCGCACTTTGAGGGACTTTGTCATCCGCACGTCTGGTAGCTATATACCTCCTTGCCCTCCCTCTCTTCTTTTTTCTTTTCCTTATTCTTTCCCCTTCCTTCATTCCCCTTCTCTCTAACGCATCTTTGCTATGGCTACACAATAAAAGTATCTCTGTTTTGATTTTACTACAAATCCCCTTGTCGTGTCAGTTTTTGCACCCTGAGATCAGTGAAAAAGAACCTTCACGAATCACGTCCTTAGGACGGATCGTGTCATCTCCCCAGGCCCTCAGCAAGTGAAATGCCCTTACGCATCAGAGTGGTTGAATATGGCTCCTTCACTGGTTCAGTCTCTGCAGCTTTCTCCCAGGAGTATTTCAGGACTACCTCCCCTGTGTTGTGCATCGTGAAACTGAAAAGCAAGTAGGAGGAATTAGAAAAAACAGAAAGCCCATTAAGTATAAAGCAAATAGTACAGTAATATTGTCTGATGGACTCCTGGTACCACTTTCTCCTGAGAAGCATCTTCTCCAGGCAACCCTGCCATGCTCAGACTGCTGTCCTGGGTGGCCCAAGAAAGTATTTCAAAGTCTGGAAGTTTAGAGGAAATGGCCAACATGGTGCTCAGCACATTGAAGCTAAGGGCCTTACTCTGGCCTTTAGGTCTTGGTTTGACTGCAAACTTATTCTTGAGCAGAGGAGGACAGGTGACCTGCAGGGAAAGCAAAGCCATGGCTGTTCTCAGCAGAAACCTATGGCAGCATTGAGCCTCTCCTGACCACCATCTCCTGCTTGGCTTCACATGCACGTAAAGGGGCCACTGCTGATTTTTGTGGGAATCCTTAAAATCAGAGGGTTTTGGGAAAGCTACAAAAGGCAAGCCTCAGAGACAGCAGAACCATGATTAGAGCTAAGCAGTAGCCATAAGATTTGTCAGCAGAAAAATGATGTAAGAAGTAGAAAGTAAGTAAAGACAAATAGAACAATGGTCTGTGTCTTAATGCTTGTCTAGAATAGCTCCCTAAGCTGCTGAAAAGTATATCTAGCGAGTTATTGGAAGTTCTAAGCTTAATAATGGAGCTCTGTGCATTGTGTTTTAAGGCTTACAAGCAGATATTGTGTAGTTATGATATTTTATGAAAAATCCTTTGCTAGGATTTTTCCCATCCTGAGGAGCTGAGAGCCTCAGGAAAGAAATGTAAACAATAACTATCTGCTGCTGTGGAATGCAACAGGTGCATCTTTTATTGGTCTATGTGGATTGTTTTCAATTGATGACCAATCACAGCCGCCTGTGTCAAGGGTGTGAGCAGTCACAGGATTTTTGTTATGTATTCTATTCTAGTCTTGCTCTTTGTAGCCTTCTGATTATTTTTTCTCTCTATTCTTTTAGCATAGTTTTAATGTAGTATTTTAATATAATCTATAACATAATAAATCAACCTTCTAAGAAAAAATGGAGTCAAGCCTCCTGTCCCCACACTTAAAACATTCACCACAATGTTTTGTATTGACAGTATTGTATTCAAAATAAGCAAGCATTGTTTTAACTGAAGGTACATGTGCTTATAGCGGTTGGATGGAACTACTGTCAATATGCTTTTGCTTTGTGTGATTGGTCAAAAACCTTTTAAAGTAAGTTGTAACATTAAGTTCTTTATCTGCTGCTGGGGATGGGAGTTGCTGGCATCTTCCTTTTGTCATAACCGTGTAATGAGGCTGATGCTGGAAAATAAAACGGCTAAAGACATATTCCCCAGCAGTCCCGTCCCTCCCTGATTTGTACACAGCCCCCGGCAGCTTATAGTTTTGGCTGGGGTGGAGTTCTGGGAAGCAGGCACTGCACCAGCCCTGGGCAAAGGCAGCTCCTGCTCACAGGAGGAGCTGTGCCTGGCCTCCAGCACTCACGTGGCTGTCCTTGTCTCAAAGGGCAAGGTGTTGTTGAACTGAACCATGATCGTGTCCAGGTGGAACTGGGCGTAGGCAACAATGGCACTGAGGTACACCTCGACCTCCTGCCTGCTCTTCTCCACCACAGTGTGAGCTGGTTCTGGGGCTGTCTTGACCACCTGCAAACACAGGAGGGAGGAATCACTGAGCAGAGCCCAGAAAGTCAGGCTGAGAAGGGCAGTCTTCTGGCCTCCAAGATCAGCCTCACAGAGAGACTAGAAAGGACCATTCATTTTTACTTCCCTGGAAAGATGACAAAATTGGGACTGTTCTGCTGCAGTAGTTGTTTCTAGCCACTGATCCAAGCAGTCACTACCACAGCTGTTAATATCCCCATGGAGACTGTAGCTGCATTCCAGTCCCTTTACTTCAACCTTGCAGAGTGACTGGCTTTTTTTCTGGTCCCCTATAAATCCAGCAGGTCTCAAAATTAGGGCTCCCCTGCCAGAGCTCTGTGGATGGAGGACCCCAAGACTGAAGAGTTCTAGAAAGCATCTTTTTGTTCTTGTCTTAGGAGCAAGTGCTCTCCAGATGTCATGTCTGGAGCAACAGCCACACTGCTGGGAGCTGGGGATGTGCATTTTGGAATGTGAAAGATTTCACTGGGAAAGTCTCCAGTTGCAGATGTTCTGATAGAAAAGAGGGTGCTTTAGAGGCCTAAAAACGGTCCAGAAACTGGGAAAGAACTTTCAACCAAGAGGAGTGTGTTTGGCAATAATGACAATAAAAGCAAGAGTCTCTGGAGATGATCCTTCTCTTCACTCCTCCATAGAGTCATACAGTGCCTGGGTTACTCCATGATGAGATATCCCACACAATACAAAGACCACAAGCAAATTCTCATGCAGACAAAACTTGGAGTTCACCAGCATATGCAGGAGAAGTGGATTTCTCTCCACTTCAAAAGAAGAGACAGAGTGCAGCAGACTTAATTAATTCCTTGTTGGTGAAAGGGTACCAAATCAGATGAAGAGATTTCTAACAGCATAAAATGGGATAAAATCATAAAGCATTGCCTTCCATTCAATACGGGCTGCAACACTTGTGCTTGTGGTGCAGACTGATAGTTGTGTGTGGCTAAAGGTCTCTTGTCAGAAGGCTTCCCCATCTTGTGTGAGTGTATCTGGTCACTGTGCTTCCACCTCTTTTCTGGAATGCACAGCTGGTGAACCTCACGGCTGTCCAATGTCCAGAGGACGCAGGAGCTGCTCAGCCAGCAGTGATGGTGCTACGGTGGTTCTTTTTGTAAAAGCTGGGTTGGGGTTTTTTTGCTGTTTTGCTTCTTACCTTCTTTATTTTAGGCCACCTGGCTGCCGGGTCTTTCCTGGTGGTATTCTTCCACATGACAATGGTCATTTGGTCATCCCAGTCCTGAACCTTCTTTTTTGGCAGCTCAAAGTCGATCTTGGCCACCTTACATTTCACAAGGTGCCTCCTGAAGGTGACTGGGACATCTGACATCAAGGTCACTGTGATGTCCTTGGCACAGCCATGATGGAGGTGTCCCACCTAGGGAGAATCAGGGAGTCAAGACCAAACTGGAAGCACTGCCAAGGGCAGGGCTGACAGCAAAAGGGACCGATGGGGTGAACACCTGTGCCAGGAATCTGCACCTCGGAGTGGATTTACATGAAGTTGGATAGACAAAAGTATGAACAGAAGGTGCCACCTCCCATGACATGAAGCCTTTTCTGCAAGGCTAGCAGCCTTGGCCCAGCCAAGCCAGGGACTGCATCTCCTACGTGGCACTGGAATGGGCTATCAGTGGCATGTGAGGGCTCCGTGCCAGCTCCTGGGCACACCAGGGCAGGGCTTGAGTGATGGGGAAAGGCAGAGGCAGTCCATGCTCACCTTGGGGGAGAACCGGAATGGGGCCTCTGCCTCCCACTCAAAGCGCATGACCATCTCGGCGTGGCTGGTGATGGTGAAGGTCCTGCAGTAGGGCTCCCAAATGTGACAGTCCCCAAACTGAATGTGATTCACTCTGACAGCTGTTAAGGAGGAGAGCAAGGGATCTCAGCATGCAGGGAGCTCCACCTGCCCCCGTCACGTGCACAGACACCTGCATGTTCAATGCTTCCTGGCTCCAAGCCTTTCCCCCTCTGCCAGGGAGTTCCCCAGGCAGTTCCACCACTTCCAGGGAAACACCCTGACACATCCCTAAGCCAGTGATGTGCAGCACAGCACACACTGCTCTGCATGCATGGCTGCTACCCCCAAATGGCCACCAAGTCCCATGGTTGACAGCCCAGGCCTGGCTAGAGGGAAGACATATATGATCAGATATTTTCCTCTTCCTTGCTCCACCTTGGCACTCTCTCCTCTTACCATCAATGATGTTGTCCTTCAGGCTGCCATCAGCATTCCTCTCCTCAGTGCCTTCCTCTAATCCATCAAGGGTGAATTCGCCCCGTGGCCTTCACCCACCAGTTCAATTATGGTCTTGTTAGAGTAGGTGTCCCCCACTAACACACCAATCTGCCTTTCCACACGTTGAGCCAGGGTGGGTTTGAAAATGGCATCAAACTCTGCCGATTGCCCGCGATTCAGAAGGAAGAAAGGCTTTGTGGACTTGCTCTCTGCACAGCAATGGAAATCAGAGTTAAGTGCTGCAGCTGTACTGAGGAAATATTTCCATAGGATATATGAGGAATAAGAGGTTGAAACCAGCTGCCTTCTAAGCACTGGTTCTACCCCCAGTTGTTGCAGACCCTCTTCCTATGTTCACAAGCCTGCCACCCCCAGACACAGCACCACTTAAGCAGCTTAACCTCAGGTTGATGCCCAGCCCTCATTCCATCTGCTTCCCACCAGCTCCAGCCATATGGAAAGCTGAGCCAAAGAGTGCTTTCAGCTTCTGCTGGCTATCTGAGTGCTCAAGGGTTGTGTCTGCTCAGGCTGGTACCACGCCATGTGCAGCAAATACCTCAGAGGGTCCACTGAGGTAGTGACAGTCCCCCACAACTCAACCCACCATGTCTAGCAGAACAGAAGAACTTCCTGCAACTTCCTAGGAGGAAACCCTGCAAAAAGCCCCCAAGAAAAGTCTGGGAGACAGAGGGCCCAAGGGACAAAACTGTGCCTAACATGTGGCTGCTGCTCAGAGAAGCCAAGAGCAGGGCACACGTTTTCCCTCTGTGCATGATTGCACTTCATGGGTAATGAATTTACCGTTTCCAGCTGAATCCTCTTCCACATCTCCATTGTGGAACACCTTGACAGCAGTGGCCCTGCCTTTCAAGGAGAACATTCTGTGCTCATCCTCCAGGTGTAACATAAACTGAGAAAAGGGAACACAGAGCACAATGGTACTGGTGTGAGTACAGGATGGCACGAGGCCTGACACTGCAGTGCTGCTGGTCCCACATGGGAGCCCAGCACCTCTCCCACTAGAAACAGCACTTAGCCCAAAAGTTAAGTCAAACCAGCGGGAAAAAAAGGGTGTTCAGAGGCATCTGGATAGAACTGACACAGAACCAAATGGGACAAAACGTAATTGGCAGGACGTAATGCAACCACAATTAAGTTTACTTAAAATGTACTAAAGTGGGCTGAAATACAATCGAATGGAACTGGGAAATCACACATGTCCATGAGAACAAAAGGTGACCCAAGAGACAGGGGGGAAAATAATCCACCACCTTTCTGGTGTTCAACTTAAAGAAGAAAGACTGGACAGAAAATTTCCAAGAACTCCTTTCTTACAGAACAGACATCAGTCACTTGTTTCAAAAGAATTTCTGACACCTCCTCACAGGTTTGCCATGTTTTTTGGGACCCTTCCCTTCTGCCACAAGCACTTGCTCCCAAACCAGACCATCCCTTGAGCAGGTCCTCCTCACCTTGACAGGTATGATGCCATCATTACGGATGACCAGGGGCAGCATCTCTGAATCCCCCAGCCGGAGCCTCTTGAAGCGCAGCACGGCGTTTCCCCTCTTGCTGCGAGCGCTTGGGCACACGACTGTCACCCGTGGCTCATGCCCCTTCCCACTGATGGTGAAGGTCAGGCTTTGGGGTTTAATTCCCACAGAGCTGCAGGAGAGGCACAGAAACAATTTCAGCTGGCACTAACCCATTTCTCATTGGGCAAGCAAAGCTGCAAGGGCCACCCACAGTCTTTTCCCTGCCTGCTGTTCCTGTACCCCACAACACAGCCCCCCACCAGCCTCTTCCCAATCCACTCAGGGCCATTCACAAGACAAATCTGCTCCAAAGAGCCAAAGCCTTCCACAATAACAGTTACAAATAACTTCACTTAATTGAGTCATGCAGTACAGCAGGGAAATAACACGGCACCAGACGAGATATGGCAAATCCCCATGCTGCAGTGAGATGAGACTTATACAACAAGAAAAAGCACAGCATGAAATCAGTCCAAAAGCAAGAAGGCAAAAAGAAATCATTGTTGTTCTCAAGAAAGATCTTTTCCAAGAACAGTAAAATTACAATCGCTTATTAGCAGTTAGTCTTCTCTTGGTTCAGCCACTAAAGGGTTGAGGAAGGGAAGCTCAAAGCCCCAGTCCACAGGTCCCAGGGCAGAGGAACTGGGCTCCTCTTTCATACCAGCTCCAATCACTCACATGAAAGAGCTTAATGTATGCCAGGGAGTCACGTCACAGAGGATCATTTAATTTTACAGAAACAAATGAGGAAAATATGACTGCTGACTGCTGGCACAGAAACTGCTTCATCTAAGCCTTTGCCGTTGGAAACCCCCAGCTCAGCTGAAGCACATCTCAGTAACTTACAGCTGGCTACCTAGTATTTCCCTCTCTTCACAGTTCCTCACACAGGCTAAACCATCAGCCTCATGCTTCTGCTCTAAGAGTTCTTAGAACCTCCCAGATCATCTCATGCCAAGTACTCTGCCTAAGGCTACTGAAAGCATTAGAGCTAACAAGAGGTCTGTGCCTTCCCAGTGGAGAGGCAGCTACCAGAGAGTATTTCACAGGCTCACTTACCCTTTTGGGATGACAAGGGAAGCCTTGAAAGTGCAGTTGTAGTTCTGCTCCTCTGGTGGGGTGAAGGTCACCGTAGCAATGGCACAGGATGAGCTGGGAACAGACATCTTGACTGGATGTAACTTGAAAATGTTGTTGATAGGGCTTTTTGCCTTGGGGGAACCCAGAGAGCAGTGTTAGGAGGAAACACCTTTCAACATGACGTGGTTTTATTCATAAATGCATTACTGAGAGCAGTCCCAGACAGTGTGTCTCCTTCCTGCTTCCCTGGGCAGGCTCCCTCCCTCCCGGGGAATGCTGACCTTGTGCTAAAGCAGTGTATGTTTTGAGGGCTGGCAGCTGCACCCACCTATATGGGAGGTGGGCACTGCACGGACAACCCTGCAAATAACCTAGAGCTGGCCTTCAAAGAGAAGGAAAAGCCAGGGAGCCTGAGGAAATGCTCTGCTTTGAGCCCTGGCATGTCAGTTCATAACAGCCCCTCTCTGCGTGTGCTTCCAAGAGAGGTTCAGAAGGACTCACTTCTCCCATCAAAGACCCAGCGGTTTGAGCCAAAACCTTGCCCCAGACATGCAGAATTCAACACAACTGCTCCCTGGCTCTGCTGCTCTCCCCTGCAGTTTGACCTGCACTGAGTTAGCCTAATCTGGGCCACAGGCAGCAATGCATCTGGAGAACAAAACAGGCTCTCACACGGCCCTTAGAGGGCAGCCACCACCTTGGCCTCCTGTTCTTACCTCTCCAGGCAGGGGTTCGATGGAGAGCACCACATCGCATGGCAGACAGCTTGCGTTGTAAATATTGAAATGAGCTTCAGCCTCTTGCCCAACCTGAGCCTTGCTGAAGATGAATCTGTTCTCATCTGTGACAAACAGGCTGGCGCATTCCACCGACTGCAGCTTGTGCTCGAGGTCGGTGCTGCTGCAGATCAGGTACTCCTCGAAGATTAATGTGACATCCTCGACGAGTGCTGTGGACACACCAGAGGGATGAGCAGGGAGAAGCCTCCCTGATGGATTTATCTGGACTCTGCTGGCCTCTCAGAAGGCTTGATAAGCCCTTTCTGCCCGGGTGACTGCTAAACCCAGTGTTGGGTAGGGGAGCTGGCTGGGAGGATGGAGCTCAGTCAGCCTCAGTCTTAGAGAGCATTGCTTTCCTTTTATCCTTCCTTCCATGTTGGAACCCAGGGCATCTCTCTGGATGCCCTGGATGTCTCACAGCCCTGGCAGGGGCTCGGACACCCTGGCAGGAAGCCAAAGACACCTGGAAATTCGATCTTAATTCATGGAGCAAATTGCCAACCTTATATGAAGAATTACAGGCACAAAAGTTTAAGTAGCACAGTAGTAGCAATCACAGGGTGAAGGGAAAAATTTTAGAGCACTGTACAGGGGTGTTTTGAATCTTGTACATGGGGGTCAGGGGTTCTAAGATGGAGGGATTTGGGCGTGCCCTGTCCTTCTTCTTTCTTCTCCTTGGCATCCATGTTCAGGATGACGTTGGCATGTGTGGATTGGTTCATGGTGAAGGTGCACTTGCTAACAAGGATGACAAGTAGTGGAAATAGAAGGTAAATATCTTCTACGTAGTTGTCACTATAAAAGAGACAACCGCCCCGTGGGCGGGAGAGAGTGCCCTTGGCTGTCTTGCTGATCAGACCTTGGCTGGGCAGACAGAAAAACTTTGTAGATAAGAAACAATAAACACAACCGAAGACCAAAAAAGCAAGAGTCCAGCCTCCTTTTTCAAAGCGCGGCCTGCCCAGAACCACCTTTTCCCGTGCTGGGGCACAGACAAGTAACGGCCGACCCCAACAGACCCTTATGGCCCCTCATGGCCCCTCACAGCCCCTCATGGCTCCCTCACAGTTCTCCATGGCCCCTCATGGCCCTTCTTTGTCTCTCACAGCCCCTCACAGTTCCCCATGACCCCTCACAACCCTCACAGCCTCTCACAGCTCATGGCTCCTCATGGACCCTCAAAGTCCCTTATGGCCCCTCAGAGCCCCTCATGGCCCTTCACGGCCCCTCACAGCCCTTCATGACCCCTCACAGCCCCTCACAGCCACTCATGACCCCTCAGAGAAGAGGAGCACGAGGCTGGTGAGGGGCTTGGAACACAAGCCATATGAGGAACGACTGAGGGAGCTGGGATTGTTTAGCCTGGAGAAAAGGAGACTCAGAGGTGACCTTACCACTCTCTTCAACTTCCTGAAGGGTGGCTGTGGTGAGCTGGGGGTCGGTCTCTTTCTCCGGGCAACAACAGATAGAACAAGAGGACACAGTCTCAAGCTGCACCAAGGGAGATACAGGCTAGACTTAAGGAGGAAGTCTTTCACAGAAAGAGTGGTCAAATACTGGAATCATCTGCCCAGGGAGGTGGTGGAGTCACCATCCCTGGATGTGTTTTAAAAAAGACTGGATGTGGCACTCGGTGCCATGATCTAGTTGAGGTGTTAGAACATGGGTTGGACTCGATGATCTTAAAGGTCTCTTCCAACCTAGAGATTCTGTGATTCTGTGATTCACAACCTCTCATGACCCCTCACAGTCCCTCACAGCCCTTCATGGCCCCTCATAACCCCTCACAGCCCCAGGCACGGGGGTCCCCCCAAAGGAGAAGGGGTCGCGTCCTGCTTGTCTTCTTTAATTTCAGTCCCTTCCCAGCGACCAGTAAAGAAAGGCTGAAATGGAGCCTTTCCCCAGCGTTTCCCTCAGGGTTAATTGTGGGCTGAAGCTGTGTGCTGGCGCTGGCCCCAGCACCAACATCCCTGCAGCCGCCAGGCCTTTGCTGTCCCCCCGTGTCCGTCGCTGTCCCCGAGTCCCGCCCGGCTCTGGCAGCAGCAGCAGCCGCAGCGCAGCGGGCGCCGGCCCGGCCCAGCCGGGGCTCCCGGGCAGGAGCAGCAGCAGCGCCGGCCCCTTCCCGCCTGCTCCTGCCTCGGCTCCCAAGGGCTTTTCCAGCTGATCCTGGAGTAGAGCAACCAGCACCCACACACAGCCCTGACTCCTCAGGGCCTGCCTGTGCTGCCCTGACCCAGCCCTCAGAGGAGGAAAAGATCGGGCTCCAGAGCTGTTTTCAGCACTGTTTTACTCAACCTGAGCTGACAGCAGGAGGCTGCTGCTGCTGCCTTTGCCTTGGGAATTGGAGATCATGGCTGCTCTTGACCCTCTTCTGTTTGCCACCTGAATTTTATCAGTACAACTGCACTTGCCTCTTTCAATCACTGCTACCAACTATGCTTTTGTGATGGTGAACCCCGTGTTTTTGTCACAGGCATCATGATTAGCAGAGATTGAAATGCTCACAAGTCTTTAAGCACTAAGTCGAGGGGAATTAAAGCCTCACCGAGCACTCAAACACAGCCCTGTTGCTGGTGCTGTTGAAATAGAATCAACTTACAGAGACCATCACAGACATTGCCTCTGGAGTGGCAAATCAAATGAAAAAATCGACCAGGAGAAAGAAGAAACAGAACTTGACTGGCTTCATTGCTTCCTTGGAGCAGCAGAAAATGGAGATGCCCAGAGGTATTTCCAGCTGCTGCTGATCCCAGTTGGAGGCCAGCCCTCTGCAGAGTCCCAGCAGGAACTGAGCCCAGCCCAGGGAGTTCCCAGAGTGTCCTGGAGATTCTTTCTCTGCATTCAGTCAGGCTTGCATTCCCCAGCAAGTCCCCAACAAAACCTCCTGTTTTCTTGGGTTAGAACAGGCACCATGGAAAACTCCCCAATGGCACAACTCCCCAGCCCACAAGGAAAAGAAAGGACAAGTTGTCAAGTAATCCAAACATTTCTCTTGCTTTGCTGCACTCACGGTATGGAAAGCCAAGAGAAGCTGCAGTTGGAGGCACATCTTGTGACAGAAGCTCAACCTTGTTCTCCAGGAAAGAAGGTTCTTGAAAAGAGCAGACAGGACTGTGGAGAAGATTCCTGGAAAAGTGAAACAGCTTTCCGGAAGTGAAATGAAAATGGAAAGGCACAATGTGAGATCTTTTCCTCTATTTATTTCTATGCTCCCCTTTTCTATGTTGCACTACTTCTCCATGCCATGAATTCCAAATGCATCTCACCTCTCCGATCGATGGCTTAGCGAGTTTTAGACACTCTAAAATACCACAAGCTACACACAGTTTTCCTCGCCCTGGTTTTGCTGGAAAGCTATGCCAGAGCCATAAGTGCAGTGCTTGGGTCAGAAACAAATCCTGCAGGCAGGGAATGTGCCCTGCCAGTGCTGAGCCTCAGCAGGGACAATGCACAGCAGCAGCCGAGGGTTTTTCCCGTGCCCCTGTGCAGGAGTCAGGACTCTGGAGTTCTGAAGTTCCCGTGTTTGGACAGACTCAGGGGCTGCCCCGGGGTGCGGGGCCAAGCGTGGAATGGACACACGGACAAATGGCCCCAGGTCTTGCAGCAGCGAGTCTACGGCCCTTGCCATGTCTCTCTTGTTCCTCCTCTCCCTCTGCCGGTGTCCCGCACTCTGTCTCGGTGCCCCGCAGCCACTCCCGGTGTGCCTGCCCCGGCCCGTCCCTCTCCCCGTGCCGGGCAGGGCCATGTCCCCAGCCCATCCCCAGCCCCAGGCATCCCGCCGCGGTCTCGCCTCCCCCCGGCTCTCGCCGTCCTGGCTGTGGTGCTGCTGGGCGGGCATCAGTGCCTGGGGCCGGGGCGGCATCGCCTCACTTTGGCTGCGCCTGGCCCGAGCCCGGCCCTGGCCCCCATGTGGTCTCCAGTCCTCTTCCCGGCCCCAGCTCCTCCTGGGGCCCGTGGAGGACACACGCGGCGCGGCCGCTCCCGCCGCCTCTGCTGCGGCTTCCCCGGGCCGAGCTCCGCCGTTCGGCAGCGTGGCTACCGGGGCCCGGGGTGGGTGGGGACGGCCGGCCCGGGGTGGTCAGGGGCCGTTGCTGGCCCTGGGCCGAGTGCTGACAGCCGCATCCCGCCTGCAGGGAAGGCGCAGGAGGCCCTGCAGGAGCAGTAATGGCTGGGTTTGCTGCTGGGACCCAGCGGCTTCGGCAGCGTCTGCTCGGGAACACGGGTCTTGGGCGGCACCCCAGTGAGCGGAGGGGCTGGCAGCAGGCAGAGGAGGAGGAGGAGGAAAAGGCCGGGGTGCGGTGGGGTGGGCAGCGAGCTCAGCCTGCTGCTGCCCCTTGCTTGCAGGTGGCCATCAATGCATGCCGTGGAATGGCATCCGGCACTGGGGCGAGCTGGTGAGTGAGCAGGGCCAGCGGCAGAAGCCGGGCCGTGCCGGGCGGCGAGGAGCCGGGGCCCAGCACCGTGGAGCTACCGGGAGCCCTGCAGGGAGAGCAGGCATGGGCTGAGTGGGGCATGCAGAGCATCCTGGGCTGGCTGAGGGGTCCCAGAGCCCTGGCACGGCCTCAGCTCCACTGACGGCATCGCGCTCCTCCCGCAGCCCGACGGCACCAGCGCGCCCCTGGAGATCGTGCTGCTGGCCAAGGTGTCCTGTGGCTGTGCTGGTGTCATTCAGCTCCTGGAGTGGCTTGAGCTCCCCGACAGCTTCTTGCTGGTGCTGGAGCGTCCGGAGCGGTGCCAGGAGCTCTCGGATTTCCTGGCGGAGCGGAGGTTCCTGCCGGAGGAGGAGGCGCGGGGGCTGTTCCACCAGGTGCTGGAGGCCGTGCGGCACTGCACCAGCTGCGGGGTCCTGCACAGGGACATCAAGCCTGAGAACATCGTGCTCAACCTGGCCAGCGGGCAGCTGAAACTGATTGACTTTGGCCGTGGCACCTTCCTCCAAGACACAGCCTACACCCAGTTTGCAGGTGAGCCCTGCCAGGGGATGGCCACAACTCCCTAAAAACACCTCCCGATGTGAAATATAAAGCTGTGTTTTGTGTCAGGTACATACAGGCAATGTGTATATCTGTGATTGTGATATGTGTGGAAACTGACCGTGGGACAGTTATGAAGACAATTCTAATAAATAACTGAGGAAGTAAAGCATGGAAGAAGGCCTTTGAACCTATCCTTTGTTTGCAATTAACCTTTATAAGTCTTAAGTTGATTTAAGAGCATTCGAATTAAAGCTTTAAGGATGTTGCTGTTTGACAGGAACGTTCTGCTTCTAGCTAAAAAGAGTTTGCAATAACAACCTTTTGAAGTATAATTTCAGAATAATGCTTGTAGTAAGGATCTTTGAAACTATAGCTTTAGAATATATCAAAAGGAAAGATGCTTATCTCGACACCTTAACAAAATATGCAAAAGCAGCTTGAGAAAGGAAGATGAACATCCACTCAAGGATTGATAGTTTTGACCAAGGGAAGCTGGACATCACTGGTATGAGATTTATAGTCCTTGCAATTCAAAGGTGAACCCGCATATGGACCCTGGACCTCACCAGCTGAGAGACTTCTTTCTTCCTTCAGAAGCTGGACCCCACCATCTGGGGATACTCCTTTCTGAGATACATCCTGAGAAAAACTAAATCACAATAGTGTATAGAATTGTGACGCAAACATTTGGAATAGAAACTGCTGAAAAAGCTTATGAAAACCCCTATAAATATCTGTAAGCCCCAACTATCGGTGTGCAGTTGGAGGGAAAATTCCCCCCACTGTACCCAGCGCTGTATTGCTCATACTTTACCATATTCATTAATAAATTGATTGCTGCTTGAGTATTGGCCTAGTCAAGCTTCTTATTCATATCACCAGGGACCCCCCGATGTCCCCCTGAGGGCCATCTGCGGCTCGGCTTTGGAGCTCTGCAAGCTCCAAACATCCCCCCAAAAAAATCCCAAACCCAGGGACCCCCGGGATACTTGGGGCGAGCTCCCCCTCCCCGGGCACCTGCGGGATGGGGGGCGATGGTCCCGAGCCGAAGCTGCTGCGAGTGCAGAGAGAGCTGAAAGCATGCGGTGCTTCCTCCAGCTGCTCCAGCTCCTCCTCTGCCTGCTCCTCCTCCTCTCTCCCTCTATCTTCCTTCTCCTCTATCCCACCGTCTTCCTCCTCCTCCCTGGCCGGGACACAACGGGAATGGGCTGGGTCACTCCCAAACCAATCTGGGGGAGTAGAGGTTTGGGGGCAACAATGGGAAAGGGGTGGGAGAGGGGGCACAGGGGGAGGTGAGACCCACTGAGGGTCCTCCAGGTTACCCCAGGACCCCTAAGCCCCATCCCAGCCCCCCCAGTTCCCTCCACAGTCCCAAATGAGGGGGGGCTCAGCCCAGGACCCGCTGTCCTTCAGGGCTCCTCCGAGGGCAGTAAACGGGAGAGTTCCCAGCTCGGAGAGGCTCCAGCAGAGGAGGGGACCTTGTCCCTCCTTGAGACCCTTTAAGGCTCTTCAGACCCCTTTGAAGGGGACATTTTTAGGATTTTTCTGGGGGGATCTCAACACTACTAGGGTGTTTTTTCCACCCCATTTTAGGGTGCTTGAGAGGACGCAGCCCCATAAGCCCCTTTTAAGGGGGGGATCATGACAGCTTTAAGTGACATTTTTATGGGACCCCACCCCCCATTCCAAGCTCCAGTAGGGGACGTTTTTCCCCCCAGGGTGGATTTTTGGGGTTCTCTCTACCATCGCTGCTTTAAGGGCTCCTGCTATGGTCAGGTCCTACTATAAGTCCCCTTAAAAGGGCAACACCACTCCCATTGATTCCGACAGCAGAGCCCGGGGAGGGGTTGGACATCCTGGGAAGGTTGGGGGTCCCAGGGGGGTTTGGGGGTCCCAGGAGGGTTGGGGGGTACCTGGGTGATGGTGATGGGGACTCTGTGCTGGGCATAAACTGTTGTGAGGGGTTCCCAGGGGGGTTTGTGTATACTGGGGGTTTTTGAGGTCATGGTGGAGTTTTGGGGGTTCCCAAAGGGAGTTTTCAGGGGTCCCAGAGGGGGGGATTAGGCGATCCCAAGGGGAATGCAAGGCTGTTTTGGGATACCTGCTGGTGACGGAGATGGGGATCCCATGCCAGGTATGAACCTTATCAAGGGGGTCTGGAAGGGTGTTGGGACGTCCTGTGGGAATTTTGATGTCCTGAGAAGGTTTGGGGGGGTCTGTATGGGGTTTTGCAGTCTTGGGGAGCTTTTGGAGAGGCTAGGGATGATATTGGGGTCCCAGGGAAGCTGCGTTGTTCCAGGGGGTTTGGGGTTCCCGGGAGGCTTTCTGGGTACCTGGGCGATGCCAGTGACACAGCTGAGGCCTCGTGCTGGGAATGAACCTTCTCACTGAGCATGGGCAGTGCCAGCGTGTTCAGGGAGATCCTGGGTGACCCGGGGGGGTGACCCCTAACCCCAGGGGACCCCAAATGCTAAGGGACTCCCCTCAGTGCTGGATCTGCTGCAGGCAGGGAGGCACCAGCACTTGGACCCCAGCCCCCACCATCACAGAGGGGCTGTGGAAGAAATCAGGGGGGGCACAGACAGGTCGGGGGGGACCCCCAAAGTCCTGGGAAGGGGGGAACACAGGGGAACTCACAGAAATCCCCACTGGGGACTTAGGGGTGACCCAAGGAGGAGTTTGGGGGGGCTGGATGGGTCATGGGGGGATCTCCAAGTGTCTGGGAAGGGGAGAAGAACCGGGTGACCCCCAGGTTGGGTTTGGAGCGAACCAGAGTGGAGCTTCCAAACACCAAATCCAATGAGGATAACAATGCTGATGGCAGCACTGACAGACACAGCGACCACCAGGGTGAGATTCCTGCTGGATTCCAGCTCTGGGAAGCATGGCATGGTTAGGAGGGGAGGGGAACCCCCATCCCACTGCTCCACAGTCCCAAATTCCCAGTTCCCACATTCCATGTTCCCAGCCTCAGCCCAGGAGCAGATCCCAGGCTCTGGCATTCCGGGATGCTCCGCCCGGCGCAGGGGCTGCTCCTGCTCCTCCAGCAGCGCCTCGATCCTGCCCAGGTGTGGAACGATCCCCGATTTCATCCCCTTCATCCAGCTGGTCCCAATGGTGCTGGGGTAGAATCTGTATGCATGGCAGGACAGTGTCAGGATCCCGTGTTCCACTTTTCGGGACACACGGACATCAGGGGGCTCTGGGATGGGGTAACGGTGAGATGCATGCATGGAATTCCATGGCAGTGGGACAGGGCTGAGATCTCCCCATGGAATTCCATGGCAATGGCATGGCAGTGAGATCCATCTACAGAATTCCCATGGGAATGGGACAACAGTGGGATTCAACCATGGAAGTCCCATGGGAATGGGATGACAGATCTATCCATGGAATTCCCTTGGTAATTCCCATGTTGGCAGATTTTGTCCTCCCAAATCCCGCATTCTCATTTCCCACATTCCCATGGGAACTCTGCCCTCCCCACCTTTACACTGCAGCTCCTCCCGCCCATATCTGACATATTTCTGGAGCCACTCCACGCAGCTGTGCCCTGAGGAATTTGTTCATTCCTCGGGCTCCATCTCCCGGATCCCCATGGCAGTCCCACAGTTGCCATGGCAGCCCCAGAGATGCCCCAGGCGCGGCTGCCCCCGCTCAGCCCCGCTCTGGCTGTGCCGCTCCCGCAGCACCTGCAGCTCCCCGGTGGCCCCGTGCCGGTGCCGCTCATTGTGCCGGCTCTGGCTGTGCCGAGATCCCGGCTCGGCTCCAGCCGCCACCCCCGGTGGCTGCGGCAGTGCTGGAAGGGGATCCCATCCAGAGACCCCATGGACACCAACCGGGGGAACCCTGGGCCGGGCTCCAACAGTACCACGGGCAGGGAACACAGGGGCAGGAGAACTGGGGGGGGACAGGGGGCTCTCAGTGCCCGGCAAAGAGGTAAAAGGGTGTCTCGTTTATCAGGAATAGGGGTGCAGGAGGGTGTCAGTGGGGTGACGGAAATGGGGGGAGGCAGGGACATGGAGAGGTAGAAGGGAATTCCAGGGGGTCCTTGAGCCCAGGAAAGGGGAGTCCAGGGTGGGGACACCTGGGATGTTGGGAAAGGGGGAGTTCAGGAGGTCTCTGCTTTTGCAGAAAGGAGGGGCTAGGGGCTGGGAAAGGCAGGAATGGGGTTCCAAGGTGTTCCAGGCCGTCAAGCCCACGGCAAGTCTGCAGGCTGGGAGCCATGGATGGCCGGGAAAATGGGGAGCAGAGGGTCCTGATGTCTGGAAATGGGGGATTCAGGAGGGTCCCTGTGCAGGATAAAGAGAGCAAGGGGGTCCCGTGCCGGGGGTCCCACCCCCCTCTCTCGCCAAGGAGTGCCCCCAGTCCCAGCGCTGCAGCCATCGTGCTGCTCCTACTCCCTCCCAGCATGATCCCAGTATGGTCCCAGTACAGCCCAGTCACTCCTACTCCTGGCATCCCCTCTCTGCATTCCGCCCTGTCCCGGCTCTATCTCCACTCCTCCCGCGGGCTGCGAGGGCTTCGGAAATGGGGGAGGAGGAGGAGGGAGGGAGGAAGAGGTTGAGCGGGAGAGAGGGAACCACGCCGCTCCGGCGCTTCCTGAACCCGCAGCGCCCTCCTGCCAGGGAGCTGTGCAGAGCCACAAGGTCCCCCCGAGCCTCCTCCTCTCCAGGCTAAGCCCCTTTCCCAGCTCGCTCAGCCCCTCCGGCTGTTCCAGTCGGGACAGAGCACCAGTGCTACACAGAGAGCAAGGGACAGACCTGACAGAGGTGCCTCTAGCACCACATTTTAGGCTTTCGCTAATACTTACAGAAAGACTTCACAAAGTTAAGGCAGTAGTTCAAGTGACAATCTCCTTTGAAAATCACTGCGGCCCGGCCCCGGCCCGAGCCCGCCGGAACCCGGCCGGCCCCGCCGGAACCCGGCCCGGCCCCGCCGGAACCCGGCCCGGCCCCGACGTTCGGGCGCTCCGCGGTTGCCTGGTAACCGCGCGGGCGGCAGCGTCTGTGACAGCGGCGCGGCCTCAGTTGCCCGAGAACGCGGCCCTGGCTGGGTGTGCGCAGCCTGGGCTCGTACAGGCAGCTACACTGGGCGATTCGCCAGGTGAATTGTTCGCGGAGCATTGGTCTCTGCGAGTGAGTCCTTTGAATTCGCGGAGCACTGTGCCCCGCTGAGAATTCCTGAACGTGCAGAGCATTGGCCTCTGCAAACAACATCCTGCACGTGCAGAGCATTGGCCTCTGCTAGGAGTCCTCAGTTCGCGGAGCATTGGTCTCTGCAGAGGATTCCTCAACGTGCAGAGCATTGGCCTCTGGAAAAGATTGTGAATTTCCTTTGAAGGTAAAGATTGACTAAAGTTGAACTGTTTGGTTTTGTCTCATGTGCACTCTGAGAGAGAAGGCCAAAGGGAAATACAGGATGGGATAATGCCAGTCTTCTGGTGCAGCAGTTCAGTGGCATGCACAGCTGAGTGGATGAACAATAGTTCATCTACTGATGAGCTTTTTTTTTGCACTGAAGAAATGCAACATTTTCTAAATGTACTCATCTATACTTTTTTTTCCCTATAGTGATTGCTTAAACTGCTTCAAGGTGAATGAGTTCTGTTCCAGTTTCCGTGGGTTGTTATCATCTGGTTATTAAAATTATTAGGGAGAGGCCTCTGAATTGAGGTGCAAACGAGGCAATTTGCCAAAGTCAGTAGTCTGGATTTTATGGAACAGTAAATGTGAGGAAGAGAGAGAAAGGAATAGAAAAAGGGGGGGGTGGGGTGAAGGGGGTGGAGATGGGGTTGGGAAGAGGGGGAAGAAAGAGAATGACAGAGACAGATGAAGTAAAAAATATCACCATTCCATGGATCCCATTGGCATACCATAAAATCCTCTTCTGGTCTTCTCTGTGGTGAGGTATTGCAAAATGTAAGATTCCAATGGATTAATGCAGATTTGGGCAAGGTGGGACCTCCCAGGTACCTCCCTGGGGTGGGGCAAGTTTGACTGTCTATTGCTGTTTTCAAGTAATATAAAATCTTCAGCACCAGTATATCGTTTGAGTCTGCCATGATTTGAGTTGTGGATTTTCAAATCTGTTGTGTTACTTTGCATGCCCTGCAATCATCTGGTGCAAGGCCTCAGGAATGGGTCTGGGGACACAGTGGAGGTCTTTGATGGGAGGTTTGTGTGCAAACCTGGCCTCAGCAGAGGAGTCTGTGGCTATGACTTGCCCAGCCTGAAGGCAGACAGAGCTGATTTTCAGGACAGCTGCTGGCTTTGGCTTTGTTGTGGATCTATTTTTCTCCCTTGGCCTTGTTCACTTCTGCCCAGACCTGAGCTAATGGGACAATAGTGTCACCTTTATCTTGTCTCAAGTTCCCTTGTGGGGCTGAATTCCCAGTCCCAAGTTCCAGTCAGGAGGCATTTTCAGGGAAGGGTGGGCTTGGGTGCTCTCAGCTCCTTTATAGAGTTTTGTCACAGTCGGCAAAATGTCCTTTATAGCAATATTTAAGCCATGAACCATAACATTGCAGTCTCTTCCAAGTCCAGTGAGGAGCAGCTGAGAGAGCAGGGGGTGTTTAGCCTAAAGAAGAGGAGGCCCACTCAAGCTGTTTTTAAGTAATATTTAAGCTACAGCTTTGTCTGTTCTAAGCATTATTCATGCTCAGCTTTTTAGCTCCAGGTTTCAGTATGATCCATCTTTGAATTGCACAAGGTGGTCATCTATTTCAAATAAAGTCCAACTAGAGGCCTAACAATACTAGCTACTTATGACAAGCAAGCACTTAGCTACTTTCAAATTATATAAAATGTTTAGCAGCAGTATATGGGTTGAGTCTGCCATGAATTGGGTTCTGGGTTTTCAGAGTTCCATTGTTGCTCCTTCCAGTTTTGCTGAGGCCTTGTCGTTCCTCTGTGACATCCTCCCTTCAGAATGGCTTCTGGATTCCCAAAAAAGACACCAACACCTCGTCTTTTGCAGAGGGAAAGACTGCAGCCTAACACTGTGAGTAGCCACTGGGGCTGTGCTCAGGCTGGCAAGTGCCCTGGTGTCCCTGGTGTCCCTGCCCCTGTTGTCCAGCAGCGCTGGGAAGCTGCAGAGCCCCTGCCCAGCTCTTTGTGCTGTGCTGCTGTTGGTGGGGGCTGTCCTGGTGCAGGAGGGAACACTGTGTGATGTTTCAGGGACAGCCCAGCGCCTTGCCTGGCTGTGCCACGGGAGCCAAGTGAAAGCAATGTGCAGCTGAAGCCCTCAGCATGTGCTTCTGTGCCTGCCCTTTGCCACAGGAATTCCTTCTGTCAGGCTGGGCACTGCCCTGTGCTGCTGTGACCAACCTGCCCTTGGGCACCTGGGCATGTGGGGGGGAGAGCTCAAACTGTGCCCAAAGCCTTGAGAGCCACGGCTGGTCCCAGCCAGAAGAGCTCCCAAAGCAGCTGTTCTCTCTGAGCTCCTGGGTGGGCACAGCTCCAGCCCTGCAGGCAGCACTGCAGTCAGGGCCACCAAGGTGCCTTGCTGTCTGGAGCTCACTTGGCTGAAGATGCCCCAGTGCTGAGGCTCTGGCACGGAGATCCCTGTGTTTTCTTCTCTGGAGGGCTCTGTCAGCCCAGACAGAGAAAACAAATGCTCATTAACAGAGAGAGCTAAAACTTGGACACATTCCTGTGCACCTCCCTCTTGGTACAGCTTTTCTTTCTTGCTTCTCTTGGACTCAGCCAGCAGTGCTGTCTCCTGCTGTGAGTTGTGAGTGTTGTGCAGGGATGGAGTTGGGGCAGTTCTGAGAGCTCCTTCCCACTCTCTGTAAAGGTCACTGCCTCAATCCTATGAAACATAAGAGGAAACAAATGGCCAAAGAGCAGAAATCCCCAAACATGTCACATCAGATCACAGAGAGACTAATGGGCCACAGCCATGTGGTTGGAGTATGTGTATTGCACCCTGTATTATTAATTTATTCTTGCTATGCATTTCAGCAAGTAACTTCCAGGGCTTCCAGAACTATCCTAGTGGCTGTGATCACAAATTATTTGCCAGTGCCACTTGCTCAAGAAATGCCTTTCTGAACAAGCACATCTCTGAGCTTCTTGCTGATATGTTTTTTTTGGTTTTTTTTTTGGATTTGTTTTGCCTTCCAGCTGCTTCCCTCTAAGTTCCAGCAGGAGAAGTTTGTCAGCACGCAGAAGGAGGCCAGCACTGGGGGGAGGATTCTGCCCAGAATTGGCCCATGGATAGACCTGGGCAAGACTAGTCCAAAGGTAGCCTTTTCCTGCTCTTTTCCTTTCTGTTTGATGGCAAGTTTGAAGAGGGTGTGTGCTTGTGACAGACTTGCCTCCAGCAAAACACCTCAGTGTCCAGGTGCTGTTGTCATTGCAAGCTGCTGGCAGTGGTGGACTGGGAGTCCTGATGTGCACTGAGGCAACACAAATAACCTCTGCTGCAGCTGCTGGGCTGTGCTGGAGTGTGGCTGCCATTGCTAAAACAATGGGGGAAGGCTGGGGACACAAAGGCACAGCATTGCCATGTGCCATTCCCCTGCTGAAGGAGCCACCTCTTGCTTTGGTGTGGTCACCATCAAATGCTCGGGGTCACAGGATTCCCTCCACAGTGGCAGCGTTGGCCTTGGAAGGCTGAGGACCTGCAGGAATTCCTACAGATTTAACAAAACCAATTGCATTCCTGCTTTGGGTTGGAACAATATGTTGGACCCTGACGGGGTGTTAGATTTTGCAGGCTGCCAGATGTGCAGGGGACTGGCCCTGGGCAGAGGGGAATAGATGTGCTTTCTGTGGATCAGTGCCTGCTTAGAGGTGTGTTTCAAGTTGCTTTTGTGACAGGACTGGCTCAGTAGAAAGCACAGTCCAAAGGGGCAGGTGAGCCAGGTGGGCTGTTGAGCAGGAAATTGGCCGCAAGAGACATGGAACAAAGTGGTTCAGGATTGCCCTGGAGAGGGGCCTTGTGGAGAAAGAAAGGTGGAGAAATCAAAAGAGCAGCTTGGCTTGAGTCTGCTGGAAGCTGATCAAGCAGTTCTTGATCAGCTCCGAGCACAGGTGGGTGAGGCACTGTTTGCCCAGTGTGTCCTGGGCAGATGTGCTCCCCCAGAGTCTGCACTTCACTGGGGATCAGTGTAAGATTGTCCTTCATGAGCCTTCCTCCCAGCAGCTGAAGCTGTCCCTGCTCTCTCTCGCCTCTCCAGCTGCCGTCAGCTGCCCCGAAACAGAGCTTGTTTCAGGTTTCCCCACCAGAGATGGTGTTTGAGAACTTCGTGGCTCGGGAGGTCTCTGAAATGGTGCTGTCTGTGACGAATAAGGACAAGGTGAGTGCTGGCACCTGGAGCTTTAACCCTGTGCTGGAAGAGGAGAGTGCTGTCATTGCCCGAGTGTCCAGCAAAGCAAGTTATCTGCTGCAACACATGCAGAAGAAAATGTCTCAGCACCTTGCTCTGCAAGATGGTGGAAATCTTCCTGTGCTGGGAATTGTGCCCTGATTTTGGACACGCACTGATGGTGCAGATGACTTGATGTGGTCGGTCAGGTGCTCTGTCTCCATCCTGCTGGTGCTGACCTGCTTGGCCCTTCCTTGCCACCAGGCCCTGCCCCACTGGCCCTGACCAAAATGCTGGAGCCAGAGAGAAGGGATTCAAGTTGACCCTTGTGAATGATGTGCCTGTACCTGCAGAGCTGCAAATGCTTTGGAAAAGGGGTCAAGGAGGGATGTCAGCAGGGCAGGGACAGGTCTCCTGTCGTCCTGTGTGCACAAGGGGCGAAATCATCATTTGATGTCTTTGCTGCAGATTCCTCGGCTGGTGAAGGTGTGCATGGAGAGCTGCCCTTATTTCCAGCTGGCAAGCCCCAGGGGTGTGTACCACATGGTGCCAGCAGGCGCCTCTGCCGCTGTGCGCATCCGCTTCAGCCCCGAGGAGAACAAGGTGAGCCTGGAGGAGCCCAAGAATTCTCTGCAAAGCCATTGTTTTCCCTGCACTCTGGGTGCAGCCCATTCCATGCTGGGAGCTTGGCTCCAGGCCGTGGGCAGGCAGCCTGCAGCCAGTCCCAGCTTGGCACGGGCTGCCAGGCACTGCAGCCAGGCCTGACAGGCTCTGCTTCCCCTCCCTGCACATCCCTGAGCATTGCCAAGGGAAGATGCCCAGGGAACAGGATGAAAATGACAGAGGGCTGTTGATAGATGTTGGGCCATCTCTAGGTACAGTGGAAGGTTTCATGATGATGGAAAACACTGGAGGAACAAAGAGGTCTGAGAGCTTCCTCCTTCCTGCCTGGCAAGAGCTTCCCTGCCTCCCCCTGGGCTGGAGCAAGGACGGTGCTTTTTCCCAGCCTCTGCTCTGCAGCCTTGCAGCTGTGCTGTGCCAGAGCACAAGTGAGCATGGTGCAGCTGCAGGGCCAGGGCAGAGGATGTGCTGTGCCCGTGAGCCTGGCCTGGCACAGGCACCCTGGGCTCTGGGTGCCCTTGGCCAGCAGGAGGTTGCTGAGCTGCAGGGACTTGGACAGCTGCCTGCAGGAGCTGGTGTAGGGCAGGTGCAAGCTGCAGGCAGAGCTGTGAGCCCAGAGCCCGTGGCAGTGACACTGCTGTGCCTCTGTCTTCATGCCTGTGCCTGTGCTTGCTCTGTCAGCTGGCACCCATTGCATGCCAAAGGTGCTTTTGCCTGGAGGTTTGAACAGCAGTGCTGAGGCCCTGGCAAGTCTGATCTCCGTGCTGGGATCTGCAGGCTTGTTCATCCAGAAGGGTTTAGGCCGTGGCATGGAAGGGAGGAAGCCTTGCAGGGAAGCCAAGAGAGGCTCTTTCCAACAGCATCCTGCTGCCTCTTAGCACTGTTCTTCTGCTGACTTGCTTGGAGAGGCAAAGTTGGAGGGGAGTTCTGAGGCACCTGATGTTTCTGCACCAGGCCAGAGGTTTAGGAGCTCTTTGGGTCCAGCTGTTTTCTCATCTTCCTTTTGCTGCTTCGAGTCAGTTGAACACTTTGTCCTATTCTCAGACAGTGGGAATATAGAAACCTAAAGAGGAATGTCCTGTGTTCGCTAGCTCCATGTTCCTTAGAAGGAACGTAGGAATTCTTTAACATCATTAAAATGTAGAGTAAAACATATGGTGGCCTAGGGCAGTTCTTTGTATGACCCAAGTGACACAAGATCTTAATGCCACAGAGATAGGTTTTGCAAAGTGCCCCGGTGACTTTAAAATGTGGCATATTAGTAGAGCTTAGTGTTTACTTTGGGGTGGAATAGCTAAATTGATGCCCTTGAAGGGAGTCCATTTTTTTTCATCCTGCCGTGGGGATGGCACTAAATGCCCTGTGCTGAGGCAGTTTCTTTGCCTGCAGGATTATTCCCACCAGCTCATCTGCATGACTACCAGTGAAAGGATCGTGGTGCCAATTCGGGCCATTGCTGCCCGAGCTGTCCTGGATTTCCCTGAGCAGCTGGACTTCTCCAGGTGTCCAGTCAAGAGCAGCACCCAGAAGACTCTGCTGCTCCGCAACACTGGGAACCTGGAAGCTCGTTTCCAGCTGAGCACCCAGAGGTGAGGCAGCCCATCTGTTCTTGTGCAAAGGATATCACCTCTGGGTGATAGCAGCGTTGGGAAATGGCAGCAAAAGGAAGCAGAGCATCAGAGCTGCTGCCCTGCAGCCCTGGCTGGAAGGGAGCAGGATGGATGGCAGCTGCTCTTGCCTTCAGTGTTCTTAGCAGGATGCAGCCTTTGAGCTTTCTCTGTCCCAGCTTTCCTGGAGGCTGCTGGAACATTTTGGCAGCTGGCTTGCACAAGCAGCTCCTGAAATGCTTTCTCAGCACTGTCAGCCAAACAGAGCCATTCTCTGGGAGGCCACAGGCACGTGGCTTTGCAGGGGTCCCTGCATCAGATGCCCAACATGAGCTGTGCTGCAGGCAGCCAGTGCAGTTCCTGTTCCTGAAGCTGATCTGCTTTCCCTTGTCAGCTGAGGGCATCAGTCACCTCTTGTGTTCCATGATGAACCTTTGAAAGCCAGTTTAAAATTTCATACCAGATGATTTAAATCTCTTGAGTAAGGTTGTGCCCCCTTTCAGTGAGATTTCTTTTTGAATACTCTGAAGTTCCTGTGTTTCTGCTGGTTTTTTGTCTTGGTTTGCGTTAAATGTTTGCCAAAAGATCATACAAATGGACCTAGTTAAAAAGCAGAAGGAAACAACCTATTCAAACCCTCTCCATACTTTAACTTTTCTGCTTGTTGGGTGCAGTAGTGATTAATGGAAAGCACAGATCTGAGAGGATGAGAAGTGTTTTAAGGAACAGCTCACAATTCACAGAGAAAAGGCCAAAATGTAGCCTGTCAGCCCCATCTCTTGGCAGTGGTTTTCACTTGGTTATTAGAGTGTCAGGGATGTCTCCTTCACAGCTCTTCTATCTTAGAGCAGCTTTCATTGAAATGCTGATCAAATGTGCCCTTTCTAGGCTAAATCAGGATGTTTTCAAGGTAAAGTAAGCCAAAGAACCACACTGCAAATTCAACTATTGCTTGGTCTTCAGGGGAAAGTTCCTTCTCCCTGTGTGATTCCTAGGCTGTAATCTCCCAGGACAGGGAGTGCCCTAACATTTGCATCTCCTGAGATGAGGTTTATAGGCAGCAGGAAAAGAGAAATTCCTGAGGCAGTCAGTGTCCAGTTGTGCCTGCAGATAGCTCTGAAGCCTCTCTGTGCTCTTCAGAAAGCATTCTCTGATGGGATTGCTGGCAGTGGGAGCTCTGAGTGTCACTGCAGAGAGCTGGATGCAGAGTGTGGGGGAGCTGAGGCCATTTTGCCCACAGGATGTTGTGAGGGCTGGATCTGCTCAGCAGTGGCTCCGTGGCTGTTTCTGATGCTGTCTGTCCTGGCTGTCTTCTGCTGGCTGTGCTTGGTTTGCTCCCTGCTTGCCCAGGGGAGCTGCAGTGAGCTGCAGTGCAGAAGGAATCTGCTGGCCAGCTGTGGCCAGCCCTGATGGCTCTCTTTGTGTTGCAGTCCTTTCTCCGTGGCTCCGGCCGCAGGAGCTCTGGGCGCTGGTGACACCGTGCAGGTGACAGTGGGATTCCACGCGCTGACGGCCGGTGACCATTGCGGGTGCCTGGCAGTGTGCTGCAGCACAGGTGAGTGCTGGGCCTGCCCGGCCACAGGACAGCTCTGCACCACGGCTCCCTGCTGTCCCATCCCCTCCATTCCCTCCAGAGGTGCCTCCCCTGCTCAGCTTCACCCCAAAGCAAACGGAGAACTCCTTGCTGTTTGGGGGCTTGAGAAAGTGCATCCCCTCTAACAGGCTAAGATTTTGGACTCCTGTTTTGCTGGGAGTTGCTGAGTGGAGGAAGGAGGATCCCTGATTCTCCACTGCCATGTGGCTGTGCCTGGGTGAAGGTTTCTTTTATTCCTGGGTAGTGCTGTAGGTGAGCTCTCCATCAGATTCTCTGCAATGCAATGGATTTCTAGCACACCTCTGTCCCATATGCTGCTTCTGCACTGGCTTGTCACAGACCCTTTTCCTATGTGGCCCTTACACATATATGTAGTTTCTGTCTAACAACATTTTCAAGCCCTCAAGTTCCTTTTTTGTGGCAAATCAAAACAAATTTTTCCCTGTCCCCATTTCCCAGGCTGTTCATGCTGTAGCAAACCTCTCACATCTATCTCCCATTTGATTTCTCGGCTGAGGAACCCCATCCAGTCTCAATGCAGAAATAGCTCTGTACTTAGTAATCTTTCCTTTGTTCCCTTTTTTATTTAATTTGCAGTGCTCCAGCTTGGTTTTTGACATCAGAACAATATAAAATATTGCAAGGCTGGTGTGGTTGTGGGTTTGGACAGGGAGATGATGATGATACTGATGCTGATTTTCCTGGTGTTCATTTTGTAGTGGTTTGTCCTATTGCAGAGCCAGGCTGGTTGTGTTTCCTCACCTGGGTCCCCTCCTGCTGTGGGCTGTCACTTCACTTGTTCCTCTGGGCCTCCTTTTGCTGCCCACCTGTCCCCAGGCATATTTGCTGGTCAGCAGCAAGGGCTGCAAGGGATCAGGAGAGACAGAAGTCTGGTGGGATGCCCGGGGAGGCCCTGGGCAAGGCAGGACTGAGCAGGGCTCCTCAGCGTCACCTGAAGGACTTTGGTGCAGAAATCCCGGTGATCTGAGTGGGTCACCAGAGCACATGGACCAACCCCACTGTACACACTGTCACCCTGGGGCCACAGCTCTACCAACACACTCAGAAATAAGGTGTTGAAGGAGCTGCCCAGGACATCCCCACGCTCTGCACCCAGAGCTGTCAGGATGTGATCAATGGACTGATCCACAGAACTGCTCATTCAGCAAAAACTGGGACACTTTCCTCTGTGACCTGTGGTTTGCTGTGTTCCTTGTGCTTCCATCAGCCAGTGAGCTGAGCAAAGACTCCCCTTTGCTTTGTTCCAGGTGAAGAAAGAATCCACACACACCTCAAAGGAGAAGCTGTGGATGTCAACGTTGGGTTGAGCACAAGTTCTGTGGAGATGGACAAGACTTTGATCACCATGTCAAGCCACAGAACTGTGTTCATTGAAAACAGGAGTAACATCACAGCCCACTTCCAGTGGAAGGCTTTTCCTAGTGAGGAAGGAGAGGATGAAGAGAAGAGGAGGTTGGTTTGAAAGATGCATTTCAGTGAGATACATGGCCCAAGACTGAAAGGAACGTGTGGCCTCAGGGGGGTGTTGGTGCTTTTGAATGGTTTAGGCCAAGTAAACCATCCCTGGCACCAGGGTGTGTGTCCCTGGGCTTCGGGAGCTCAGGACTCAGCATTCCAGTTCCATTTATACTCCAAGCATGGATGGCATTTTGGGAAGGAAAGGTTGATTGTGATGACTGGATTTCCTCAGGTTCTAATTGGGCTCTTGTCTCTCTCATCTTCTTCCCACGTGACCTGGCAACATCCCTAAACATTTAATGAGTTTCCAGCCCCTCTTTCCACCCTCTTTTTTCCCCTTAGTTCCTTGAAAAGCTCCTTGTCCATCCAGGCTGCTTGTCTCCCCTGTCCTGCTGTCAGAGCAGCTTTTGAGGTCTCAGAGCAGAGAGGACTTTTTGAGGAGAGGAGATCGTGCAGGATCCTTTCCCTGTCAGGACATTCTATCACCATGCAGTGGGATGGGAGCCAAAAAGCTCTGGATGATGAAAAGGTCTCTCCAGGAGTTTGCTGTCTCCCTCCTGCACAACAAAGTCCCTTCCCCTCTCAGAGCCTCTGTTTTCATGCACATTGCATAGAAAACCTTGAATGTCACTGCAGGGATTTGGTGCCTGAATTCATCAATTTCCTTTGGAAGTGCTCTGGGATGCTCTTGTGAAAGGCAGAGTAGGGAACAGGGCAGGCCCAAAATGGAAGAAGCAAAGAGTGCTGCTGGTCACACGTAGCTGCAAGCCAGCTTGGTCTCCCCTTGCCAGGGAAGCCCTGCAGTGGGTGCTCTGTGATCTTTATCTGCCTCCCCCGAGCAGCTCAGTGGGAGGAAAAGCCAGCTGAGGTGGCTGGTGGATTCTCCCTCAGCTGTGGCAGAGGCTTTGAGCCAGGAGGTTCTCTGGAGGGCTGCTGGCTTTGGAAAGCTCCCCTGAGCTTGCAAGTGTGGAGTAAAAGTCCCTGCAGTGCCAGTGAACAGCAAGTTATCCCTGATCCATGTGGGACCCTCGTGGCTTGGGGTCAGCCTTTGCTGGGGAGCTGCTGCTGCTCCCACCCAAGTGCTTTGCTCTCCTGCACTCCCACTTCTCTCTGCAAATCTGTGCCTTATGAAACCATCTGCTGGCCTTGTCTCTCCCTGGGGCTGCAGGCAGTGTTTGCTGCAGACACCCAAAGAGGTGTCAGAGGAAAATATCACAGAGGAGAAAAACACAGAGGAGGTGAAGGGCTTTGGTGGAGGTGACACTGCCCTCCTGAGCAGCATGGTCCAGGAGGAGATGGCAAAGGTGCCAGAAGAGCCCATGCTGTTCTCCAATGAGGTTTTTTTCATCGAGCCAATGGTAAGTGATAGCTGAGAACCTCATTTTCCTCCTCCTCCTCTTCCTCCTGCTCCTCCCAAGCACCCAACCCCAGCCCCCCTTGCCCCGGCTGCGGTCACTGGGCAGATCCTCAGCTGGCCCCGTGTGCTGGGAGGGAGGACATGGAGTTTCTGGAGTGGCTGCAGAGCTCCCTGCTGAAAGCATTTCTGCCCTGGAGGGTCAAGGCAGGGCTGGGAGCCTGACAAAGCCCAGCTCTGCTGCCAGGGCTGGAGCTCAGGGCACTCCGTGCGTGTCCTTGCAGTGTCACAGGGAGCAGTTCTTGTAGGGAGGGGCTGCCCCCACACGTGGGGCTCAGCAGAGGCTGTTGCAGCACTGCCAGCTCACACACTGACCTGAAGCTGGCAATGGTTGGCTGGGAAAAGGAGGCCAAACTCAGCCCAAGGTTAATCCCAGAAATGCCAATGGCCTCCTGTAACCACGCCTTGCACTATTTCTGAGTCTGCCTTCCAGTGTCATCTGTGAGCCTGGACACAAGGCTGGAAGGTTTCACTGGGCCTTTTGAGTTCTCCTGCACACAAGGACAGAAAACCTTTTCCTTTTCTGTTTGTGCAAGCAAACTGCCACGTGCTGCCATCAGCCAGAGCCCTGATTCTGAGCACTGGCATTGTGAGAGATGATGAACGCCTGGTGTCTGCACAGTGCAAAATCCCTTCTCCCCTTGGAGTAAAGCCCAGAATAATCCCAACCTCTGCTTTCTTTCAAAACAGCTTGACTAATGTTTGTATTTCAAGGAAGGGGCTCATGTTCTCTTCTTGGTTACTGCTATGGCCCATCTAAGGCCAAGAGGCAGCAGTGCACAGGGGCAGTTGCATCCCAGTGCAGCTGACAGCAGCATGATGTGAGCAAGAGCTTGTGTCAGAGCAGTAGGAATCTTGTGGAGAGTGGGAGCTGATCAGCTGAGCATTGAGAGCTTCCAGCACTGTGTTGAGCTGCCTTTGGAGGGTTTCCTTGGGCTCCTTGTGTTGTTCACCATTTGATGCTCTAAACAAAGGCTGACAGGACTGTGGTTGAAAACAGGAAATGTGAAGTTAAAGAGAAATGTTTTGCTGTCTCTTTGTGTTGCAGGAGGGAGAAATCGGGCCGAATTGTTCGGCCGAAATCCAGGTGACCTTCAAACCCCTGGCAGCTCTGGAGTATGGAAGTGTGGCTTACTGCAGCATCTCAGGTGCAGCTCCTGTGCCCTGCTTCTCTCCCCCTCAGTGCAGCCATGGTGCAAGCCTGAGCCCACTGGGCTGCCCTGGCAGTGCTGGGAAGAGTCCCTGGCCAGCAGGGCAGTGCTGGCACATCCCCAGTGGCCCTGCAGCTCCCAGGGAATGTCCCGTGCAAGGCCAGGGCTCAGAGTGCTGTGTCTGGGTTCCTGATCCCAGCACAGCCCAGGCAGTGCAGGGAGAGGTTTTGATGCCATGCCTTTGCCAGCATTTCCTCAAAGGCCAGAGAGCTGCAGAGCAGAGCAGCTTTAGTGAACAAGCACTAAGCCCCTGCAGGCCCCTGGCCTCCAGGATGGCTCCACTGGACATGGATCCATCATCAGGTGGCAGGAGCTGGGTTAGAAATGTGCTCCCTGAGCCTGGCTCAGCTCCCACTGGCCAGACAGCACCAGAGCAGAGGTGGCTGAGCCCCACTGAGCCCAGGCTGTTGGTAGAAGGAGCAGCCTTGGCCAGCAGCTGCTTCTCTCCCTGTGTGGGAGCTGTCACCTTGCAGCTCTCAGTCTGTGGAAACAGAGCCCAGTGCTGAGGGTCAGAAGGTGAGGACTTGGGCAACAAAGTCCTGTGCTGCTGGGCCAGGTAGTTTGGTAATTGCCAAGCTCTGGATGAGCTTTGTGCCTTCACTGAATGGATTTCCGAGCTCCTCTAGGTGCATGGGAAGGAAAGCACAGAATCCTAGGATGTTAAGGATGGAGTGGACCTTAAAGATCATCTAGTGCCAAGTCCCCTGCCATGGGCAGGGACACCTCCCCCTAGAGCAGGTAGCTGCAAGCCCCATCCAGCCTGGCTTTGAACACTTGCAGTGCTGGAACCTGCAAAACTTCCCTGGGGAACCTGCTCCAGTGTCTCACCACCCTCACAGGAAAAAATGTCATCCCAAATATCTAACCTAAATTTCCTTTCTTTCAATTTCTACCCATTACTCCTTGGCCTGCCACTCCAGGACCCCAGAGATGTTTGAAACTCAGCAAACTGGTGGCTCCCATTGGAAACCAGCCTGAGGAATGGGTTAGGAATTAGAAGTCAGCCCCAAGGGATATCTGCTGAGGGAAGAGAAGGGTCCATATCTTCTCCTGCAGCATCAGGAGCTGGTAGCATCCAGCTCAGAGTCAGGGACTAGCGCTGAGGCAGCCTGGAAAAGACAGTGTGACAGAGGGAATGCTTGTACTGAAATGGACATCTCTCCCCAGGCCGTGAGAGCAGGCTGCCCCTGCAGCTCAGAGGGGAAGGCCAAGGACCCTTGGTTGAACTCAGCTATGACACTCTGGAGCTTGGGGACATTTTTGTCAACACCCACCATGTCTGTGAGGTGAGCAGCAGGGCTGGGGATGGATGCTGATGGCTCCTGAGGCAGCAGCAAGCCTGGTGGAGCTGTGGAATTCCTGCCAAGCTGGGCAGTTGTGAGCAGGGAATATTTGATGTGCTGGTCCAGTCTGGGGGGTCAGAAAGGTGTGCCTGTTGTTCATGAAGCCCCAGCCCTGCTTTTGGGCAGCCTTCCTTAGGGATCAGCTGGGAGGCTTCCTGCAAAACAAGCCCTTGGCAGGTGAAACCAGCACTGGGTGCAAAAGCTGCATGTCCAGAGGCTTTTGTGGCAGTGCCAGACACAAGGCACCTTTGGACTGGGCTCTGCAGAAGCAGCTGGAACCAACTGGCTGCCTTTGAGCTTCAGTCCACTGCCAACAGCTTCCAGTCAGGGTCTCCTGCTCATTCCTGGAAGTCCCAGGAAAGCCTTGGGAGTTCTGTCCCTTGCTGACAGTCACTCACTTCAGCCTTGGTGCATCTCTGGCTCTGGAAAGAGAAAAGTGTTCCTGGGAATAAAGAAAAGGATTTTTCTTCCTCTTTGCTTTCCCCACAATAATGCTAAGCTTGCAAAAAAAACCACAAGAGAGCAACTGAAAAGAGGTAGAAAATGAGGCACTACATCAGGGCAGACACTTTCAAAAGCTTGGCTGGGGAAGAGAAAGACACCCTGAGTTTTCTCACCAAAAGATGGTGCTGTCTTTACCTTTTGATGCTGATGCCTCATTACCAATGTCTTCTTTCCATGGTGTAGGAAAAGGTGAATGAGTGGATGGTGCTGTTGGAGCTGTGCTGGCTGGGGCAGCAGCAGCTCAGTGCTGATTCACTAGGCAGCTGCAATCACCCCACGTTGCTCTCAGGGCCAGGTCTCCATGAGCAGGGTGATGCTGCCCAGAGGTGCACTGCTCTGTGTCCATGGGATAAGCCCAGGGTGATTGCAGTTCTGTGCAGTTGCCACTGCTTTGCATGAAAACCCAAAGGCAGAACTTGTCCTCTTGTATCTTTTGACTTCTGCCATTCAGCAGCACAAAGCATCTTCTGCCTTTTCTGGCTGTTCATTGCATCCTTAGACAATAGCTCCCAAGAAGGGAAGATTCCACATGGATTTCCACTTTGCTTTCTTGCTGCTGCAGGTGAACCTGATCAACCAAGGAGCTCTTGATGCTCCCTTCAGCTGCATCCCTTCAGCCACAAAGGTGGGCTTGGGCTTCAAGTTGGCACCTCAGGAGGGCATCATTGCAGCAGGTGGGAGCCAGACTCTCCAGATCTCCTTCAGTGCCACCGTGTTGGGGAGGTTTGAGGAAGAATTCCGGTTCAGTGTGGCTGGATCTCCTACGCCTGCCATCCTGACCATCAAGTAAGGACCCTGGGAGCTTGGTGGGCACATCTGGAGCTGTCTCTGGGACATGCCCCAGCTGCCTCCTGTTGGGGTGGAGCAGAGAGAAAAGGTGTTTGCTGAGGTCTTCATCTCTGCTCTGATGCTGGCATTGCTTTAGTGGGAGGATGCCTCCTGCCCTGTGTGGTACCTGGAGCTGGAATGACTCCTCCCTGCAGGGATCTCCCTCTGCCCTGGGCCATGGCAGGCAGTGGGATGGATCAGCTTTGGGCAGCAGCTGCTCTGGGATGTCCCAGCTGAACAGCCAGCAAGGCCCCCAGGGCTTTGGAGATGGGCCAGCCTGGGGCATTCTGCAGCAGCAGCAGTGCTTTTAAAAACTTCTGTCAATAATCCATGCCAGATGGGCAGCAGCAGCCTCACCTCACCTCTCATGGCCATGCTGTGGGGCACAAGCCGTGCTCCCAGCTGCTGTGCCCAGAGTGCTCTGGTGCCTCCTGTGCACAGCCAGGCAAGGGCTGATGTGGGAGTCAGGGAACTGTGCAGCAGGAACTGTGCCAAGGACTTGGGCATCATCCCCTGGGCTGGTGCCATGGCAAGAGATCATCCTGGCCCAGCACAAGGGACAAGGGGTGATGATAGGGGAGGCAGAGCTCAGTGCTCAGCACCACAGCAGCACGAGGCCTTGTCCCTGCCAGCCTGAGCCTTGTGCTGCTAGGATAATGCAGTGGGAGCAGGAGAGCTGATGCTGGCTGCTCTGCAGCTTTGGAACTAGGCTGCTGCTCTTGGGAGGCACTGGGGCAAGGCAGTGAAGAAATGAAAGCAATCTGCACTGGATTATAGCAGTAAGATAAGGGAGATGGATGAAAAAGAACAAGGAAGCTATTACTTTGCAAGAACAAAGTGGTGAGTAGGTCTGCCCCCAGTGGAGAAAGAATGATGCTGGCTTTGTTTTTGGAGGAAAAGTGCTGCTTTTTTATTTTGGAGATCAAGAGGGAACCTTCCACCATCCAATAATTGATTCTCCTCTGTCCCTCCCCTAAACTGGTGATGGGATGTTTGTGCATCAGCAGCTTTCTCCTTGAGCAAGGGCAGGGGTCTCTTGTTGAGATGTGTGGAGCAGAGCCAGGGGCAGTGCTGTGAATCCAACAGAAGGCACAGGTCACTGGGCCTGGATTTTTAACCACAAGGCAGAGTGGGCATGGTTTGGCATCAGCCATGAAATCAGCTGGGGAGTGTTGTGCAGCTTCAAGTGCTGCTTTCAGTGGGTGTTGGTGACTTTTGGAGTGTGTCTGCTGAGTTCAAGGACAGGTGAGGTGCTGTGCTAGATTCAGGACCCCCTTGTTTGGTTGTTGAAGCTGTTGCTCTTGGCTGTGCCAGCTGCTGCACTGCTGACAAGCTGGTCCTTTCCTCTAGGATTCATCTGTGCCCTGTGTAGAAGTGTTGCTGCTCTTTTCAGAGGATGTTTGGGGCTGCCCTGGGTTCATGTGTCAGAACTGTGTCTGTAATGATGGTGTGGGTCAAACTCTGCTGAGAAAGCTCCTCCGTGGGAACAGCAGTTCCAGCTAAGAAGTAGCAAAGCAGGAACCTGTGGCTGGCAGGGCTGGTTACAGAAGTTTGTGGGGACACCTTGATGTCCATCCCATTGCAGATGGGGAAAGTGAGGCCCGGAGCCATGTCTGGCTGTGTGTTCAGGGTCCTTCATGGGACCAGCAGCATCCCAGGGGCTTTTCCTGCCTGCCCTGTGCCCAGAGCCCATCAGTGGCTGTTGGCTGCTGGCCACTTGGCTTTAGCTGCCTCCTGTGCCCAGGGGCACTGTGCTGAGCACATGGTGTGTGCTGGTTTGAAAGGCACGGTGCCCTGACCCCAGGTTGGTGCCCCCGAGCCACGCCAGCCGGAGCTTTGCAATTCCTTGAACCAAGGCATTTCCTGCTCTGTCCTCGCCATGCAGGGGCAGCGTCACTGGACCGAGTTTGCACTTCGACCTCCCTGAGCTCGACTTCGGGGACATCTCCTTTGGTGAGTGCTGCCTGGGCTGGGACACAGCGGGAGGGATCTGTGCCTTCCGAGAGAAAAGCATCCCTCCCTCCTGCTCTGCCCCAGCAGCCTCTTCAGGGTGGGAACTGCAGGGCTGCTGGTGCTGCAGGGAGCATTTGGCCATTGTCAGATCAAACAGAAGCAAGGCATAGAAAGTCAGGATTTTCTGGTGTCTCTGTCCTGCTTGAAAAGACAGATGTCTGCCAAGGAAGGTGGGAATCTTCCTGGAATGGAAAGATGAGCCCCTCCCTCCAAATGATGATACTTTGAAATGACAGGGCTCCCGGGCAAAACTGTGGGAAAAGGAATAACAGTTCTTTCCTAGACTATATCAGGAGAGCCCAGAGAACAAGAGCAGACGTTTGCCAGCTGCCAAGTCCCGTTTTTGTCCTTTGGTGCAGTGAGGATCCCAGCAGGAGGAGCTGTGGGCTCTGGCAGGGCAGTGATCCCCTGCCAGCCGGCAGCGGCAGGGAAGGAGGGAAGGAGGGAAATGCTCCTTTTGCAAAGGGACAGAGGGCAGGGGGATGTGGGCAGTGCCTCAGAGCAGCAGGCAGCAGCGGGGAAGGCAGGCAGGGTGGGTGCCAGGCTGAGCTGCAGCCAGGGCAGTGCCGGGGCCAAGCACACAACCTCCCGCAGCAGCACGCGGCCGAGCTCCATCCCCGAGCGGGAGGAAGGGAAGCTCCGCTCCCTGCCCAGCCTCAGCTCCCACTGCACAGCGCCCACGGCATCACGCCACGGCTGCCAAAAACCCCCAAGGGAAAAGCCCACCCCCAGGGCCAAAACCCCCAAAACCCCTATCCCCCTTCCCAGACCAAGGGGAGCATTCACTACCAAGCCAAAACCCAGAACAAGGAAGGTCATGGACTTTTTAAGGAAACTACTTGCCTTTCCTGAGCTGCTTCTGTCCCCCCCTGCATCACCATGGAGGCACTTGTCAAGTTGCCTTTTTGAAGAAATGAAACAAGAAAGGCAAGAGATGGAACTATGGTTCTGAACCAGGAGATCGATCCTGCTGGATCTGCTTTCATTCCTAAGGTCTCTTCAGCTGAAGGCAGCTGTTGTATCTTTGCTTCTTTGGAACTGTTGACTGTTGTCTGCATGCGGTGAGCTCAGTCTCATTGGAGGTTTTGCCATCTGTGTTTGTCCTTGTTGTGCCTCTCTTGCCTCCCTGCTGGAGTCACTGCTGGAGCTGGCAGTGCTCACTGGGATGGGCACAGAGAAGCTCTGGGTTGCAGCTGCAGTTGTTTTTTCTCCCCATCTGTGTTCCAGTGCCTCTTGGTGAGCAGGCCCAGGGAGAAGTCTCCTCCCCACAGAGCCGGCCAGCCCAGCCAGATGTCCACTGCAGAGCAGCTTGTGGCTGCTCTCCAGGCTCTGCAGGACATCCCCACCATGAGTGGCTACATCTCTGGCTTTCCAGCATGGAAAGCAAATCCCAGAGCTCCAGTGGGGTAAAGCCTTGCAGGCTGCAACCCCAGTGAGCAGCATGGGTGTGATGTCGCCGTTTGTTGGGTGAGGTGGGACCTGGTTCCTCATTGCCAATCTCCAAGCAAGGCTTGGGTGTGCCCCCAGTTGAGTGGGCTCTGAGCTGTCTCGTGCTCAGTCTGTTTGGCTCAAACCAAGAGACGCCTTTAGGATCCTGCAGAGAGAAGCTGCATTGGGGTGCTTTGCCTCACGTTCTAGTTCCTGATTCCATCCTCACTTTCTTTTGCTGTAGCTTCTTCTCAATGCTGACTCACTGTTTATCTATCTTGAAAAGGGTGGGAGTGTTGGCAGGCTGAACAGGGAATTTGACAGCTTGAATTCTCAGAGGAAATGCTCGGTCTGGGTGCACACTCATCACTGGGAGATCACTGGTGCTGGTTTGGGGCAGGTGAGGCAGCTCCTCCCCATCGCCAAGAGAGAAGCTTGCAGTGTTCAGCAGGGCTAGGAGTGGGCATTTTCAAGGCTGCAGTCTGCAATCTGTGTCAAAGGGAACTGAGTGACGATTCATTCCTCATGCAGCTTCTGGGTGAGCTGTAGTTCAGATAATCCAGAGCTAAACTCCAGTGCCACTTTCATCGTGCCAGGCCATTCCCAGCAGGAGTCAGGCCACAATGGGAGCCTCAATGGATGTTGGTGTCCTTTCCTAGGCTTTCCCTACACCCAGCGCTGCCGGCTCACTAACAGCTCCCCGGTGCCCGTGACGTTCCAGCTCCGCATGTCGTTCGATGGCACGCAGCCGGCTGTGGACAGCGTGGATCAGATCCGCTGCCACAGTGACCCAGCCTGGAGGAAGGGCGTTCACTTGTATGTGGAGCCCCGGGAGTTTACCATCACTCCCAGCCAAGGGACCATCCTGCCCCAGGGACACCAGGACATCCAGGTACGGGCAGAGTGCAGCCAGAGACGCTTCAGCACCAGGGCTGCAGCTGCACTGGAGCGTGGGAGGGCTTTAGCTCTGCTGCCAGCTTTGAGCATGGTGTGAGTGAGAGATCTGCACTGCTCTGAGGCCTCTGCTAGCTGCCTTACTCGGGATGTTCCTCAAGGAGCACTGTTTTCTTTCCAAAATCATATGCTGAGGTCACATACCATATGGTCAAGGCCAGAAGTCACTCTTGGGTTCTTGAGAGCCATTTATTTGATTGCAAGTGGGCAGAGCAAAGATGAGGGCAGAAGGTGGCTGTTAGAGAGATGTCATTGTAGAAAGCAGTTAGCTTTTCTTCTTGGTCTGATTTCCAATCTCCCGGGGAGCAGAAGGATTTGTGTTCACTGCAGGAATCTCCAGTGGGGACAAAATACTCTGCAGCCATGAACTGCCCAGCACCTGCTGGGCCACACTTTGCCCTCAGCTTCCTGCTGTAAAGCTGAACTCGTTGTGTTCAAGTCAGATTTCTTCTGCATTTATGTCATTGTAGTCAGATGAGAAATTGGCCCCTTAATTTGAATACAGTGGTTCATAGAGCTTTAGTCTAATGTTTTAATGTAGCTGAGCTATGCCCTGATAGCAAGGTGTGTTTAAGACATCTGCTATTGCCAGAAGGCTTTTGTTGCTTTGAGACTGTGCTCTACACATGGAGCAGCAGCAGAATTAAGACAAAATCTTCCCTCAAGGGCTAGAGGATATCACACGTGGATAATGAGCTTTTGTAAGGAAGAATTTCCTGTTCTTCTCTTCCACCAGGTGACCCTGTGTTCCAACTCGGTGATGGAGTTCTACAGGAAAATGCTGGTGGATCTGGAGGGTTTTGGCAAGGGAGTGGCATCATTGGTCATCACAGCCAGGTACCAGCCCTTCCCTGGCCTCCCCCAGCCCCTGCCTTGCCCAGGCTTTGCTGGCTGCAGCTGCCAAGGAGAAGTGCTGGTTCATGAGCTCATGTTGTGCCAGCTGGGCATGAGAAGAGCAGAGCTTGGACAGCAGCCTGTGGTGAAAAGCAGCCCTGCTCCCAGCCCAGCAGGGTCCTGGGCCCTTTTCTGAAGGCACCAGGAATGAGATCATTTCTTGGCCTGGCTTTTGGTGCTTGAGGTGGAACAAATTTCCCCAGGGCCTCCTCTCCTTCTTGCTGCAAGAGGTGGAGTTGTGCTGGGTGCGAGCACCGTGCATTGGTTTGGGACACAGCAAGCAGCCTGCTGAGAGCCAGGCTCTGGTTCTGTTCATGAGGGCACGTGGCAGGGGGGAAGTGGCTGCCAGCAAGAGTGCTGAGGGCAAGGTCTCAGGAGGGGAAAGCAGCCCTTGGTGTGGCAGCTCAGCTCTAGATTTTCTCCTTCCCTCTGCTTCCCACTCTGAGCTTGAATGTTCTCAGTGTTGAGAGCAAAAGTGGTTGTTGCTGCAGCAGAATTCCATCCTGCTGTGCTGCTGTGGGTGTCAGTGGAATGCCAGGAGGGATGCAGTTCCCTGGGGCTGTTCCTTCTCCCATGCAGAGCCATCCAGGCAGTGCCTGGGCTGGCATTTTGTCAAGCAGGTGGGCTGGGGACAGTCAGTGCCTGGAGCTGTGGAGGGAAGGAGCCAGGGAGCTGTAGGGCCTGGGAGGGGCTGATCAGCCACTCTGGAGGGCAGCTGGTGTCTCGTGCCCTCCAAGGCTGGGGCAAGCAGCTGAGTTCCCAGGCAGGGCAACAGCACCATGGCAGAGAAGGGAGTCATTTTTCCTGGGACACTGGAGTTGTGTGTTCCTTGAGCATTAGTGAGCTCTGATCCTTGTTGGGAAGGCTCCCCCAGAGCTCATGGGTCACTGGGAGTGTTACAGGAGTCCTTGCAAGCCTTCCTGGGGAAAGGAGGGGCTGAGGCAGCTGTGGGACAAAGTGCTCTGCCTGGGGCACTTGGCAGCCTCTGGCTGCTGCCTCTCAGGGTTTGCCCCTCCTTGACAAGACCTGTTGGAGTGGGAAGACGTAGAAGGCAATTTATCACTGCAGGGCTGTTCAATGCCCATTTGACAGTGACCAATGTGTTATGCTCTGTTTTACAATCTTTGCGGGTAAATGTTCTCCATTCTCTCAGTATCTCTGATTCCCCTGGGCTCATCTCTTTGTCCAGATGTCTTGTTCCTAAGCTGCAAGTGTCCCCCCACGTGCTGCAGTATGATGAGTGCCTCCTGAAGGTGCCCTACGAGAAGAAGTTCATCATTAGGAATCCCAGCCACCTGCCTGGCTGCTACGGGCTTATTGAACAGGTTTGGCATCCCATCCACCTCCCCGTCTCAAATATTATTGAGGAGCTTATTAGGGGGAAAAAGGGTTTGGACGTGACCTTGCTGGTTTCTATTCAGTCTTAAAGATCTGCTGAGAACAGGATCCTACCCGAATGTAAACTTGAGGATGCAGTTTAACCTGCTGAGGGAACAGTTGATGTTCTAGTCTTCAGGGTGTTTTCTTGTGGGAGATCTTAGAGGGCTGTGAAAGCTGCTGCATCCACAGACAGCAGTGCCTGTGCTGGCAGTCTCCTGGCAGGATCCCCTGGGAATGCTAAGCCTACAATTCTTGCATCTTGTTTGTGCCTTTTACCTTTGTCCTGGGCATTTTTAAACACGTGTGTCAGTTGCTGTTGCGGTGGATGTTAGGGAGTGTAAAGTTTCTTCAGAGGTGCCTCTGAAGCTGCATTTCATTGTGTCTCTTGCAGAAACGCAAGGAGGACTCTGCTGTGCTCTACTCCAGCCCCAAGCCCTGTGGGATTGTCCAGCCTCACAGCACTGCAGAGATCCCAGTGCTGGTGGAAGTGCAGGCGCTGGGCACGCATCGCACCAATGTTCTCATCGGCGTGTTCGGGGATGAGAGAAACCCACTGGTGAGTGCAGGGGAGGTGTGTGCCTCTGTGCAGCTGCTCCTGGCAGGCTGCAAAGGGCACAGGGATTCTTCCGGGGAAAACAGGCACAGGCTGCTGTGGAGAAGGCCAGGAGGGATGGGTGGCACAAACAGCTCGTGCCTCACGGGTGGTAATCTCAGTGTCTGGCACAGAACGTCGTTGGTCTGAGCTGGAATCCAGGGTCACTTTAGTGCATTACTCTTGAAAATGCTGTTAACTTTGGAAACATCTGTTTGAAAATGGCATCTCTCTGAGCGCAAAAGAGGATGGCAGAAGACTTCTGGGAACCTTGAGCTTTCTGTAAAAAAAAGGAAGGCTGGCATTTCAAGAGTGGTTGCAAGGATTGAAACTTAGATTAAAACATAAGGAAATGACAATGGCAAATTCCCTGAATGGCACCAAACATCTGAACCTGGGCCATTGTGGCACTGCATGTAAATCAGTGAACAGGAAGGACAGGCAATGCAGGCTGTGCCAGGGAGCCTGAAGTTTGACAGAACAGTTTCTTTCAACTCTGAGGCTGCTTACCTTAAAGAGGAGGGTTTCTCCCCACCAGAGGAACCAGTTGTTTAACTGTCAGCCTGGCCATAACTAGAGATTTCTTGCAAAGCTTTTACCTTTGGGCCAATCCTTTGTAGTTTGAAAGGTTCTCTTACCTTGATCCTTTTAAATTTGGAGGTGAACATGTAATTATCTTTTTCTTTTTTCCCAAAAGCCCAGCATTTCAGCTGGAGAGTGGTAGCTGTCCCTAAAGAAATACCTTGAGCAGGGATGAGCTGTTTAAGGTTTTTTAGTTTTCCCTGTTATGGTTTGTTTGGGGTTTTTTTAAAAATCTTTCTTGCCTGCTTCCTGGGACAGAGAAAAAAGTTATGGAGCTCTGGACGGCTGGCAGAAACCTCCCCAAGCCCAAGGCTGATGGAGTCTGGCAGGATCCCAGCACTACAGCCGATGTATGTATGTCTGTATGCATGGGGAATGCCACCTGAGTCCCCTGGGAGTGTTGGAAAATGTCAGCCAAGCCCCCAGCAGTGTCAGGGAAACATTCCTGATAAATACCTGGTGGAGCTGCAGAGTTTCTGGCGTTGGGCCCTGGGGGGGCTGTGCTGGCTGTGCTGGCTGTGTCTGCCCCTGGATGTCTCAAATCTGCCCTTTTGGCTTGCCTTCTCTGTCTTTTCCTCTCCCACTGTGCTTTTTGCATGCCCACAAGGTGTTCATCCCTGTCCTCTGCAGTTCCTCAGTGCAAGCAGTTGCAGCTGCTGCAGCAGCTCAGTGTCATTCCTGGGCTGCCTTTAGAGCAGACCTGCTCCAGCCTGGATTGGGAAGGGCTGGATCAAAGCATTTCTCAGTTCAAGGTGCCAGCAGCCAGCCAGGGGCTGCATCCTGACCAGGAGCTGCTGGTGCAGGTGTCCCTCCCTCCCTCCCACTGCAGGTCTCTGTTCACAGTTATCTTCTTTTCCAGAGATGAGCTTCACCCACCTAAATTCAATCCCCAACCACCAAAGGAGATGAGAACATGTTTGGATTGCCCAGCGTCTCGATGGAGGCACTTCAAGGCTGGAAAGCAGGAGGCAGCCACAGCCCTGACTGAAGAGCAGGATTTGACCCAGTCTTCAGGAGCAGAGGTAGATTTTCTTGTACACCTACTGCTTGTGCTGCCTCCTCAGCCTGCCACCAGCAAGTCATGTTCCTGCTGAGCTCCCTTTTTGCTGCCCTGCTGTCCTGTGCCCTGACAGTGGCTGGGCAGCAGGGCCAGTGGCTGGACATGGGGGGAGTGGGAGGGAGAAATAGGAGAGTTTTCCTTGGAGAAGCTCACTCAGATCCTACAGGCCTGTGTTGAGTGTGGCATTTTTTGCCTTGTTGCCTTCCCAATGCAAGATGAGGCTTTTATCTGCATCATGATGGGAAGAGCTGCAGCTTCCTTGCCACAGCAAGCTGGGATGAGTCCTGATCTCCATGTGCCCTCTTCCCAGCCCAGCCAGACTCCCTGTTTGCAGGTCTCTGCTGTCACCCGAGAGCTGCTCTTGCACTGCTGGCCCTGAAGCTGTCTTACAAACTGAGACTTGGCAAAGTGGCTGTCTCTTCCTGCAGGCGTAGGGAATGGCTTGTTTTTCAGGTGCCACCACAAGCTCCTGCAAACCCTCACCTCCCAGCAGGCCTGGAGGGATTCAGGTGCTGCGTGGGCGCACCGCACACTGCCCTGGAAGCGGAGAAGGGAAGAGGGAATCTGTCTCCCTTGCACACTGTCAGTGTGGCAAGCAGGGCTGGAGCTGCCAGTGCCACTGGTGGCCCTGAGCATTGGCCACAGAGGGGCCTCCCATCCCTGCAGGCCCAGCACAAAGTGCTGCTGGAGCAGCTGGGTGTTGGAGAGGCCGTGCAGGACACGTTGTGGGGCTGTCCAAGGACACTGTGCAGCACCTATGGAGGGCACTGCTCCCCCTGCAACTCCTCAGGTGGTCCAGAGGAAATTTTTGCAGGAGCTTTTGCTGTAGCACCTTGAGGAAGCAGCATTTAAATCAGAGAGAGAGGGGAAGAGCCTCAGGAGTCAGATGAGCTGGGCTGGGAGTCCTTTGCTCAGCTCCAAGAGCTCTCACTCTGAGTCTCCTCCTTTTCTAAAAGCAGTAAGTTTTGAAACTTTTTCAAGGCAAGTTGTGCATCAGAGAGAATTTCTAGTGCCAGGAGACATCCCAGTTCACTTTCATGTCATGTACTCATGAATGCATTGACCCGTGAGGATGGGAGAAGATTTTCCCCATGGTCCCTGCACTGGTCAGTGGCATGGATGCAGGATGAGATCAGGGTGATTCTGGCAGTGTTTGGGGAATAGGCCCCTCTGGCTGCAGCTGCACTTTGCTCCAAGGTGCTCTTCTGCATCCATTTCCATGCTCAACAGCTCCATCTCTCCTGTCTTCCATGCAGGCTTCCAGTATCCTGCCAGTGTCAGGTGTGCTGCAGCCAGGAGAGAGCCAGCAGGTCTCCTTGCCCTTCTCTGGCCACCTCAACAGCATCTCCAGTGCCACGGCGCTGTGCCACGTGGAGGGAGGCCCCAGCTCCGAGGTGCTGGTGCCCGGGGAGGCCTCACGTGCCAGCTGCTCCCCGAGCCCCCAGGAGACCAACTGTGGCTCTGGGGCACCTCTCAGGGAGAGGTGAGTAAGCCTTCCATGGGTTCCTGCTCTCCATGGGTTACTGTCCCTGCAGGGCTTCCCTGCTCCAAGGACTCTGAGCTCAGAGGTGCTGCATAGCAAAGGCCAGAAGCAGCACAGGGATGGCCACTCTTAGCTCCCTGGCTCCCAAGAGAGGAAGCACCTTCTTCTGTTGGGACAGAGCATCTTCTTCTCTAGTTTAGTGGTGAGCCCTCCTGGCTCAGATGCTGCCTTCAGGGAGCTGGGCTCTGGCCCTGCCTTGGCACTGCCTCTAGAGGTGTCTTTAGCTCCATGGTGTTGAGTCACATCTTCTTCATCATCTCCCTTCTTCACCAAAACAGTGGGATTGTGGTGTGGGCAGGCGTGGGGCACACACCAAACCGTGGTTTGGGTGCTGGTGCTGCCACAGATGAATTCCTTGCAGTGCTGATCTGCCAGGGTTCTCCTGATGGTGGGACAGCAGCCATAAAAGCTCCTGTCCTTGAGGCTCCCCTTCAGCTGCAGCAGTGGGCAAGCACAGGAGAAGCTCTGCTCCAGCAAGGCAGCCCAGCTCAGGACACACAGGCAAAGTGTGCAGCTGGGAGTGGGGGCTGCTTAAAGCAAGCCTGTGCATCAGGACTTCCTTCAGGCCAGGCTGAAGTTGGTTTCGTGGGGAGGAGAGGGACGAGGCTGCTTCAGATGGTTTCCATGGCAGACAGCACCAGCTGGCTTGGTCACAGCTGGCTTCCAGCAGGAAATCTGGCTGACAAGAGCCTGTCTTGCAGGAGAGCAGTTCCTCCAGCCTTTTCTTTCTGACTGATGGGATTATTCTCATTTAGGATCAGGCTATGAGTCATTAATACCGAGGCTCATGGACAGAGACTCTCTAACTCGTTAAAGTTAGAAAGTGGTATGTTTATTAACCCCGGTGGGCAGCACCAGAGTCGTCCCTACAAGGCATGACCGTGCTGTACAAGGTTCTTTGCCCTCTCTTTATTTCCCAGGATCTTACATACAATACATGTGCACAACCCCAGCACCTCCCCTCCCTGCTCTGTATTAAAATGAGGTCATTAGTCCTTCACACCGGTGCAATTCTTCTCTGGAATTGGGTCGGTGGTCTCCTATTGGGCCAGTGGTCTTAAGGGATGAAGTCAGGAATGTCTTCATCAGGTCTCTGTGACCCTCTGGCACCATCCAAGGTCCCCTGCTTAGTGACTGATTGACATAAAGCCCAGGTGCTAACCATTGTTCTACGGGTTTCAGTATGTTCTTCTAACAGTTCACTTACTCCACTTCCTTCTATCAAGAAGCTCATCATGGTAAACAATATAACAATCAGCTCTGGCTTAAGCATCTAATCATCATTAACCTATGGTCTACCTGTCTAACTGACATCCTGATCAATGTGAATTGCTTCTAAGCCTCAGGTGAAATCTGAACTCTTTAAATTCTTGCTTCAGCTGTGCCCAGGGAGAAGGGAGCTGAATGAGCTGAGTAAGAATTGCAGGAGAGATCAGCAGACGTTGGCACTCTGTGCTCTGCTTGAAACTGGGAAGTCAAGAGACAAAGGGCGTTTTCAGGCACAGCGCAGAGAGCTGGTGGATCAGCCTTTGGCAGTGGGCTGGAGGTGTCTGGCTGTGCCTGGAGAGGGAGCTTGCACAGTCAAGCCCTTCTGATGGCAAGGCTCAGGCTTGGCTGGTCCTGGAGGTGCCCTTCCACCACTGCCCTCCCTTGGGATGTTCCCAACCTCTGTGGGTTGAGGAGAATTCACGGAAATGGTCTGGCGCTGCTGCCTGGCCTCAGGGTCAAGGAATGAAGTGCAGGGCCAGCCAGGACGAGTCAGCCCAAGGTTCTGGTGGTGACTCTCAGCCATGTTTTCTGTTTTGTCTGCAGAAGGGAGCTGAAGCGGCTGTCTCCAAAGCTTGAGGAGGAGGCAAAAGCCTTGGAGGAGGAAGAGAGGCAGAAGGAGAAAGAGAAGCAGAAGAAAGAAAAGAAGGGTGTCTCTGTGGGGAAGGAACCTCCAAAAGCAGAGAAGGGGAAAACCAAACCCCCAGAGAAGAAGGAAAGCAAGGCCCCAGAGAACAAGGACACCAAAATCCCACCAAGGAAGGAAATCAAAGAACCAGAGAAGATGGAAAACAAACTTCCAGAAAAGAAAAACAAACATCCAGAAAAGAAAGAAACCAGATTCCCAGAGAGGAAGGAAAGCAAGGCCCCAGAGAAAAAGAACACGAAAGCATTAGAGAGGAAGGAAACTAAATTCCCAGAGAAGAAGGAAACCAAAGCCCCAGAGAGGACGGAAAGCAAACTCCCAGAAAAGAAATACAAACCTCCAGAAAAGAAGGAAACCAAATTCCCAGAGAGGAAGGAAAGCAAGGCCCCAGTGAAGAAGGACACCAAAGCATTAGAGAGGAAGGAAACCAAATTCCCAGAGAAGAAGGAAAACAAACTCCCAGAAAAGAAATACAAACTTCCAGAAACGAGGGAAACCAAATTCCCAGAGAGGAAGGAAACCAAAGTCCCGGAGACGAAGGAAATCAAAAGCCCAAAGAAGGAAAGCAAAGCCACAGAGAGGAAGGAAATGAAAAGCCCAGAGAAAAAGGAAAGCAAAGCCCTAGTAAAGAGGGAAATCAGAATTCTAAAGAAGGAAACCAAATCTCCAGAGAAGAGAAGCAAACCTCCAGAAAAGAAGGAAACCAAATTCCCAGAGAGGAAGGAAATCAAAATCCCAGAGAAGGAAATCAAAGCACCAAAAAAGAAGGAACCCAAAGCCCCAAAGAAGGGGGAAGCCAAAGCCTGAAAGAAGGGAGGAACCAAAATCCCAGAGAACCCAGCTGAGCTGGAGAAGAACTCTTTATTTTATTCACACAACTTATTTTATACAGTTTGACGAACCTAATGTGCAACTTTAGGTAGTTAATCGATTTCTTATTACTAGTTATGCCAGTTATTCTGTTGGATAATAAAATATATTTTACTTGTGCATCAAATCTCTCTGTTGTATTCTTTGTATTGTTACCTATTCTCTTCACTGATTCTCATGGGACAAATCCCTTGTTCTTGCAGGTGCATTTGTTTTTCACCCTCAGATCAGATTGTTCACCAAGTCTCATTCTCAAAATAACTTCACATGGGAACTTGTGACTGCTTAGCTGCACTTAGAAGAGATGACAGGCCAGCCGTTAATATAGCAGAACAAGGCCTGATTTCATAAGGCCTTTCTTTTATCATTATTCTACCTGTCTCTGACATCTCCCCCTTTTTGTTCATTTAAAAAAGGCTCCTATGTTCTGATGTTGAAACAGCTCACTCTTGGGAGGGTATGATCTCATGAAGGTTATCACTGGTTATCTGTTAGATGTGGGATAAGATACATAAAAGACCAGTTCCAATCAACAAAACTTACCCAATTCTGTCAAGTCATTGACACAGGGTTTTGCAGCATGAGCAAACAAAAGAATAATGTCCAATGTCTCTTAGGGAAATGGAAAGAAATGACCATTGTTTCCAATTAGCTGAGAAGTAGGAGAAGGTCCATTAGCTGGAAATGTTGATCTTGGACATCACTGAATGTCCTCCTGGCAGCTGGAACAGGGAAGAACTGAAGAAGGTTGGGAGGAGCACTGTCCCATGATGATGCCATGAGGCTTTTGTTGGCCAATTGCCTCTGTCAGTTTCCAGGCACAGCTGTGTCTTGGCAGTCCTACTCCTCTTCCTGTTCTGGCCACAAAGGCTGCAAGGGGATGAGGTTATTTCTCTTTCCACTGGGCCTCATTTCTTCAGAGCTGATCAGTATCTGATGGAATGAACAGGTGACTGCTTTGAGCTGTTGGTGATAAAACACAGGCATCTCTTCTCCTGAAGTTAATGAATCAATTAGGCTTCCCTGTGGACACTCCATTGGGATTTAGATGGGATGACCTTTTTTCCAAGTTTCTAATGTAAATATTGCATGATTCAAAATGTTAGTCGTCCAAATTTCTCATGTACATATTGCATTATTTGAATGTTCTTAAGGCATTCATTCCTCTTCTTTTTTGTTTTTTAAGAATGAGATGCATGTCTTTTGTTATGAGTATGAAGAAACAGCGTAGTAAAATAATACACGTAGTAGACAAGAAACTTAGAGCAATTAGGAATAATTTAGATGCAACGATCGGGAATATTTCAAATAGCAGACAAAACTAACAACATAGGTGGAATGAAATAAACAGAAATCTCTGAAATAATGTACCATCATCCCAGAGTCTGCAAACAGCTGACAAACCTCGATTCAGTGGGGACTTGGATAATTATTTCCAGATCATAATTCCCAAGCTCCCTTTAAAAATAGTTCAACTGTCATGTACAGACGGTGAAATTGCAAAGTCAAAGCAACTCCAATCTAGTTTTGATGCAGAAAACATCTGGGTCTGTTGGCAAATTCCTGTCCAGGTAGAGCTAAGGCCTGCCCACCACCCAAGCTCTAAGTGGGAGAGAATTCCCTAAATGTAATTTTAAACAAGGCTCCTAAGAATAGCACTTAGGAGTAAAGGTCTAGGGGTGAAAGACTGATGAACCATCCAATAGCTGTCTCCTCCAAAATTTCCTCAGCATGGAGATGCTTTAAACACAGCAAACTGTTGGAGTGGTTCTGTAATAACAATTGGGACTGCATCTGATTGCTTAGAGTAGATGTCACAATACCATCTGTTTAGAGAAGACTTCTGACAAAGCTGAGATATCATTTCCTGGAACTCTGAAAAATACTTGAAAATCATGAGGCAGCACTGGGTCAAACCATGGAGCCCCAGTGCAGAGCCCAGCTAGAGGGGTAGTCTGGTCTAAGAGATACATGAGCAGCTAGAGAACAAAAGAAGGATCCTGAAATGACACGTGTCTTGTAGATAATTACACCAAAAGATGGTAAAACATATGAAAAGCTGGCTATAAAAACAGGAATAGAAACATGAATGTATTTATGACAGAAAAAATGCAACAAAGGAAACACTGAACAGCTCACTCATAAAATTTATGATATCTCAGATTAAATAACACTCAAACCTGATATAAATTCCTTTCGACATCAATAGAGCTTAACAAGATGAACTCAATAAAACCCAGTCCTAAAAGGATTTCAAATTAATAAACATAATTTCATTATCACCTTAGTAGAACAAAAAGCACACAAGAGAACTCAATGTTAATTACTATTAATACCGAACATAACTGGATCCATAAAAAGCTGGAATAGATCATTGCTGAAATGACGTAAAACTGAATCTTAACATTTATAAAATCTACCAAAATTTACTTAATAAAACTTAGCCTTATTCAAGAAGGTAACTGAGCGTTACAATATTTGGCCTTAATTTAACAGAATTCAAACGAACATTCTTAAAAGCTATAGATATGACATGATGTAACTCAGTCTAAGGTTATTAACACAAAAAGACAACTTAAAGGTGAACAAGCTGTAAGTGAAATAACAGCATGATGGTCTGCTGGAGGGATTAAAGTTGTAACAAGCATATTAGAATTAGAAGTAAATCAGTTATGAGTAAAACCCATGGTAACTGCAAATTCCATGGAAACAGAAATGTTTCAGTAAGACTTTTCAAAGTGCAGGGTTACTGGGAAATAAATATAATAATGTGCAATTTAGCATATTGCTGAACAACTCAACAGCTTTTAGTGACAGTATCTGGCATCATTTTATATGGCAAATGTGTTAGCATTCTTGTTAAAGAGATCAGACCATGTTAAAATTTGATAGGTAATAAGGCACTGCATTTACCGCTTTTCAATCTCTCCAGTAACTGTAAAACTACATAAAACAATCAGAATTTAGTCAGAAACTAAAATAAACTTTTAAAAACCCTAGAGCACCACGTTTTCAAGGCACACAAACACAGCTCTGGGCCGGAGCGGGGCCTGTGCCGCCCACAGGGGAGAGGGAAGGCGCTGCCCACAGGGAAGCTATGGGGAGAACAGAGACCATCTAAACTGCAATGACATAACTGTACACCAATAAAGCTTCTCTCAATATTCACACAGTATTCATCCCTTAATTGCCAGAGCCAATCATCTCATTTTCCATCTCTCAGCAGGGCCCTGCGGCCGTGAATCCAGCCCGCCGGGGCTGGCCCGGCTCGGCTGCCACAGCCCTCCCGGGGCCGCTGCACCTCTGCTCCCCAAACACTGCGGGGAAAAGAGCAGGGGAAAAGCAGCAACACACAACAAACCCTACAACCTGCACACAAAAGATAAACACAGAAGAGGCACAAGCTGCATTTTATTGCACATTCTGACAACAGTCACTGACTGAGAGTTGCATTTCCAAGGCCAAGATCTGTCTTTTGAGAAACCTCAAACTCAGAAATACCATTTTTACTAGATGTGTACAAGGCCAGGCCTCACTGGAGGCACAGCTTTTCTCGCAACTCTGCATCATCTTGAACTGAAAAAGAATTAAGCAGTGTGCTCATGAGTCTGGCATCTCAGCCAGAAAGGCCAGGTATTAGAGGGAAGAAGTCAGCCTACAAAATCTGATTATTTTTTCTCTTCCATTGGCCTGTCAATAATGATAATCAGAATATAATTCCACATGTTAACATGAAGGTGTTTGTATTTACAGAAGCAGGAACATATCTATGAAGGCTTTTGAATTCTCTTCAAGGACAAGGACATTTGAACCACTAACCCTTTCTTAATAGAGAGGCCCAGTTTAACTTTTCACTGAAGATGTTAAACCCAAGGGCAGTTCATGCAATGCTGTCTTTACATGTCGCTGTAGAGACAGGCAAGACACCTATTTCTTCATGCACAACAGCCCATCTTTATTCTTCACAGTTCATATTTCTATGGTTTTCTGAAGGCATTGTGTTTCATTTTAATTGCTTAGTAACTTAGTGCAACTCAGTTCATTGGTTAGTAGTTGCTCATGTAGGTGTCAGTCAAAACCTTTCCTCTCTCTAACGCGGTTTCCATTCTTGTCTCCTGCATAGAAGATGTGGGTAGAAGTCTTTCCTCTCACAGGTGCAAATTCCTTTCTCACAGGAACTTGTCAGGCTAGCTGTTAGCTGTACTTAGCCCAAGCAGCAGGCCTGAGCCATCATTTTACAAGGGTAACAAGGCTCTTCTTTTATAGGGTTTACCTATATGCAACATTGACATACGATTCTTTCAATCTTAAAGAATCATCTTTAATTTCTTTCACTTGAATTTTGACCTTTGTAATATTTGTATATGGTAGATTTGGAGTTCAAATCTGTTTTGAATCATGCCTTCATAGAATCCCAGACTCATGGAATCATTCAGGCTGGGAAAGCTGTGTGAGACCATGGAGTCCCAGCTGTGCCCGATGCCCACCTTGTCCCTGAGGCGACTCCGGCGTTTCGGGGTCTCCCCGGCCCCGGCTGCTGTGAGAGCCCAAGACAGAGAATTCCAATTCAGCACGACCTGTCCGGGCCCCTCAGGCAGGCCCCAGAGCTGCAGGCAGTCTTAGCAAGCTCAGCTCTTTAGTGAGATCAGCTCTTTAGTGATTCTCAGCTCATTTGTGATTTCAGCTCTTGGCTTGCTGAGTGCCTTTGGCAGATGCTGGCAGAGAGAGGAGAAGGCTGTGTGAGGTTCCACAGAGATGTCTTTATTGATGTCTTCTGACAAGGTCTCAGGGACAGCTCTTCTGCAGAACAGGGCAGAAGTAGGGCTTTATATAGGGTACAGGAGTTTTAGAAACAATCCAATAGTGAGGGTCAAGGCGAAAGTGAGCTGTGGGCTTACAGAGAGATAAGCAAGGGTCCGAGGGTGGAAGAGGGGATTCTTAGGTCCTGTCATCATGACCAGGCATTTCCTGTCTTAGGCTGCTGAATGCCATGGAGGCATTGCAGGCCCTGGGCCTGCTACAACTCCACTTTCTGTATTTAGAAAAAAGGCGTTCCCTATAGTTCTTTTAAACCAATGGAAAAGGCATGAGAACATAGCTAATACAATGACAATTACAAGGAAAATCCACAACATTCCCTTAACCAAAGATGCAACCCATCCTGTATATCCCCACTGACTGAAAACGTCATTGACCCAGTCTGGGCTGTTTTCTACTTTTCAGTCCTTCACCAGTTCCTTCAGTTTCTGGATGTTTGCATGGATGGATTCCTAGCATTAAGAGAGATTGAAGCAGCACATCCCTTCCAAGTCTTGGCAGCCGTGTCCGTGGGCAAGCAGCAGGAAGTCAATCGCTGCTCGATTTTGGAGTGGTGCATGTCTTGTGGTTTCTTCTTCCTTTCAAAGATCACCCAGGGCAGCCGATGTAGCGCTGGCTTGCTTACTGAGCCAGCACCCAGGGTGATTCATTTCACCAAGGGCTTTAGCTGCAGTTACCCATGGTAGGAATAGGGAGACAGAAATCCTTTTTGGTTTGTTCCAATCGTATAATTTGGGATTGCAATTTTCATCAAATTCTGTGTAGGATCTTTTGTGCCATTTTCATTCACTTTCTTTTTTTCAGTTATGTAACAAGGTTATATTTGATGTGAGGGTAGAAAGTTTTCCAAGGGTACAGGGACCTCCCTGTAGCCATGAGGGGATCCCAGCCATTCTCGGTCACCACAGATGAGAAACGTTCCCTTGGGTAGTACTTTGGGGTGAAGAGAGGCTACAGAGATCACACGAGCAGTGTAATTACACCAATCAGGAGGGTTATAGGCTTTGTTAATTGGTGGTGTGTCTTTCTGGTATCTGGTTTTGGTCTGATCAATTTCTGGCCAATTATTTTTTGGACACCTAAAGTAAAATTTGACACAGTATGTGGCCTTGGAGGATCCCAACAGGTCCAATTCTTGGGGTTCCTCGAGAGCATTGGGCAGCATTTTTGTCCACTGGTCCCAGGTGCCCACCAGGTTGGGTCTCTTACCTGTGGTGAGGAGGAGCTCTGAGTTATAGACGGGCCAGGCATCGGCTGCGAAGGGAATTCCTACCAGACATGTGGAAAGTGGGTTATCCATGCTTCCCATGGATAAGCACATGTTATCCTGTTTTAACGTCCTTGCTGAGGTTACCCAGACATTGTGGCCAGGCTGTGGGCTGATCCAACTGATGGCACGTGGTACAGTGAAGAAATCCAAGCAGCACTGAGGACAGCACCAACGGAGACATTTTTCATCTCTGGACAGGAATGGAGCTTCTGATAGGGAATATAAGCAAAATTTGTTATCTTGATGGTGGGAGGGGAGGGTTAGGGTTTTCTCCTTTGTTCCTTTCCTCTGTTCCTTCCCCTCCCCCCCTTTTTTTTATTTCTTTTCTTTTTTTTATTTCTTTTCTTTTTTCTTTCTTTCTTTTCTTTTTTTTTTTTTTTCTTTTTCCTTAAACTAAGGATGGGGGAGTGGGTATAAGGTTAGGGATTTTTGGTAAGAGTTGAGAAAGGGGAATAATAGGGCTTTTTAGGATCTAAATGGATAATAACATATAATTCAGAGAACAATTTTGTGTTCAGGCTGTGTCTGGCTTATGGCTTGATGCAGCAGAATGTTGTTCAGCTTTCTGTTTTGTCTGCTGTCCTGTGATGGGATGGGCTTTTCTTCTGTATGTGGACATTTGGCAACGTCTTCGTCTCCAGGCAGAACTGGTCTGGTTTTGAGGAGGTCTTGTGTTTGACTCAAGGGAATTCTTGTCAGTGTTTGTGGGAGTGGCTTTTGCAGTGCCTAGGTATGGTTTTATGTTTTTTCCTGGGTACCATCCAGGAGCAGATGGGAGTAGAACACAGGCATCCCCTCTTCCCCAAGTAATCAGTTGGAATAGCCCAGAAATTTGATGTGTTTTTGGGTCCTTCCCCAGTACAGGTGGTTTCTCAGTGAGCTTTGCTTGGGTGGTATTTGCAAAGTGGTGAAGTACTGGGGGGTCAGGCTCTGATGTTGTAGAGTTCAGGAAGTTGATGACATAGAGAGCCTTGCAAAGTCTTTCCACTGGAGATTTCATTTTTGTTTCTCTTTGCTGCTGACTGAGGACTCTTTTGAGGGTTTGATGTGTCCTTTTTACGATGGATTGTCCTGTGGGATTTGCAGGTATGCCTTTCTTGTGTTCTATTCCCCACTCACTGAAGAACTCTTTTAACTGACAAGAGGTATAGGGAGGTCCATTGCAGAGAGTATTAGTACAGAAAGTATTTCTACTGCCTGGCTAGTAAAGAGAGGGCATGGACTTTCACAAGGAGTGCATAACCCAGGCCTGAAGCCAACAGACAGTCCTAGAAATGTCCTTGGACCAGAGATGAGAGGAAGTTGGACAGTTACACAATGGCTGCAGACTAGGCTAGCTAGACACCAGGAGATACCAGCAAAACCGCAAGGCAGCAATTACACAAGATAGCAGCAGACCGCAGGACAGAAAGAGTGTAGAACCAAGAAAAGCATGAGCAGCTGGTTTACACCAATCACAGCATGAGTCAGGGCTCCTGGACAGTCCCTTGTAACCAATAATATGTACGCTTGAGCCGCATGGACAGATAACAATGCTATATAAGAGCCTATCAATTTCCAATAAATCGAACAAGATGCATACCTCGTGTCGAGTCGTGTCTTGATTCCAGACCCCTTATCTCTTCATATCATTACGGTGGGACATGCTGTGCTGAGACAGATACAACCTTGTCCTATATATACAAGCAACATTGTCTGATTGCCTGAATGCGTTTCAAAGTGGCAAATCCTTTGGTCTGTGTCCAAACGTGTGTCTTGATCACTTTCTAATGTCCCCTCACATATGTACCCCAGTTGGTTCCTCATAGAACAGGGCTCTAGGTTGATGGTCTGCCACTCTCCTCTAATTTCTCGTGCCCATGTTCTATGTTCAGAAGGATACAACACAGTCCCTTCATGGTTTAGTCCCAGGGGAACTATTGGGTGACTTAAGCTCACTGATGCATTACGTATTGTTAAAACAAAGGCTGTTACTTTACTAGTCACAGGGTTATAAGTGAAGTTGGCCAAAGTCCACCAAGATCCGTTTCCATATCGGATGCACTATCCCAAACAATTTTGTGGAGTTCAGCAGAGAATATTCCTCTCTGCCCTCCCTGATGATGCAGCAGCCACTGACTGCATCCACAGTTGTGCTTGAGTACACCCAAGAGCTAGTGAGACGTTTTCACTGGCTCTGCCTAATGCATTAATTATTACCTCATCGTCCTGTTCTTCAGTGTTCTTCCTTTCTGGCAATACTTTGGAGAACTTCCAGTGGTTGTCACCTAGTGCTAGCAGGGAGGATTGTAAAGGTTGCTGTAATTTAACTAAGTCACTCCCCACTGTGGTTAATTTATTCATCAACACTTCTGAATCTATGGTGTTTAGCACTCCCAGTCCAGTCCCTAGCAGCCCAGTGAGATCTCTTTTACTCCTAAAGTTAGGGGGCATTCATTCTTGAAGCCAAGTGGTCCAGTCCATGAAAGGATTTCTGAGAAATGGGGCACACTCTAGTTGAATGTCCAAAGCATTTACCTGTATTCCCATTTCTACTTGCTTCAGAGACCATTCTGGATTAACCAGCAGTCTCTGAGTTCTTGTTTTCTTCATAGCATACGGCCCAATTCTAGTAATCACAGGAACTATAGGCTGCACTTCTGCTTCTGGAATAATTGGCCTTTGGGTAGGAACAGCTTTCTTTTGTGTTAGTGGGGTAGTTCTGATCTTGTTCTTCTGATATTCAGTGCACACTTGAGTGATGCTAAAGTCAAGATCATACTCTCTTATTGCACACCCTTCTATTTTTAGGGCACTTACTCAAACATTTGTCACAGCATTCAGAGCTAATCTGAATGAGTTTCATGGGTGGATGGTAAGCCTCATGCAACCCACCTTGCACAAATGCATAGCTACATCCCCAAACATTTCTCCCTTCCCACAAACGTGCATTTGTGACTTTCAGGATCTCATTTAGGGCCCTACGAGAGTGGGGATCACAGGCCCTCCCTTGGCACCGGTACATCCCAGTTACGTTGTACCTGCGCGGTATCGCACTGGCTCCTGTTACAACCATGGCAATGGCTATAATAGTTACCACCTTCTCCATCATGTCCATGATTTCTCTAAGTCCATATATTCACGGTTCCGGGTGAGCTTCAGCTTCAGTTCTTTGTCACCTGGCATCAGTTTCCAGACTTCCTCAGGGGCTTTCTTCACTCGGGAGTGATGGATCCACGCCTTCTGTTCTTTCATCTTGATTGCAGTAAAGGTAGCGAGGAGCACCTGGAATGGTCCTTCCCACTGCAGTTCCAGGGTCTTTTCTGCCAAAGACTTAACATACACATAATCCCCAGGTTGTACATCATGTACTGGTCCATCCAAATCTCTGTTTTGAGCTCCAGCCACATAATTTGCAGTTCCTCTCAGCTGTTTATTCAGGGCTATCATATACTCGGGTAGGGTTTCCTCCCCTATTTGTGTAGGTGTGGCTCCTTCTTGAATTGCATATGGTCTCCCATATAATATTTCAAAGGGGCTCAATTTTTCCCTTGTCCTTGGTTTTGTCCAAATTGGCAATAATGCTAATGGAAGAGCCTGGGGCCAAGGTAGGTTTGCCTCTTGTCCCAATCTCACAATTTGTTGCTTAATCAAATGATTCATCTTTTCCACTTGGCCACTCGATTGAGGATGATATGGGGTATGCAGCTCACAGTCTATCCCCAGGTGGTGGCTAATTTCTTGCACAATTTTGGAAACAAAATGCGGCTCTCTGTCTGAGGATATGGTGGCTGGAACCCCAAACCTCGGGATTATTTCTTGCAACAGTGCTTTGCTTACCTCTCGTGCTTCAGCTGTCCTAGTAGGGAAAGCTTCTGGCCAACCTGAAAAGGTATCAGGCAATACCAAGAGGTAATGATATCCCCCCTTCCTGGGTAATTCTGTGAAATCGATTTGCCACTGTTGCCCAGGTCCGCAGCCTTTCCCAATTTGTCCAACTTTAGGCTTTGGGATGTTTTTAGGATTAGTTCAGAGGCAAAGACTACACTGACGAGTTACCTGTATTACTGTGCCCTGGAGTTTCCTGGCCATAATTTTTCCTTTCAAATGGTTGTACAGGGCATCTACTCCCCAGAGTGTTTTTTCATGTTCTTTTTGCACTGATGACCACAGCAAATAGGAAGGCGCTACAAGTTTCCCTTCCTCTGTTACAGCCTGTCCTTCTTGATTATAATTTGCTTTTTTTGCCTTAAAAAGTTTCTTATCCTTTTTATTGTACACTGGCTTACCTTCAATAGAAATTTTTCCATCTGGGATCAATGTTGCCTCCACTGTCTCCTCAAATACCTCACCTCTGGCTGCGTCTTTTGCCTCTCTGTCCACCAGCATGTTCCCTTCTTTCAATTCAGAGCTCACTTTTTGCTGTGCCTTAATGTGCATGATGGCTGCCTTCTCAGGTAGTTGTACTGCACCTAGTAGTCTCAGTATCTCTTGTGCGTGTTTAATATTCTTCCCTTGTGAATTCAACAGTCCTCTCTCTCTCTCCAAATGGCTCCATGTGCATGAACCACCCCAAACGTGTACCTTGAGTCCGTGTAGATGTTAACCTCTTTTCCTTTTGCCAGCTCTAAGGCTCGAGTTAAGGTGATTATTTCAGCCTTCTGTGCACAGGTGTTTGCTGGTGAAGGTCCAGACTCTATTACCTCTCTGCTTGTGGTAACCGCATATCCAGGGTGCCTTTTTCCACTGATGACATAGCTGCTTCCATCAGTGAACCAGGTCTCAGCATCTTCAAGTGGGGTGTCCTTCAGATCCGGGCAGCTGGAGAAAGTGGCTCCAGTGGTCTCCAGACAGTCATGGATCACTGCTTCTCCCATACTCCCACTGAGGAAGGAAGCTGAATTCACAATGTGAGTTACCACAATTTCAACACCATCTTGTTCCACTAGTATAGCTTGGTACTTCAGAAACCTCTGTGGGGAGAGCCAATGTCCCCCTTTTGCCTCAAGGACTGCAGACACCGTGTGGGATACCAGCACAGTCATTTTCTGGCCCAGGGTGAATTTGTGTGCTTCCTGGATGTTCACTGCCACTGCTGCAACAGCTCTGAGACACCCTGGCCATCCTTTAGCTGCCGTGTCCAGCTGTTTGGAGAGATAGGCCACTGCTCTCTGCTACGGGCCTAACTTCTCTGCTAATATTCCCAGGGCAATCCCTTGTTTTTCGTGGGAAAACAGGAAAAATGGTTCACTCACGTCTGGAAGTCCTAGAGCCGGAGCTGACATGAGGGCCTTCTTTAGTTGGTCAGAGGCTTGGGTTGCTTCTTTTGTCCACTGAAGATCTCTGCTCCCTTCCCTGATCAGGGCATATAGAGGTTTAACAAGTAACCCATAGTTAGAAATCCACAGGCTGCACCACCCTGTCATGCCTAAAAAGGTTCTCAGTTCCTTCAGTGTCTGAGGGCTCGGGGTCTGGCATATTGCTTCTTTGCCATCCTGCCCCAAGGTCCTTTGACCAGCACTCACCTCATAACCCAGGCAAATGACTGTTTGCCTCACCATCTGGGCTTTCTTCTGGGATACTCCATACCCCTGCAGGCCCAAACAGTTTAGGAGGCTTACCGTCCAGTGCACGCGTGTCTCCTGGGTCTGGGTGGCTGTTAGGAGGTCATCCACGTACTGCAGCAACTGCCCTTCTCCTGGTGGAGGTTTCCAAGACTCTAAATGCTTGGCAAGTTGCTCCCCAGATACAGTGGGAAGTTCTTGTACCCCTGTGGTAATACACACCATGTGAGCTGCTTCCTCTGTGCAGTTTTGGGGTTCTCCCATTTGAATGCAAAAATGTTCTGGCTGGCCTCGGAGAGAAGGAGGCAAAAGAAGGCATCCTTCAAATCTAAAATGGTAAACCAGGTTAGTTCAGGTGTTAAAGGAGTTAATAAAGTATAAGGGTTAGCAACTACTGGATACAAGTCTTCAGTTACTTTGAGAACAGCCCTTAGGTCTTGTACTAACCTGTATGACCCATCAGGCTTTCTTACTGGCAAAATGGGGGTATTGAAATCAGACTGACACTCTCTTAACAGTCCTATTAGCAAAAGGTTTTCTATGATTTTGCTAGTCCCTTCTCTGTCTTCCTTCTTTAGGAGGTATTTTTTAACACTTACTTGTTGTTCCCCTTCCTTGAGCTTAATTTGTATGGGCAATGCATTCTTTGCTCTCCCTGGTATATTAGAAGCCCATACACCAGGGAATATTTGATCCATTATTTTCTTGAAGTTTTTCTCTTCTTCACTTACAATTTCAATTTCTTTGATTATTAACATTAGGCTTAACAGCTCCACATATTGTTGGTCCTTTACCTCCAAACTAATTTCTCCATTTTTCAATATTATTTTTGCATCCAGCTGCTCTAGCAGATCCCTGCCCAAAAGTGCAGCTGGAGCATTAGGCATATATAAAAATGGATGAATCTCCCATTGCTTTCCCAATTTATACTTTAATGGTTTGCAAAAATATGCTCTTTCAGATTGACCAGTAGCCCCCTTTACCATAACATAATCATTTGTTAGAGGTACAGGACCTTATTCAACACTGACAATGTTGTCCCTGTGTCCACTACAAATTCCACTTCCTTTTCCTTGTTCCCCAGTTTAACTACAACCAGAGGGTCCCCTAGGGTAGGGCCCTCCTGTCCTCCTCAGTCCTCCTTCACATGAGCAACCAGCCTTTCCCCCAACCCCCAATCGCTTCTTCTCTGTTCATCACCCCTTCTTCATTCTGGGCACTGGTTTTTCCAGTGTCCAAATTTCTTGCAAAATGCACATGGATCTTTTCCCACTCGGGGTGGTCCTTGTCTTGGCGGGTCTTGCTCACGTTTCTCCTTTTCTCCCGCCCTTACTACTGCTACTAATTTCTTCATCCCTGGTTTATATCCTCCCTCCCGATTACTAAACACTCTCCATGCTTCATCCAATAGAGTCTCCAAGCCTCAGCTATTTGGGCCCCGGATCTTCTGAAGTTTCCACCTGATATCTCCTGTGGATTGTCCGAAAAATAACTTTATTAGTTGTTGTATTCCTTCATCCAATCCAGAGTCCAGGGTGGTATATCGCCGCATCGTGTCCCAGAGGTGATCCAAAAATTCAGAAGGTGTTTGAGTAGGACCTTGTTTAACAGCACATAAGGCTGACCAATTTATGGTTTTAGGAATTGCTCATTCTAGTCCTTTTACTACAAAGTCTTGGTATCTCTTAAGCTGTGCCCATTCATCGGGTTCATTGGGATCCCACATTGGATCCTGAAGGGGAAACACATCTTTGATATCCTCTTGTGCTGCTGCACAAGCGTCTTCAGCTAAATCCTTGGCTACCTTCAAACCCAACTGCTTCTCTGTTTCTGTTAAGGCATCAAGCAGTAACTGCATGTCTGCCCAATCAGGTAAATGCTGCTTAGCCATAAACTTCACCCTTTTAGCAACCCCTATTGGGTCATTCCCATAACCCTTAGCAGTCTTTTCCCAAGCCTCCAAATCCACTGAGAAAAAGGGGACCTTAATCATCCTTGGTTCCCCATTAGAGGTTATAGCCTGCCTTAAGGGTGCTTGTATGAGTCCTTTAGTTTGCTTTCTAGTTGTTTGTGGGGGTGGGTTCAGTCTGGTTTGCCTTCTGGCCCTTGATGCTATCAGACCTTGCAGGGAAGGCTCAAGACTTGGTTCAGATTCATCCCATTCACTATCACTACTAGGCAACGGTGGGTAAAGCCTCCATGGTTCCCTTAATTCAGGAGTTGGTGGGGAAACCCCTCCCTCAATTACTGTTTTTCCCAGGGCAGATGAACCAGAAGACAAGTTAGGGGAGGCTAAAGTTGGTGAGGGTTCCAATTTTACTTGTTCCTCTACCCTGCCTCCTTCCTGCTTTCTAGGGGGTGCTAAAAGTGCCTCTACTGTCTCTTGTTCTAAGATCTCTGTTGCATGGAGCACGTGCTACAACCCTGTTTCAGCTTTTCCCTGTTAGCTTTATTATCCTTCTCAAGAGCCAATACCAGTGGATCAGATGGAGGCCTAATCCCACAATCCCTTTGCCACTCAGGGTGATTTCAAAGGCTGAAAAACATAGCAGCATAAGTCACCTCTTGCCACTTCTATTCCCACCTAAGGAAAAGCATGAACTGTAATAGAGTCTCATAGTCCAGTGTACCATTTGCTGGCCACTTCACTCCTCCATCAAGTCTATAGAGTGGCCACCACTACGTGGAAAGTTTGACAAGTTCCCTTTTAGTTTCACTGCCACCATAGCCCACCAGCTCTTTCCAGTGTGTTAACATACACCCTAAAGGGCTTCCTCTGGGAATCTCTTTGCTTTCATTTGCCCCCATGTTTAGGATCCTCTTTTTCACAATGTCATTTGATCTTATCCCAGTTCTTAAATTTCACTTGGTATTCCCTTGGTACAAAAATATACTGGCAACACTCAACTCTAAGAATTTCCACTGCTTTCTTTAATGTTCCTGAAACCCCATTTTCCAACAACTCAAATATTTTACTGCTATCCCGTAACTCTTGACCAATTGCCAACAAAATTCATATAGTTATCTGGGCAGCCTTTTGTTCCTTTTTATAACAGAGAGACAAGTTCCAGTCTTAGGTATTAACCACCTGTACCCTTGCCAGACCCACGAGTCCTGACAGACTGCACACCGAAACACGATCCACAGATCACAGCAGCAATCTTTCCTTGGGCAGGGGAATACCCCTCAACCAGGTTCTCGATTCCTGTGCCTCCTGTTCCTGCTCATATAGTTGTGCTAGCAAACAAAAGGGATAAAACAGCTTGTTAATTAATTTTCTCCTTTTCTCTAAAAAAAGAAAGGGTTAGCAGGCCTTCAAAGGCAGGGTTCAGAGCAGCAGCTGTTAGGGAAAGAACTTGTAGTTCTACAAAAAAGGGGTGGGAAAACTCCTTTTGATTCAATCTAATGAAACCACACCATGTAGTTAGGTACTCCACCCAAGTTGCAGGTTACTAATAATTTATTAAATCAGGTCCTCTGTTAAGCTTTGCTCCAGGTGTATTCCTATTAAAATATGTTTAAAAATTGGAAGCAACTTTTCATACACTGTAGACAGTGTGCAGCTGAAAGCAAAGCGTATCTCTTGTCATGCTGTAACCAAAGGACAGATGGAAACCTTGCAAAGTATCAGTCAAGTTCTGGCAGAAATTTGACGATTCCACGCTGCACCAAGAGCTGTGTGAGTCACTACTGTAACCCATTCCGAAGCTTTTTGGACTGCTAAGCAAATTTCTCTCACCCTTTGGTGGAAAATGTTACAGAACACAGAGTTCAGCTGCGTATCTGGGCACCAAAGAAGTCTCTCAGCTACCTCTGCCAGCACTACTTCTGGGCTCTCTGTTTTCTGCATACAACCAAAGCCGCTAAACCGAATTTCCCTTTTCTTGCTGACAACCTGACTCCTAACACTAATAGTTTAGGCTCACAAAAAAGAAACAGACAGGGGTTTTCACAACCCCAAACACAACAAAAGTTTTAACAAGGTCCTGCTGAAAATCACACAAACTTTGGCCAGGGCACAGCACAAATCCCTCCACAAGAATTGGGGGGGTGGAGGTAAACCATCAGCACTTTAAAATATTACCACACACTCTAGCAACTGCAAACCTCACATACCAATAAAATTATCAAAACACGCGCTCACCAAACTCTCGGCGTTTTACAGGGAGATAAAAAGAGGTATCCCAAGGCTACAAAGTCTGGACTCCCCTCTGGTTACCCAGGAAACAAATGACTGCCTGATCACCAGGACTGTGTCAGGAATAGTTGTGGGCTTTCCATTCACTCTTTTAACTACTAAGGAAACAAATTTAACTCACACAAAGCCTTTTTCACCTGACCATACATCAAATAAAAGTTTACATCCAAAAACACATGCTGTCCAAGCTCACACACAGCCTAATTCCCCTCTAACACAGTCTAAGCACAATACAAACACTTGAAATCAGTCCGCTCTCCCAAACAAAAGTGGCAGTGTCCCTCCACAATCAGGCAGGGATTTCAAAGACCTTTTACAACTTTAAGCTTACAAAACTCCCAAAAACACTTACAAAGGTTAATAACACATGCCAAATCACACAAATGATAATGCTTACAACACAAACTCTCACAAACCACAACAAATACAGTGCATCTACAACCTAAACACACAAAATCACAAAACCACCAAACAAACACAGATCCAATTACAATACACACACACACACACACAGACACACACACACAACGCTGGGGGCACAACCAGGATTGTCTGCCACCCACAATGGGACCCTTCGCAGCCCAAAAATTCGGACTAACCACCCAAATGACAAGTCACTGAGGTGCACCTTTAAACTACAAATTGAAACCAGAGCCACCCCTGCTCCAATCCCAATTCACAACACCACAGCCATTGTCTCCACTACGAGACACGGACTACCAGAGCCCTGGTCCCCACTGCGGGACACGGGTTACCAGACCACTGAGGCGGGACGAATCCCGCGTCCTATTAACTGCTGATATAATAAGGTACCTTTCCCTAAAGAGAAACATCCCTTTTGTCCATGGTTCCAGCAGGACCTGGTCTTTCCCCACGTAGGCAGCAGGATCACAGGATCCTCCTTCCCAGAAATTCCTGGGTGGGTGCCCAGAGGGGTCCCGGACCCCCACTGGCCCCACGGCCAGAGAGTGCAGGATGTCCTGCTGCAGTCACCAAAGTGATTTATTAAAAAAATATGGATATTGATCTAGCACCGATATCCAACTGTGACGGACAAAAACTCTCTAACAGTTTAAAGCTAGAAAGTGTATGTTTATTGCGATGCCGGGCGGCGTGTGGGATAGCTCCCAAATGCACACTGCAATTTACAGGTGATTACAGAGTCCTGTCATCCATACAACTACTGAATACCCAAAATACAAATACATATTCATAATTTTGGTACATCCCATTCCCCGTTTCATAGGCTAATTAGTTCAAAATCTATTAGGCATACGTAGTTTGTTCTTTGAAATGGGTTGGGGTCCCTTTCATGGGAAGGGTCCCAAAATGAGGAAGTAAATGAAGTCTTCCTCATTCTGACCTTTCTACCTTTTCAATGCAAATATGACAAATGAACCCTTGGTAGAATTCCCATTCCCTGGCTTCAATTGGTTTCAGAACACAGGAGGCCCACAATTGTCTTATGTTCCTAAAAGGTATCTGTCAGTTTCTATAGTCTTCATTATAAACCCAGCTAACCAAACATTGTGTTGACAAGCAATCCATTATTAGTTAATTACTAACTCTTACCTTCATCAAGGCCTACCTATTTATTTTAATTAATTACAATAAAGCTTATCTCTAACTAAAATCTTAGCTCCTCCAAAATGTCTAACTTCCTTAAAGTTTTTGTTTCAAATCCAGCCTCTTGCCATGGTGCTCTTGGGTCTTCCTCTTCAAGATGGGGGTCCCACAAGGTGTGGCCATCAGGGGGTGACTTACGGGGTGCAGGTCGTGCTGTCCTGTCTTGGTTTGGAAAGCCAGGTGTCTGCTAAGGAAGGCAGGAACCTCCCCTGAAATGGAAAATGGAAACTCCTTCCCTCTGAATTGTTATAATTCTGAATTAAGGGGCTCTCAGGAAAAGCTATAGGAATAGGAATTCTTTTTTAGCAAAAATTAAAAATACAAAGGCAATAGCAAAAACCAAAAAAAAAAAACCAAAACCACTGACAGAGTCAGAATACAACCTGACACCCTGTGGGTCAGGGTGCTGGCAGCAGTCCCATTGAATGGTGGCTGCAGCCCTCCTGCAGTGACAGGTGTGGCTCTGTTGGAGCAGGGATCCTGGAGAAGGGTGGAGTTTTCCTCTGAAGGTCCAGTGGTGGTGTAGATGGGCCTGGTCTTCCTCTGGCAATCCAGTGGGAAAAGGTTGATCCTCTGGCAATCCAGTGGGAAAAGGCTGCTGCAATGTTCCAAACTCAAATTCTATCCAGGAAGAAATGCTTGGCTCCTCCCGCTGGGCAGAGCATCTCCCAGTGGCATGATGTTATTTTATCAGCCATGCAGTAGCACTCAATGGCCCATTAACAGAAGGTAATTAATAATAATTGACAGAAGCTATCTCCTGGATGAAGGATTGGTTGTGGAAGAGATAAACTGCCCAATGAACAGAAGATAAGTGCTCTACCTCTGACAGATGGCAAACAGAACACACACTTAGCTTGCAATCCAGGACATGTTCTCACTGGCTGCCCCCATTCTCCAGAGTTCATGGTGACCAGGGAGGCTGCAGCTGCCGGTGCCGGGAACAAACGAGACGGGTCTTGGTTTCAGAAAGCTCCAGAATCCATTTCTTACCCCCAAAAGACAGGGCAAAGGCAGGTGCCCCCTCAAACACCTATGAAATGGTGAGACTTTAGAGATCGCTGATCAATGTCATTCATTTAACACAGTTTGGGCTGTTTTTAAGGGATAAAGATGAATCAGAAGAAAATCAAGGCCAAACCAAAAGGACAAGCAGCCAGGTGTGTTCCCAGCATGGATCACAGGGAATGTGGGTCACCAGGGCTGTGCCCAGCGTGGCTCCTGCAGTGGGGGATGGAGCTGGAGCAGCGCACGAAGCTCTTCCCGCACTCGGGGCACTCCCTCACCGGTGCCTCCGTTGGTGTTGGGTCAAGTTAGAGCTGCTGGAGAAGCTCTTCCCACACTGGGGACATTCGTAGGGCCTCTCCCCGCTGTGGATGCGCCGGTGCCTGACAAGGTGGCAGTTCTGCCTGAATCCCTTCCCGCAGTCGGGGCAGCAGAAGGGCCTCTCCTCTGTGTGACTCCAATAGTGCAGGAGGAGATGGGAGTGGGTCCGAAACCCCTTCCCACACTTGGAACACTCGTAGGGCCTCTCCCCAGAGTGGATCTTTTGGTGGACAATCAGGCTGGAATGCTGGCTGAAGCTTTTCCCACTCTCCCCACACTCGTAGAGCCTCTCCCCGATGTGGATTCTCTGGTGGCAGAACAGACTGGAGCTCTGGCTGAATCTCTTCCTACAATCCCCACACTCGTAGGGCCGTTCCCCAGTGTGGGTCCTCTGGTGCTGGATCAGATTGGAGCTCTGCCTGAAGCTCTTCCCACATTCCTCACACTCGTGGGGCCTCTCCCCAGTGTGGATGCGCTGGTGCGTGACAAGATGGGAGTTCCGCCTGAAGCCCTGCCCGCAGTCGGGGCAGCGGAAGGGCCTCTCCTCTGTGTGCGTGCGCTGGTGCTTGAGGAGATCAGAGCTGGTCTGAAACCTCTTCCTGCACTGATCACACTCGTAGGGCCTCTCCCCGGTGTGGGTCCTCTGGTGCCTGATCAGGTTGGAGCTGAGCCTGAAGCTCTTCCCACACTCCTCGCACTTGTGGGGCTCCTCTCCATCAGGAACCTCCTCATGGACCACCAGCTCCAACCTCTGGCTCCATCTCCGGCCGCCTTCCCGGCCCAGGCTGGCTCTTTCCCCCTCAGATCCCCGCCATCTGCGTTTGCAGCCCCTCCTCGTGTGGCATCTCCGGGGCTTTTCCTCCCCGTTGGGTTCCTGCACCGTGGAGCCGCTCAAAACGGCCTCTGCCATGAGGTTCTGCTCTGCTGGGCTGGGAGATGCAGCAGGAGAGAGAGGCAAAGGGGCACTGACTTCCTCCTCACCTGACTCCATGTCCAGGGACATCTTCCTCTTCCTCACTACCTCACAAGAAGTGACAATGGGAAATCCTGGTTTGGGGAAAACAAGGGATGAGCATGTTGAGTTTGAAGGTCTTTCTGCCCAAGTCAATCTCTACAAGTCACCAGCGACCTAGGCTCCAGAAAAACCTCCCAAACACCAAGATTCAGTGCTGAAAAACCCTCCCCAGGAGTTCCCCACGCCTGCTCCCTCCCCTCTGCTCTTTGGGAGTTCCCCCTGTCCCAGCTGCTGGGGTCACGCTTGCATTGGGGGTCCCCCTTCTCCTCGGTGCCCGCCCTCCCCAGCCTGCTGGCAGTCCCAGCAATCCCAAAAGCTGCCCCCTCTTCGCTTCCCATTCAGGGCTGCCGGGGCTTTTTGGGCTCCCTTCTCCCCTCATGCTCTGCTCTGGGCTGCAGGGGCTCCAAGGAGTCCCCCCTGCCCCTCTCCAGCCTCTGCAGGCTCCCGCCAATGGCGGCGCTCCCCCCTCTCTGGGCTCCCCACTTTGGGCTCCTGGGGGACACAGGGCTCTGCTCCTCCAGGCTGCCTCTGCCGCCAGCCGCCACCGCCACCCCCCCGATGTCCGCCCACGGGGCCTTTTCCGCTCAGCCTTGCACTTCTTCATTCTCCAAACATCCCCCCAAAAAAATCCCAGCCCAGGGACGCCCCGGGATATCTGGGCTGAGCTCCCCCTCCCCGCTCACCAGCGCGATGGGGGCGATGATCCCACAGGTGGGGGCTGCGAATGCACGGAGGGCTCGACCGCGTGCTTCCTGCTGCTCAGCCTTGATCCGCCTCTGTTCCTTCCCTTCCTCTTCCTGCCCCTTCTCCTATTCCATCCCCCGCCTCCTCCTAATCCTTCACCTCCCTAACCACACCTCCTTCTCCTTCTGTCGCTGCTCTCTCTCCGCCTTCCCCCTCCTCTTCCATCTCCCCTCCCACCCTCCTCCTCCTCCTTCATCCCTCCCCTTCCCTCCCTCCTCCTCCTCCCGCAGCAGCAGCGACCCCCTCGCTGCCCCGTTCCCGGAGCCCTCGCAGCCCGCGGCAGGAGCGGGGCTGGAGCCGGCACAGCTCGGCACGGGCAGCGCGGGGCTCTCGGCTGCTCCCGGCCGCTGCGGAGAAGGGGGGAAGCCGGCCCGGGCAAAAGGAGAGGCAAACTGCGACAACTGGGGGCCCCACATCCAAACTGGGCCCTGCTGGGGAGCCTGCCTGGGCACTGCCAGCCCTTGGGGCTCCTCTCGGCACAGCCGGGAGGGGGGAACGCACAGAGGGCTGCGGGATCCCAGCGCTGGCAGCACTGCCAGGGACTGGGCTCTGCTGGGATCATACTGGGAGTGACTGGGACTGTACTGGGTTTGTACTGATATCATTCTGGGATCATACTGGGAGTGAGCAGGAGCCTGCAGAGGCAATTGAGACCATGGTAGGGGCAAATGGGATCTACTGGGAGTGACTGGGATTATGCTGAGTGTGACTGGGAGCAACTGGGATCATGACAGGAGCAACTGGGAGTGGCTGGCTGCATGCTGGGAGGGATTGGAAACAACTGGGCTTCTACTGGGATCAACTGGGATCATGCTGGAGGTGACTGGGATCATCCTGGCAGTGAGTGCCACTGCACTGAGGCTGACTGGGAGTGCTTGGCAGCAAATGGGATCATACTGGGGTATAATGGGAGGGACTGGCAACATGCTGGAGGGACCTGGGATACACTGGGAGATACTGGGAGTGACTGGAACAAAAGGGAGGGTGAAAGAGAGCAACTGGAACCATGTGGAGCACAACTGGTTCATACTGGCAGGGACTGGGAGCACACTGGGCTCATCTCTGGATCATACTGGGAGGGACTGGACTAATACTGGGAGAATCTGAGAGCGACTGGGAACACACCCTGCACATCATCCCCCATACTGGGCCTGACTGGGAGCAACTGGGATTATACTGGGAGCACACTGGGAATGCTGGCATGTGACTGGGATCCAACTGGAGCTTACTGGGATCATATTGGGGTTGAAAGGGAGTGACTGGGATCACACTTTGGGCTACTGGGAGCACCTGAGAGAAACTGGGGTCATGCTGCAAGCAAACTGGAGGAACTGGGCAGGACTGGATGCATGCTGGAGGCACCTGGGATATTCTGGGCATGACTGGGGGATCACACTGGGAGAACTGACACCTTCCTGGGGCCACTGGCAGCGCCTGGAAATGACTGCAGACATGCTGGGACATACTGGGAAATGTTGGGGGGTTTTCTGGATTTAGGGGGTTTGGATTTTGGGGGTTTTATTGGTGCTTTGGGGGGGTTGTTCTTCTGGGGGTCTTTATTGAATTTTTTTTGGTTTTATATTTTGGAGGATTTTACTGAGATTATCCTGTTTTTTTGGGAATCTCAGAAATTCTGGGAGTTTTATTGGGATTTCTAGGAGATTTTGAGGCATTTCACTGGAATTGTGGGGCTTTTCGTGGGATTCATTGGGGATTTGAGGTTTTTTTCAGAATTTTCGTGGGATTTTTGGGGTTTTGTGGGGTTTTTTTGGGTGTTGCCATGATTTCTTTGGGTGTTGGGGGGTATTTTATGGGATTTTTATTATTTAGGCGACATTTTTGGGGGGATTTACAGGGTTTCATCGGGATTTTGGGGGTTCTTGAGATTTCAAAAGATTTTGTGGGCTTTTATTGGGATTCAAGGATGTTCTAATGGGATTTTGTGATATTTATTTTGGATTTCATGAGTTTTATTGGGACTTTTGGGGCTTTTAAGGAGATTTTGATGCCTGTCAGCCCTTCCACAAACCCTGGGACAACCCCAAAGACCCCAGACCCCCAAATCCCCCACAAATTCCACTAAAAATCCCAAATTCCTCAAGAAATTACAATAAGATCCTCCAAAACCCCAGAGAATCCCACAAAATCCCAGTGAAACACACCAAAACTCAAAAAAACTCCCCAAAATTTCACTAAACCCCCTCAAAAATCAACCTCCCCAACCCCAATAAAATCCCCCAAAATCCAAAACTCCCCAAATCCACAAAACCCCCAAAATCCCATAACGCCCCCTGAAACACAATAATTCTCTCCAAAACCTCTATAATTCCCCCTGAACTTGCATCAAATACCCAATAAAGCCCTAAAGAAGCCCCAAGATAATCCCCCAAAACCCTGCTAAAATGCATCAAAATTGTCCCAAAATCCCAAAAATGCCCCCCAGAACCCCCCAGACTCTCTGGGGCCGTCCTGGATCAGGGGCACCGGCCGGTGGAACAGGAGCCACCTCAGGGGCCCTCGGAGCTCTGTGGGGAGGGGGCACCATGGGAGACCCCCAGAAACGGGAAGGCGGGGGGGTGGAACCCCTGTTGTGCCCCCTCGCCCCGAAACCCCCAGACCCCGGTTCAGGGGGGGCCTGCGAACCCCCAGGACCCCCAAATCTCCCCCGGGACCCCTCCGGGAGCCCCAAACCCCCCCAAGGTTGGCCCAGGATCACCCTGGACCCCCAAAACCTTCCAAACCTCAGACCCCGCAGTTCCCCACAAAATTGATCCCAGATCCACCTGAGGCCCCCTCAAATCCATCAGACTGCCCCAAATCCCCCTCAATTTCCCCCAAACCCTGGGAAATCCCCTCACACTCCGCTAAAGCCCCCCACATGCACCTCAGACCCCCCCAGATCCCCCCAGCTCCTCCCACAATCCCCCAAAATCCCCTCAGGCCGTCCCAATTCCCCTCAGATCCCCCTAAACCCACCTGAGAACACTCCAGACCCTCTCAAGCTGCCCCCAAAGATCCCCAAAGCCCCCTCAGACCCACCAAAGCCTCCTCAGACCCCCTCATTATCCCCAAACACGCCGCACACCCCCCTATTTCCCGTCAATCTCCCCAAAATCCCCGATTTCTCCTCAGACCGCCCCAAACCCCCCCAGTTTCCCCTCAGCGCCCTCCTCAGCCGCGCTCGCCTCTGAATCTCCCGCCTCCGCCGCGTGCACGGGCTCCCCAGCCAATAGCGGCGCGCCCCGCCCCGAACCGGCCAATGAGGGCGCGGCTCCCTTCAGCAGCGCCCGCCTCCCCGCGCCGCTGCAGCCAATCAGAGGCGTGGCGCAGCGGCGGTGGCGGTGCCGGGCGCTGCAGAGAGCGGGGGCGGCGCTGGGAGCGGCCGGAGCGCTCCGGGAGCTGCTGAGGCGGCCGGGACAGGGCCGGGAGCGGCTGAGAGGGGATCGGGGGGCGTGGGAGGGTCCGGGGGGGCTTTGGGGAGGGTTCCGGGGGTGTGGGGCGGGGTCTGGGGAGGGGTCTTGGCTGGGGGATCGTGAGGGGTCAGGGAGGGTCTGGGGAGGGGTCCTGGGGCACTGTGGGGGGATCTGGGGGTGGGGAGGGGTTCTGAGAGGGGTCTCGAGGGGGGTCCTGGGGGTGCTGGGGGGACTTTGGGGTTCCAGGGTGGTCCTGGGCCAACCTTGGGGGCTTTTCAGGAGGATTTGGGGTTCCCGGAGGAGATTTGGGGATCCTGGGGGTTCCCAGGCCCCCCCTCCCGTTTTTGGGGATCTCCCATGGTGCCCCCTCCCCACAGAGCTCCGAGGGCCCCTGAGGTGGCTCCTGTTCCACCGGCCGGTGCCCCTGATCCAGGACGGCCCCAGAGAGTCTGGGGGGTTCTGGGGGGATTTTGGGGGGAATTTTGGGATTTGGGGCATTTTGGGGCAATTTTAATGCAATTTTGGGAGGGTTTTGGGGATTATCTTGGGGCTTCTTTAGGGCTTTATTGGGTATTTGATGCAAGTTCAGGGGGAATTATAGAGGTTTTGGAGAGAATTATTGTGTTTCAGGGGGCGTTATGGGATTTTGGGGGTTTTGTGGATTTGGGGAGTTTTGGATTTTGGGGGATTTTATTGGGGTTGGGGAGGTTGATTTTTGAGGGGGTTTAGTGAAATTTTGGGGAGTTTTTTTGAGTTTTGGTGTGTTTCACTGGGATTTTGTGGGATTCTCTGGGGTTTTGGAGGATCCTGTTGTAATTTCTTGGAAATTTTGGGATTTTTAGTGGAATTTGTGGGGGATTTGGGGGTCTGGGGTCTTTGGGGTTGTCCCAGGGTTTGTGGAAGGGCTGAGAGGCATCAAAATCTCCTTAATCTCCTTTAAAGCTCCAAAAGTCCCAATGAAACTCATGAAATCCGAAATAAATCTCACAAAATCCCATCAGAACACCCTAGAATCCCAATAAAAGCCCACAAAATCTTTTGAAATCCCAAGAACCCCCAAAATCCTGATGAAACCCCACAAATCCCCCCAAAAATGTCCCCTAAAAAATCTTGCAAAATCTCCCCAAAGACCCAAAGAAATCAGAGCAACACCCAAAAAACCTCACAAAACTCCCCTAAATCCCACCAAAACATCCAAAAAACCCCAAACTGCCAAAAAACCCAAATCCCAAATAAATCCCACTAAATGCCTCCACAATTCCAATAAACACCTCAAAATCTCCTAAAAATCCCAATAAAACCCCCAGAATTTATGAAAATCGCAAAAACTGCCAACAAAATACCAGTAAAACCTTCCAAAATACAAAAAAAAACCCCAAAATTTTCAATAAAACCGCAATCCCCTCAAAAAAACACCTCTCCAAAAGCGCCAATAAAACCCCCAAAATCCAAACACCCCCAAAATCCACAAAACACCCCAACATTTCCAAACTTGTCCCAGCATGTCTGCAGTCATTTCCAGGCGCTGCCAGTGGCCCCAGGAAGGTGTCAGTTCTCCCAGTGTGATCCCCCAGTCATGCCCAGAATATCCCAGGTGCCTCCAGCATGCATCCAGTCCTGCCCAGTTCTTCCAGTTTGCTTGCAGCATGATCCCAGTTTCTCTCAGGTGCTCCCAGTAGGCCAAAGTGTGATCCCAGTCACTCCCTTTCAACCCCAATATGATCCCAGTAAGCTCCAGTTGGATCCCAGTCACATGCCAGCCCTCCCAGTGTGCTCCCAGTATAATCCCAGTTGCTCCCAGTCAGGCCCAGTATGGGGGATGATGTGCAGGGTGTGTTCCCAGTCGCTCTCAGATTCTCCCAGTATTAGTCCAGTCCCTCCCAGTATGATCCAGAGATGAGCCCAGTGTGCTCCCAGTCCCTGCCAGTATGAACCAGTTGTGCTCCACATGGTTCCAGTGGCTCTCTTTCATCCTCCCTTTTGTTCCAGTCACTCCCAGTTCCTTCCAGTATGATCCCATTTGCTGCCAAGCACTCCCAGTCAGCCTCAGTGCAGTGGCACTCACTGCCAGGATGATCCCAGTCACCTCCAGCGTGATCCCAGTTGATCCCAGTAGAAGCCCAGTTTGTTCCAGTGACCACCAGCATGTTCCCAGTCACTCCCAGTTCCTCCCAGTTGGGTTTTTTGGGGGGATGTTTGGAGAATGAAGAAGTGCAAGGCTGAGCGGAAAAGGCCCCTTGTGGGGACATCGGGGGGTGGCGGTGGCGGCTGGCGGCAGAGGCAGCCTGGAGGAGCAGAGCCCTGTGTCCCCCAGGAGCCCAAAGTGGGGAGCCCCGAGAGGGGGGAGCGCCGCCATTGGCGGGAGCCTGCAGAGGCTGGAGAGGGGCAGGGGGGACTCCTTGGAGCCCCTGCAGCCCAGAGCAGAGCATGAGGGGAGAAGGGAGCCCAAAAAGCCCCGGCAGCCCTGAATGGGGAGCGAAGAGGGGGCAGCTTTTGGGATTGCTGGGACTGCCAGCAGGCTGGGGAGGGCGGGCACCGAGGAGAAGGGGGACCCCCAATGCAAGCGTGACCCCAGCAGCTGGGACAGGGGAACACCAGAGGGGAGGGAGCAGGGGTGGGGAACTCCTGGGGAGGGTTTTTCCGGGCTGACTCGTGGTGTTTGGGAGGTTTTTCTGGAGCCTAGGTCGCTGGTGACTTGTTGAGAGTGACTTGGGCAGAGGGACCTTCAAACTCAATGTGCTCATCCTTTGTTTTCCTCAAACCAGGATTTCCATTGCCAACCCCCATTGAGGCTGTGAGGAAAATGCCCCAGAACATGCAAGCAGGTGAGGAGGAAGTCAGTGCCCCTTTCCCCTCTCTCCTGCTCCATCTCCCAGCCCAGCAGGGCCCCCGGCTGCAGGACAGCCTGGGGGCATCTCCTTGCCCTTGCTTGTGGCACGGAGGCAAATGCCATCCTGTCCTTGTCCTTCCTCCCCCAGAGCAGGAGCTGAGGATGGAGAGCAGGGAGGACAAATCCCCGCGGCAGAACCTCGTGGCAGAGGCCGTTTTGAGCGGCTCCACGGCGCAGGAACCCAACGGGGAGGAAAAGCCCCGGAGATGCCGCACGAGGAGGGGCTGCAAACGCAGCCCAGGTTGCTCTGAGGAGTAAAGATCCACCCTGTGCCAGGAAGGTGGACAGAGCTTCAGCCAGAGCTTGGAGCTGGTGGTCCATGAGTGGGTTCCTGATGGGGAGAAGCCTCACAGGTGCTTGGAGTGTGGGAAGAGCTTCTGGTGGATCACCAGCCTGATCGTGCACCAGAGGAGCCACACTGGGGAACGGCCCTACGAGTGTGGGGAGTGTGGGAAAGGCTTCAGGTGCAGCTCTGAGCTCATCACTCACTAACGCATCCATACCGGGGAGAGGCCCTATGACTGTCCCGAGTGTCAGAAGAGGTTTCAGACCAGCTCCAGTCTCCTCCAGCATCAATGGATTCACACAGAGGAGAGGCCCTTCCGCTGCCCGGACTGCAGGAAGGGCTTCAACTGCAACTCAAACTTCGCCAGGCACCGGTGCATCCACAGTGGGGAGAGGCCCTACGAGTGTCCCCAGTGTGGGAAGAGCTTTACCCACAGCTCTAACTTGACCAAACACCAACAGAGTCACCAGTAAGGGAAGTCCTGCAAGTGCCCTGAGTGTGGGAAGAGCCTCGTGTGCTGCTCCAGCTTCATCCCCCATTGGAGAACCCGCATCGGGAAGAGACTTGCTGATCCATGTTCCCTGTGATCCATGGTGGGAAGACACTTGTCACTTTTCCTGCCCCTGCTAATGACCTGATGTGGGATTGAAGAACAAGAGGGTCTGGCCAGAGCCGTGTCATTACACTCACTCCCACCTCAGGTCATTGCCAGGGGCAGGAAAGGGACTCTTTCTCTCTCCCTGAGGAGAAAGGTGTCCTTTTTCCAGGTAGGAGGAAATACGTGGCCAGGAAGAGCCACTCAGTGGTGATGTTGTAGTTTTCCCTGTAAATAGTTTTTCTTATCCCTTCTGTTATCAATATTGCTTTTTTTCCTGTTTGTTCCTTATCTCATTGCTGTTCCCAGTAAATTGTTCTTATCCCAGCCTGGGATCTTTGCCTTTTTTTCTTTCCATGGGAGGCGGGAGGGCAGCGAGCAGCAGCACGGTTTTAGCGGGAGCAGGAAATTGGGGAATCCCATTCCTGAACCCTGGCCCATGGAAACCGAGCATCCCAGATGGTCCCAGCCCTGGTGGCCATGGCAACAGCCTTGGGAGCGGGTCCCTGGCTGGGGCTGTGGGAACCTCTTCCCTCTGGTGCCCAGGGACAGGACTGGAGGGAACGGCTGCAGCTGAGTCGGGGCAGGCTCAGGCTGGATCTCAGGAAAAGGTTTTTCCCCAGAGGCTGCTGGGGCAGTGCCCAGGCTCCCCAGGGAAGGCTCCCAGCTCCAGGGCTCTCTGAGCTCCAGCAGCGTTTGGACAGCACTGCCAGGCCCAGGCTGGCATTGTTGGGGTGTCCTGTGCAGGGCCAGCAGTTGGACTCCAGGATCCTGATGGGTCCCTCCCAGCTCAGCCAGTTCTGTGGATCTGGGATCCCGTGACCCTGGGGATGGGGCTGCCAATGGTTGCCATGGCAACGGGCTCTGGCTGCAGGCCTGAGCTGGTGTCCATGGCACCCACCCCTGGCATGGGGTCTGCATGGAGCTGCCGAGGGACTGAGCATGGCAACAGGGGGCTGGGGATGGTTGCCATGGAAACTGACCATAGCAGCAGGGGGCTGGGGATGGTTGCCATGGAAACTGAGCACAGCAACAGGGGGCTGGGGATGGTTGCCATGGAAACTGAGCACAGCAACAGGGGGCTGGGGATGGTTGCTATGGAAACTGAGCACAGCAACAGGGGGCTGGGGATGGTTGCCTGCCAAGGATCACATTTGTCACAGGCACTCAGAAGGATTCCATGGGGAATTTCCAAGAGTCTCCAGGCTGTTCAAGAGCTGGAATGTCACAGGCAGAGACAGGGGCTCCATGGACACCTCCCAGGGGTTTCTGGGGATGGTAAAGGGCCGTGTGATCAGAGCCAGTCACAGCCATTCCATGGTGACATCCCATGGCACCTGGGGCTGCAAAGGCACCGATCTGTCACAGGCACTGACGGGGGCTCCACGGTGACATCCCAGGAGTCCCCAGGCTGCCAAAGAGCCGGGATGTCCCAGACACTCCCAGGGGTTCCTGTCATGGGCACAGTGGCAGCTTCAGGCAAAAGCTTTATTTCTTTATTGGAGAAACTCCTGCAGATTCATGAGATGGAGAAATGACACCCAACAGCCACCATGGATCCTCAAACCCCTGCAGGGCCCCTAGACTTCCAAAATTTATTTTAGTACAGGAGAGTGGGAGTGGCTGGATCCAATCCCAGCCCCAGACTTTGTCAAAGGTGTAAAAGATTGGACAGGTAGAATTGAACCTTAATGCAATTTGTCCCACAGGATTATCGATGGAATTCTAGATAAATTTATATAAATACAGCTCTGATTGATTCTGATCATGATTTGACAGAATGGTTTGTTTACACCACAGATTAAATTTTAAAAAAGATAGTTATTTACTCCACAGTACAGGAGATATAACAATTATTAGAATATAGTGATCTAGGAAGCAATTTTGATGTCAACAGAGTCTTGCTGGAGTTGTTGGAGCCCATGGCAGTTCCTCCTGCTCCAGCAGGAGCTGCCTTTCCTGTGCCATCAGCAGGGCAGGTCCCACTGCAGGAAAAGCCCCAGGCCAGCCCCAGCACAGGGAAGGGCTCGGGCACAAGGGCAGAGTGCCGTGCTGGCAGCTGTGCCAGGCAGAGCCTGAGGCACCAAAGGCACCTTGGCAGCAGCAGCTGCTTGCAGGGCATGGCCAGAAGCCTCCCTTGGCAGCCCGGCCTGGTGGCCAGCACTGCAGAGCTGCTGCCTCAGGGCTCATTTCTGCCTGGGCTCTGAAAAGCCACTTCTGCTCCAGGAGCCTGCCTGGGAAGCCATTGGCCCCAGCACCTTGGGGACAAGATATGAATGACAAAACTCTTCATGCCAGCAGAGACAAGGCAGGGGCAGAGGAAAGGGCAGAGCCAGGCCCAGGGGACAGGGCTGCCATGGTGATGGCTGTGAGGTCACTGCCCTGCAGCAGCCTGGCTGCCCTCAGCAGACATTCTGGCCAGAAGCGTAGTGAGGGCACCCAGCACATCAGAGAACCCACACAACAGGAATTCTGTTCTTGGGGAGGGGAAAGGGTTTCGCTATGTCAGGCTGCACAAAACTCCTGCTCTTGGACAATTCTCTGGAAAAACAGTTGCAGTTTTGGGCCACTCTCATCATTGTAAAATATTTCCTCCTTTTAACAAATGTAAATCCACCCTCATTCAGTTGAAAGATGTTGGCCCTCATCCTGTCACTGCAAGATTTGGGAGAAAATAACTTTGACCACTATTTTTCCATTTTCACAGACCTTGGAGAAGACTGAAAAATCTCCCAAGATGGGGTTTGGAGGCCTCATCACATAACCAGCAGGGAGAGACTGATGGCTCTGGGCTCAGTGGTGTTGAGACTGAGGACAGAACAGGAATAGCCTGGGAGGGAGTGAAGGATGGTATCAGAGAGGAGTTTTTCTTGTAAAAAGCAGCTAGAGAAAGAAATAATGGCACCAAGGGTGTGGAGTGCCCCTGCCCCATGAAGTAGGGATTCTACCCAGACAGACACCATTGGGCGAGGGGTGTAATTGAAAGCAGATTCCACCCCTCCACCCTGTGGGGTGTGCCTCTGCAATCCCGGGAAAAGACACTCCACCCCATCTGGTCAAATAAGGAATGGCCCCAGAATGTTCTTCCTTTTCTGTACCCTCATTGGTTTAAATTCTACTGCAATGTCTCCAGCTTAGATTTTTGTTTTGGTTGTCCTCCTTGACCCACCCATTTCCAGTCCCCTGCTCCTTCTGCTATTAGACCCTGACCCTAAACTTCACCTCTAAACCCATGACCCCACCCCCTTCATTTCTTCTCTTGGTTCCCTGGCACAATAAAGGATCCTGGGTTTTGCTAAACAAGATCCATCCTGTTGCCTTCCTTTCCCTGTTGGTCCTCGGTGCCTGCCTGAGGTCTGAGACTCTGGGCCCTGAGGGAATTGTTGCGCCCCTCACTGTGGTGGAACACAACACAGGGGCAGCTGGGGAGGCCCAGACTGGACATGAGGAGAAAGGAATTTCCCTGCCAGGGCAGGGCTGTGATGCAACACATCCCCCAGAAGAAGCCTGGAGCAGCCCAAGGCTTTGTGTGGGCAGGCAGAGGCAGGCAGGAGGCAGAGCTGTCAGCAAAGGAAGGGGCCAGCCAGGTGGGGCAGCCGGGGGATGAGGACAGCCTGCAGGGACAGAGGCACAGGTTTTCTCAGCATCAGAAACACCTTTTCCTTGCTTGTCCCCAGCTGTCATCACTGCCTCCAGTGTTCTGCTTTACCTGGAACATGGGGATACTTTTTTGGTCCTGTTCCTCAAAAGGATTTATTTTAAGTATGAGAAACTTCAGTGTTTCACTCCCTTTTGAGTCTCTGAGAAGTTTTTTGAGCACACTCTGAGGCACAGAGTCTGATGCAAAGAGTACCAAAGCCCCAGAGGGTCATTAAAGTCCTGGTGCTGTGTCTGTGCTGCTGAGCTGGGCCGGGCTCCTGGCCCAGAGGCAGCTCCTGGCAAGGGCAGCGCTGCAGAGAGACAGCTCTGGCCAGGAGCAGCTCCTGGGCACAGCCCAGCAGGGCTGGGGCACTGCCAGGGCAGCTCAGGGACACCAGCAGGGCACAGACAGAGCTGACAGGGCTCAGCACTGGCAGGGGCTGGGGGATGTCCCAGAGGGGGCTGTGTCACAGCGGCACCTCTGTGGCTGTGTCCTAGAGGCACAGAGCAGCTGTGATGTCAGCAAGGGGCTGTGTGACAGCACAGCGTGGGCTGTGTGAGGTCACAGGTTGGGCTATGACATCACAGTTTGTTGTGTGAGGTCACTGGGCAGCTCCAGCATCATAGAGGGGATTGTGTGACATCACAGAGCAGGCTGTGACATCATGGCATGGCAGTATGACATCATAGAGCAGATTGTGAGGTCAAAGTGTGTGCTGTGACATTACAGAGTGGCAGTATGACATCACAGAGAGGGTTTTGTGACATCACTGAGGGTGTTGTGACATCACTGACGGTGTTGTGACATCACAGAACTGTCTGTTATGTCACAGAGTGGGATGTGAGGCCATGGAGCAGAGTCTGCCATCATGGAGGGTGGCCCTCTGACATCAGAGAGTGGGTTGTGACAGCACCGGGTGATGGCGCAACATCATAGAGCCAGGTGTGACATCACAGAACAGACTGTGACATCACATGGTAACTTTGTGACATCACCAAATCTTCCGTGACATCACAGAGCAGCTTTATGATATCAGAAACTTATATCCCAGCACTGGCCCTGTGATATCGTGAAAGGGCTTTGTGACATCACAGAGCAGTTGTGTGTGTCATCACTGAGTTGCCTGTGACATCATAGAGTAGGCTCTGTGACATCATAGACTGAACATCATAAAATGGAATCGGCCATCACAGGGTAACTGTGTGACATCACAGACGGGATGTGACATCACAGAATGGCTGTGTGACATGCCAGGGTAGGTTGTGTAATATCATAACATTAAACATGACATCATAATGTGGGCTGGGACATCACAAATGGGCTGTGTGACATCACAGGGGCTGTGTGAGGTCACTGGGGAGGTCACTCTGCCCCAGCCCCCCCTCACAGTTCCCCCAGAGCAGTCCAACACTGCTCGTGCACAGTGGGGTCCCCTGTCCCCCCGGGTCCCCCCGCCCCCGGCGCCGCAGCCTCCCCCAGAGGATGTTCCACGAGATCGACCCCAGAGCCTGACACGGGGACAGGGGGCCGGGGCTCTGGGGGGTGGGACAGGGGGACAGGGACCCCCAACAGTATCCCTGTGTCCCCCAGGGCCAGAGCCTGGGCCAGGGCTCCTTCACCCTGTTACGAATGAGGGCTTGAGAGTGCTGAGAAAATCCCCAGCAAGGGATCAGCAAAAGCCAGATTTAATATTAAGCAACATCACCACAAAGTTCCTTGGCAAGAGTCACTCTGCTCCTGACTGGACACTTCAGGCACAACAAGGAAACAAAGCAACTAAAAAACCAAACAAAATCCAGGCAATCAAACCAGAAGTGAACTGAGAACTGTTCCTGTATGTGATACAAGGACAAGGATATCCTTGCCTTGTGAGGGCAAGGATAAAAGGAATACGACCCAAAAGCTTACAGAGCTCAAACTTAAAAAGACTTAACTTATATCTTAACCTACTGATCCCTTCAACTTTACAATATAGGAAAAGAACAGAGCTTAATAGTATTTAACCTAACTTGTAACCCTTGACTTAGCAATTTAACAGAAGAATAACACTCAACAGTATTTAACTCAGCTTATTACTTATATTAAGCATAAGAACTTAGCATAAGAACAACTCCTAGCAGCATTTAACTTGGGTTATTCCTCATGACTTAACCTCACTTACAGGCCTGACTGACTCAGCTATCCATGGCACTCCAACCCCTCCGAGAGCAGCATTTCTGCCACATCTCCCCAGCACAGGCACTCCTGTGTGCACACAGACACAAAGAGGCAGTGCAAGGCACCTGTGAGAAATTCCCCTGAGGGCAGGAAATGCTCCCTGTGGATGCTTTGGCATCTCCCCAGCAGGTGAAGGGTTGAGCCTGGAGGAGTGGGGGGATCGGCCCAGGCTCCCTCGTTGTTCAGGATCCCCGAGTGCAGCAAACGGGAGAGTTCCCGGCTGGGAGAGGCCCCACTCAGAGGGAGTCGCTGGCCCAGGAGAGCTCCAAGGGGCTCCTTTTGCAGCGCTGTTTGTAGGGCCCCAAGAGAGGGGCTGCAGTCACAGCAATGGTTCATCCTGGCCGCACTTGGCATCAACAGCTTTCTTTGGCACTGTGAGAACAGGGATGTTGTGCCACTGAGGGAACAAAACCAGTTGCCAGGGCTGCTCCTCCAGAAACCAGGAGCTGGTTGGGCACAGCAGTGCCTGGAGCAGACAGTGTTTGTGCCGAGCTGCAGAGGAGCTGAGCCCAGGGGCTGTTGGCCAAGGCCGAGGCCCAAGGAGCATTTCTGAGCTGGCAGGGCGGCCTGAGAAGGGGAGGGGGGAATGCAGCAGCACAGGGCCCATGGAAGCAAGGGACCATGGTGACACTGTGGGGCCCTGTGAGACCAAGGGACCATGGTGACACTGTGGGGCCCTGTGAGACCAAGGGACCATGGTGACACTGTGGGACCCTGTGAGACCAAGGGGCCATTCTGACACTGTAGGGCCTCATGGAATCAATGGGCCAAGTTAATGCACTGAGAAGTGTTTTTTGTGAATTGAATATCTCTTGTTGGTATTTCTCCAGTGCATCCAACTCAAAGTACAGAAACAATTCTAATTACTTTTTAATGTCTTATTGAGACATTTAATTAATTTTTGGAGGGATGAGTGTCTGGGCTTGTCTGTCCTGCTTGGCACAGCCCAGGCAGGGCTTTCCCAGCCACATTCCACACTCCATTCCCCAGCTGGAGCCGCTGGTGCCTCTGAGTTCTGCTGGCCCAGCCCCAGGGACGCTCTCCTTGTCTGCCCATTCCCCCACGCTCTCTGGGCAGGGATGGCCTCAGTGGGGGCTGCTGACATCCTCAGCAACTTGCAGAGGCTCCTGCTGAATTTTACTGCTCCAGAGGCTTGAAGTGTATTCAAACTGAATATATCATATTTAAAAACACCATGAGAAAAGATTTTTAGGTCCTGTATTGGTTTTTCTTCCTGTTAACACATGGATATGTGCAATTTCCAATTGACACTGAATCCAAGTACCTCCTCATGCAGTTTGAATAGATATGAAAATCAAGACCCTTCATGGCTGACAATCAATCAGACTCTGTCCCTGCCCCCACCCCACCATTTCCCCCATCCAAGCCCTGGCACTCAGAGCAGCCTCGTGCAAATCTGAGCTCCCTCCAGCCCAGGCTGCACCTGTAGGTTTCAGCTCTTTGGCTCCAACTCCCACCTGCTTTCCTTGGAGAAGGAGCTGCCCGAGACACAGGGGGATGTTCATTTCTTGTCAGCCAACAAAGCCAAGGGAAATCACAGCTCCATCCAATGCAAAAGTCATTCTTCTCCCTGGCTCTGCCCTGCCCCTGATCCCCGCAGCCTGTCCTGTTTCCTTCATCCCTCCAGTGCCAGGGACTTTCTGGGAAAAGGAAGCTGTGCTCTGGCTATGGAGGGAGGTCCAAGAGCAGCCACTGGAGTGGGAACCACAACTCATCAGGTTTGTGTCCTTTGAAGGATGAGGAACTGGTAAGACTCTGTCCTGGTTTAGGGCAAATTTGGAAGAAATCCTCCAAAAGGGCCCCCCCAGAAAGCAAACTCACATGGCCCCTCTCCCCAACTCTTTTGGGAAGAATTTCCTCAGAGAGAAGTGGAAAAACCTGTTTATTTAACAGGCAAAGGGCTCCCCAGCACAAAAAACGAACAATACCACAGGACAAAACTCATTTGTCGCTCTGAAGAGATGACAAATTCAGAAAGTCTCTCTGGTGGCTGGTCGCTCTGTTATCAGTCCCTCTGGCACTGGGAAAGGCTGCTGCCCAGAGTAGGCCCTGGCAGGCTACAAAGTGCGAGCTCTCGCTGTTCCCCCGGGTCCCAGTCTGGAGCAGGTTTGAACAGTTCCAAAAAAAGGGAACGAAAACCAGTGCAGGGAAATCTTCTCTGCCTCAGCTAGCAAAACTAACTAAAAAACAACAGAGCACCGTGTTCTGTCCCGTCCGTGCCCAGACACCACAGTGCAGGAGTGAGAGCAGGCTGATAACAAACTCCATGCTGCTTCTTCTCCCTGCCTTTGCTCTCAGAGTCAGGCTTGCAGGCACAGAATATAATATCCAGCATCAACAGAACACACAACTGGGGATAAAAGCATCATAACATCACCCTAGGACACTTATATGCTTATTCTAGGAAGACTAGTAATGTTTTACTGCAATGATTTGGCTAATCATCACATAAACAAATTTATATATTTTAAATATCTCTTGCTTGCAGGAGTCTGATGCAATTTTCTCTTTTCTGGTAAACCCATCTGTTGTATTTGCAGGGTTCTCAGACAAAGAAAGGAATGATGATTCTGACTCCATGTACTCAGAAGGCTAATTTATTATTTTATGATACTGCATTATATTAAAGAATGCTATACTAAACTATACCAAAGAATACAGAAAGGATGCAGACAGAAGGCTAAAAGAGAATAATGAAAAGTCATTACTCTCTCCAGAGCCTGGACACAGCTTGACCCTGATTGGCTATTGAGTCAAAACCATTCACATGAAACCAATGAAACAATCACCTGTTGGATAAACAATCTCCAACCACATTCCAAAGCAGCAAAACAGAGGAGAAGCAAATGAGATAATACTGTTTTCCTCTGAGGCTTCTCAGCTTCCCAGGAGAAGAATCCTGGGCAAAGGGATTTTTCCAGAACATATGTCTGTGACACCCATCTGTTTTAATCTTCTTGCAATCTTCAAAGCTGTTTGTTCTTGCCAAGGTGTTCTGTTATCAAATCTCTTATGCTAAAAATGGGCCAAAGTCCATCATCTGTCTTGTGTATCCTAATAGTAAAGATCTTCTGCAGCAATTCTGCCACTTCAAGAATTCTTTCAATTGCCAGATACTGGCTTTCTTTTTCACCACTTCTTATTTTTCTATAAATACTAAGCTGCTAATATATTACTTCACATGCTATTCTTCCATAGCATCTTGATAGAATCCCAGGAGCTGATTCTCAAGAACAGCTTAGTTCCATCTTCCTAATTCAGCTATTCATCAATATCAGATACAAACCACATTCTGGCAACTCTCTAGAGTAAAAGCTTAGTAAAAATACACCTATCAGGATAACTTGATTCCCCACAGATCCTTAGAGGTAATAATACACAGGCTGTGATGCAGGCAAAGAAAGTGTGGCAATAGATCATCTTTTTCCACCATCTTATGTAAAACTTATTTATTAAGTGTTCATACAGTATGTCAGTTAGACACCAAAAGAGAAAACCTGCTTCAGCAGCAGCTGAAAACAAAGCTAGGATCTAAGTTGACACATTTCAAAATTTAATTTCTGGGCTTTAAAAGTCATTTGTCTCAATCCAGAACTCTATAAAGCAGTTTAGTCTCCTCTTGAAAAAATGAACATTCTCATTAGATCACATTTTCCAGTGATGCAGCTTCTGTTAGACAGCAAGAGGAAACATACAGGCAGGCACATTTCTTGCTCCTCTCTTCTCATCTCAATAAATTTTTCACCATTAGGATCAATCATGAGAAGCTGCTAGAACACAAAATTCTCTTCCAATTACATACATAAAAGGATTTTTAATTTCTTCTTCCCAAGTCAATTTCTAAGGCTTTGATAAAGATTGGCATTATGGTCTTTTCTATTTCAGATAGACAATGTTTTATTAGACTAATTCAAGTCAAGACTTCACTTTCAACTTTAACATGTCAGAATGTCACCATGCAAACCAAACCAAAAAGCAGATTCTGGCCAGAGCACTGGTTTGAACCTGCTTCAGGCTGGAGTCAGCTGACCGAGTTCTTCTGGAGTGTCTTTTGAGTGTCTTGCATGTAAGCCATGCAAGAGCAAGTCAAAGGCAGGCATCATAGAAATAGACACTAAATACATAAGGGTAGCATATTTGATTTAAAAAACTGTGCTTTTCTAAGCTGAAAATCTTTTTGCTGAGCTGGACACTGCACTGTATGACTGACATGAGGCTTTGGTCTCAGATTATGCATGAACAATCCAGAAACTCCTGACTTCTTAATGAATTTGTATCTTATGTATTTTGTCCTTGCTTACACAGGCTAGAAAATGAAGGAAAACACGCACGATGATTAAGAAAACACAGTGCAATTTAGGAACCATTCAAGAAAATCATGGTGAAATCACCTGTATGTTATATCCAGAGATGATCCAAACAATTGCTGCTGAAGAATTTGTACCATTAACTTTATTACAAATTTTCAAAGGCAGGTGGAGTTGCTCTTCCTGCTCAAATAATTTAACAGGATTCTTGTTATTAGCAATTAAATTGTTATTTGATTCCACCCCCAATATGATTTAGAGATTCATTAGAGCTCTAAGACTCTTGAATACGGTGTGCTATGTGGATAAAAAGACCAGAGAACAGTTAACAATTCTAGGGAATTATGTCTATCATGTAGATTGATCAGGGCAATATGTGAGCTCCTGTGAAACCCTTTTACAAAATGTTATCGTTTATCATACTTAATTTGAAAGGATTCCCTGTCTTTATCAGGTGTTAATGTCAGAGAATCACAGAACCAACTGGGTTGTAAGAGATCTCTGGGATCATTCCATCAAGCTTTGGCCCAAACACCACCTTGTCAACCAGAGCAGAGCACCAAGTGTCATGTCCAGCTGGTCCTTGAACACCATCCCAGATGGCGGCTCCACCACCTCCCTGGGCAGTGCCTTCCAATGTTTAAGAATCCTTTCTGTGAAGAAATTCCTCCTGATGTCCAACTTAACCTCCCTGGTGCAGCTTAAGCCTGTGTCCTCTTGTCCTGTCACTGGTTGTCTGTGCGGAGAGCCCAATCCCCATCTCACTACAGCCTCCTGTCAGGGTGGTGCAGAGAGTGACAACGTTCCCCCTGGGCCTCCTTTGCTCAAGACTGAGCCCTCCCCAGCTGCCCTGCTTCTCTCAGCCATTTCTCATCAGACTTATTCTCTAGACCTTTAATCAACTTGCTTTCTCTTCTCTGGACTTGCTCCAGCACCTCAGTGTCCTTCTTTGGATAATGCCAAGCTGGGTCAGAGGTCAAGCACTCCCCAAGAAGGTGCAGCCTCTGTGTGTTTGTCTGTTTCTCACCCCCCCTGTTGCTCTGGGATAACGCAGCACATCTGGATTCCTTGCATCCAACCCCATCTGATGTGCCACATCTGGGTTCCTTGCATACAATCACTGTCTAACAGGCTGTGTCTGGCTTCCCAGCATGTGATTCCTAGATAACAAGTCACTACATGCGATTCTTGGATAACATGTCATATCTGGATTCCTTACTTTCAATACATTCAATTCCTGGACAATATTGCACATACATTCTCTGGCCAAGGATGGGGCTGGAACAAGAATTTCCCCTTACACTTTAAAGGCATTTTTTTTTTGTTTTGTTTTTGTTTTTGTTTTTGTTTTTGTTTTTTTTTTTTATTATTTTTTTTTGTTTTGGTTTTTTTTTGTTTGTTTGTTTTGTTTTGTTTTGTTTTGTTTTTTCTGGAGAAAATGAAGCTTTGACCTGAATTCCTGGCTGCCGCACAACATCTGTCTTCTACCTCGGCTTTTGCTGCTCTTGGCTGGGAGCCTGGCTGGAAAACAAAGATCCCATCTCCCCCCACCCCCTGGGCATTGGGACTGCTGGCCATGGCCATGCTGCCCCTCGCCAATCAGTGCTTACAATAATATTTTTCAGCGGATCTGCTGGAGGACAGGAAGGCTGCAGAGGGTCCTGGACAGGCTGGATCCATGGGCTGAGACCACTGGCATGAGGTTAAACAGGACCAAGGGCCAGGTCGTACACTTTGGCCACACTAACCCTCTGCAGCTCCCAGCTGTGGAAAGTGGTTGGGAAGCTGAATGACAACAGAACCTGAGCCCAGGTGGGTGCCCAGGTGGGTGCCCAGGTGGGCAAGAAGGCCAATAGCTCCGGGCCTGTATCAGCAATAGTGTAGCCCTGAGGACCAGGGCAGCAAGAGCCTGAATGAGAGATGCGGGACTCCAGGCGGCTCTTCAAAATGCAGTTTATTGTATCCAAGATCTTTCAGCAGTCCAGGGTTGTGGGTGACAGAGCCTGCGCCTACAGCTGTCAGCTCCAGCTCCAAACCTGGAGTCCCTTGAATTTTGGTTACAATGCATAATAAAATTTTCTTTGCTGAGTATCCTCACACAGAAGAACCAATCTATACCTTAATTTTTACCTATAGCTTATCATAACTACTATAATTATCATATTCATGTAACAATACTTCAATCACTAAAAGTTAGTACATTACAATTGAAGCAGGAAATTGTTTTTCAGTTTCCTTGCAGTAGAAAATTCTGAGACCTTTTTTCTACTTGCAACATCAGCAGTTGTGTTTGCCTGTGGAATCTTTTTGCTTGGTAAAAACATCTTCTTGTCTGAGGTGGGTTTATCCTTTGCTCTAAGCCATAAAAACACGCTCTAACTAATGTCTCCATCTCTCTGGGAGCCCCCCAGGAACCCCGGCCAGCCCCGGGTCGGCAGACAGCGCCGGGCAGCCCCGACAAGGCTGAGAGCAGGGGGACACTCTCCTGTGCCCCGAGGGTACCGAGGGCAGCTAGGCTAGTCACCTTTGCAGCAGAAGAGACGCTGGAGACATGGGTGGAGCATGAAAGGACCGACTCTTAGCAGGGGTTAATCCAAGGTTTTGTTCGGAGCTCCTGGGAGCTCCCCACCTCAGGGGGCCCCTGCCCAGAGTACCTGGGAGAGGTGCCAAGATTACATTTTAAAGGGAGGTATGAACCAAAAAATAGATAAGCTTGCTGACCAATAAAGAACTTTCAGGGGTGAAAACTTGGGGAATGGACATTTGGGATAGCGTATGGGGGTAGCACTTGGGGGGCTGACCCCTGGCCTCTGACTAATCACTCCATGACCTGAACTGAAAGTTCTAGATAGAAAGGATGGGATGCTGACAGAGTGATTGACAGAGAGTCTGATTGACAGATTGACAGGGATTTGGGGATAATCTCAACAAAGGAGAGGGATTCCACAGGTAAAGGGAAGGGGTACGATCAGGAGGAAACCATTTGGGAAAAATAAGGGGATACAAAACCAAAACCATTACAAGGTATAAAAACACACTACAACAAACTAACATATCCTTTACCTTCTTAGCTATCCAGTAAGATTGGCTCAGCAATTCTTTTCTTCTACATCAAAACTTGCTTTCATTTCTATTCCTTCTTCAGATTCTACACTCAAAAATCTTTCTGCCAAGCATACATGTCTGTGAGACATCCTTGTCAAACTTTCACCCTTCCCAACAAGGGCAGTGATTGTCCGGCTGTGCTGGGCACTGGTGAGGCCACACCTCGGGTGCTGGGTCCCTTTCTGGGCCCCTCAATAATAATTAAAGTTTCTCTAGCAATTGCTTTATTCATTATTTGCCTCCCTTCCCTGCCTGGTTGTGACAGGAACTACACCAAAGGGAAAGTGCCTACAGCCAAGGGAAGGCTGTGGTTGGGCACCTGGTTCTGTTTGTTGTTGCTGCTGGTGTTGTTGTTTGTTTGCCTTGTTGTACATACTGGCAAAGAACTGTTACTCCTTTTCCCATATCTCTTCCTGAAAGCCCCTTAATTTCAAAATTATAATAATATGGAGAGAAGGGGGTCACATTCTCCATTCCAGAGAGGTCCCGCAGACACCTGTCTTTAAAACCAAGACAAGATGACAATTAACAATTTATTAACAATTGTTTATTAACAATGAACTGACAATTATCAACTACTTGTCAATCTAACAAACAATTAGTTAGGTAACTTAGCTAACTAAAAGGTAAGATAAAGATGTTCTTGGAGCTTGGGAGGGCAGCTACAGACATCTCTGGTGAAGAGTGGGAGATCATCATCATCCTCAGAAGGCACGATGTTGCCGGCTCCTGCTGGATGCTCCAGCTCACACAAATGCTGTCCCTGGGGTGGTGGTCTCCAGAGCACCTCCTCCTTGGGTCTTGCCCTTCCTCCATCTGCACTAACGGTTCCTCGAGATTCTTCCATTCCTGGACTCTGCCTTTCACAATCACCTGCCCCATCTTGTGAGTCGGCTCCAGGTTAGGAATCCTAGGAAGAAAGGGACTGGTATTGGCCAGATGAACATTCCCAGCCAGCCGCTTTTCTGTCTCCTTGCAGAGTACACAGTGTTGCATCTTCTCTCTGTGCAAGCAGCGAGCAGCAAATGAAACAACTGCACTCGCTGCATGGAGGCTGCAGAGCTGCAAGGGCAGGAACATGACCAGTTAAATGCCTGGGCACCAACTACAGCACACAGGGTCCCATGTAGAGAAGCAGGCCTTGCTTGTCCCAAAAGGAAGCAGAGCTTGGGACTGTCTGGTCCCTGGATCTCTTGTTCCAGATTTGCAAGCTTCCAGGAGCTTACTGTTTCATACAGTGTCTATTTTCCCAGTGCCTCCCTACCAAGGCCAGATGATGATCTTTCTGTGCTCGTGTGGGTGCTTCTGCCGCCTCCCTGGGGCTGCCTGTCTCCCACCTCCCCATCCCAGTCAGAGGGACTGAAGGGAGGGTGTTAGGGGATGAACCAGGCTGTGCTTGGTGATGCCCAGCAGTAGGACCAGAGGCAATGGGCAGAACCTGAACTGGAAATTGCACCTGAACCTGAGGAAGAACTTTTTTCCTGTGCAGGTAACGAGTTGCCCAGAGATGGTGTGGAGTGTCCTTCACTGGAATTATTCCAGAGCCCTCCAGACACAGCCCTGTGCCATGTGCTCTGGGATGACCCCACTTGAGCAGGGAAGTGGGACCAGATGACCTACTGTGGTCCCTTCCACCCTGTCCCACCCTGTGATTCAGTGACACCCAGCAGTAGCATGAGTTGGCAAGTGTGTAGACGTTTCCCACCTGCACAGCAGGGTGGTCTTAAAATTCCTGGTGCACTTTGGCTTGAACTGCAGGTGAAAGGTCTGCTTCTGGCCAGGAGGGATGGTGCCATTTAGGGGCTGATGGAGAACAGGTCATGCTTAGCATCGGTGAAGACATCCAGGGAGGAGCTGGCACGCTTTGGAGACAGGTTCTTTTCTTTTGAGTGGCGCAGCTTCTTGGAGTGCTCCTGCTGCTCGTGCTGCTCCTGCTGCTGCTGCTCTGGCTGATCCTCCTGGTGCTCGGGATCCTGCTCCTGCTTGGAATCCTGCTGCTGCTTGGCAGGCCGCCGCAGCCGCCGCACTTTAGGAGGCGTCTCAGGAGGATGGTCCTGCTCCCACCAGAAAAGACTCAGCAGCTTTCTGCGATGCTTCATGGTATCGTAGGAGAGGAACCGACCTGCAGGGAGGAAGAGGACACCTTTCCAAGACAAAATCCTGTCTTCCCAGCAGCTCTGCCTCCTGCTGCAGGTGGGTGGAAGAGAGCTGGGATGCACTTGGAGCATCTCTGGCTAAGTACTTTCTTCTAGCAGGAAACAGAGCCTCTGGGAGCAGGGTCTCTGCCTGCAGCACACACTCCTGTGCCAAGCAGGAGAGCTGGCTTTAGACAGTGACTTTGCATTTGCCCTGCAGTGGGGAACTGCGCACAGACAGTGGCTGCAGGGCAGCTCACTCGTTACACCACCGTTTTTCCCAGTCTCAGACTCCTCAAAGAGATGACCTGACATCCCCCTTCCCAGTCCTGACCCAGCACGTGGCTGTCCCCAGAGCCTGGCTCAGCTCCTTTGCAGAGCAGGAGTGGCAGAGAAGAACAGAAGGGGCTGAAAGGCAGAGGGGGACAAGGAGAAAACTCTCCAGCTGCAGCTGGGAAGATGCTGATGAAAGTGGATGGATGGACAAGGATGAAAAAGCAATTCATGTTTTGGAGTGAAGTGGCAGGGTCTTCTCCTGTGAGTGTCTGTCTGAAACTTCCCTCATTTTTTGCCTCTCGATTGTCATGAAAGCCAAGACCACCAGGGAAAGGAAAAGATCCTGTTCTGAAAATCCAGGTCTGTCTGGTCCACCAAGCCAGATTATTGCCTACGGGTGTGTTTGCTCAACTCATGGAACACTGCACCTGAGAAGGGGCAGTGTGCTCTCCTTCCCCTGCATCACCTAGCAATGCTAGTGTTGGAATTTCTCCACCTTTCTGACTTGGCTGGACTTTCTCTCTGGAAGGACCTTCTTGGTGGTCACCACTAAAAGACCCTCCACTCACCGTACATCAACCACCGTGACAGATGGACTGAGATGGGAGAGGGTTCTCCCTCAAGGACTGAGACATGTGACCCCTACATGGAAGAGCTCCCCTCTTCTTCCCAAAAGGACTGAGACTGAAATCCCTACCATAGGGTGAAGGAAGGCGTGCGTGGGGACCAAAGCAAGTTTTGCAAGTGACCACTGGACCGAGAACACAATGGTTCCTGCCTACGACGTCTGCTGCTGACGACACCTGCTCCTGATGGACTACTGATGGACTCCTTGTACCCTTTATCAATAGACTATTTTGAAATGTGTCCCCTTCCCCCATTTCAAAAGGACTATAAAAATGGGTTAGAGCTGACTGATACCTTGGAGATCTCCCCTGACGTGAAGACGACAGGCCTCTTCGTCGACCGCACTTTGAGGGACTTTGTCATCCGCACGTCTGGTAGCTATATACCTCCTTGCCCTCCCTCTCTTCTTTTTTCTTTTCCTTATTCTTTCCCCTTCCTTCATTCCCCTTCTCTCTAACGCATCTTTGCTATGGCTACACAATAAAAGTATCTCTGTTTTGATTTTACTACAAATCCCCTTGTCGTGTCAGTTTTTGCACCCTGAGATCAGTGAAAAAGAACCTTCACGAATCACGTCCTTAGGACGGATCGTGTCATCTCCCCAGGCCCTCAGCAAGTGAAATGCCCTTACGCATCAGAGTGGTTGAATATGGCTCCTTCACTGGTTCAGTCTCTGCAGCTTTCTCCCAGGAGTATTTCAGGACTACCTCCCCTGTGTTGTGCATCGTGAAACTGAAAAGCAAGTAGGAGGAATTAGAAAAAACAGAAAGCCCATTAAGTATAAAGCAAATAGTACAGTAATATTGTCTGATGGACTCCTGGTACCACTTTCTCCTGAGAAGCATCTTCTCCAGGCAACCCTGCCATGCTCAGACTGCTGTCCTGGGTGGCCCAAGAAAGTATTTCAAAGTCTGGAAGTTTAGAGGAAATGGCCAACATGGTGCTCAGCACATTGAAGCTAAGGGCCTTACTCTGGCCTTTAGGTCTTGGTTTGACTGCAAACTTATTCTTGAGCAGAGGAGGACAGGTGACCTGCAGGGAAAGCAAAGCCATGGCTGTTCTCAGCAGAAACCTATGGCAGCATTGAGCCTCTCCTGACCACCATCTCCTGCTTGGCTTCACATGCACGTAAAGGGGCCACTGCTGATTTTTGTGGGAATCCTTAAAATCAGAGGGTTTTGGGAAAGCTACAAAAGGCAAGCCTCAGAGACAGCAGAACCATGATTAGAGCTAAGCAGTAGCCATAAGATTTGTCAGCAGAAAAATGATGTAAGAAGTAGAAAGTAAGTAAAGACAAATAGAACAATGGTCTGTGTCTTAATGCTTGTCTAGAATAGCTCCCTAAGCTGCTGAAAAGTATATCTAGCGAGTTATTGGAAGTTCTAAGCTTAATAATGGAGCTCTGTGCATTGTGTTTTAAGGCTTACAAGCAGATATTGTGTAGTTATGATATTTTATGAAAAATCCTTTGCTAGGATTTTTCCCATCCTGAGGAGCTGAGAGCCTCAGGAAAGAAATGTAAACAATAACTATCTGCTGCTGTGGAATGCAACAGGTGCATCTTTTATTGGTCTATGTGGATTGTTTTCAATTGATGACCAATCACAGCCGCCTGTGTCAAGGGTGTGAGCAGTCACAGGATTTTTGTTATGTATTCTATTCTAGTCTTGCTCTTTGTAGCCTTCTGATTATTTTTTCTCTCTATTCTTTTAGCATAGTTTTAATGTAGTATTTTAATATAATCTATAACATAATAAATCAACCTTCTAAGAAAAAATGGAGTCAAGCCTCCTGTCCCCACACTTAAAACATTCACCACAATGTTTTGTATTGACAGTATTGTATTCAAAATAAGCAAGCATTGTTTTAACTGAAGGTACATGTGCTTATAGCGGTTGGATGGAACTACTGTCAATATGCTTTTGCTTTGTGTGATTGGTCAAAAACCTTTTAAAGTAAGTTGTAACATTAAGTTCTTTATCTGCTGCTGGGGATGGGAGTTGCTGGCATCTTCCTTTTGTCATAACCGTGTAATGAGGCTGATGCTGGAAAATAAAACGGCTAAAGACATATTCCCCAGCAGTCCCGTCCCTCCCTGATTTGTACACAGCCCCCGGCAGCTTATAGTTTTGGCTGGGGTGGAGTTCTGGGAAGCAGGCACTGCACCAGCCCTGGGCAAAGGCAGCTCCTGCTCACAGGAGGAGCTGTGCCTGGCCTCCAGCACTCACGTGGCTGTCCTTGTCTCAAAGGGCAAGGTGTTGTTGAACTGAACCATGATCGTGTCCAGGTGGAACTGGGCGTAGGCAACAATGGCACTGAGGTACACCTCGACCTCCTGCCTGCTCTTCTCCACCACAGTGTGAGCTGGTTCTGGGGCTGTCTTGACCACCTGCAAACACAGGAGGGAGGAATCACTGAGCAGAGCCCAGAAAGTCAGGCTGAGAAGGGCAGTCTTCTGGCCTCCAAGATCAGCCTCACAGAGAGACTAGAAAGGACCATTCATTTTTACTTCCCTGGAAAGATGACAAAATTGGGACTGTTCTGCTGCAGTAGTTGTTTCTAGCCACTGATCCAAGCAGTCACTACCACAGCTGTTAATATCCCCATGGAGACTGTAGCTGCATTCCAGTCCCTTTACTTCAACCTTGCAGAGTGACTGGCTTTTTTTCTGGTCCCCTATAAATCCAGCAGGTCTCAAAATTAGGGCTCCCCTGCCAGAGCTCTGTGGATGGAGGACCCCAAGACTGAAGAGTTCTAGAAAGCATCTTTTTGTTCTTGTCTTAGGAGCAAGTGCTCTCCAGATGTCATGTCTGGAGCAACAGCCACACTGCTGGGAGCTGGGGATGTGCATTTTGGAATGTGAAAGATTTCACTGGGAAAGTCTCCAGTTGCAGATGTTCTGATAGAAAAGAGGGTGCTTTAGAGGCCTAAAAACGGTCCAGAAACTGGGAAAGAACTTTCAACCAAGAGGAGTGTGTTTGGCAATAATGACAATAAAAGCAAGAGTCTCTGGAGATGATCCTTCTCTTCACTCCTCCATAGAGTCATACAGTGCCTGGGTTACTCCATGATGAGATATCCCACACAATACAAAGACCACAAGCAAATTCTCATGCAGACAAAACTTGGAGTTCACCAGCATATGCAGGAGAAGTGGATTTCTCTCCACTTCAAAAGAAGAGACAGAGTGCAGCAGACTTAATTAATTCCTTGTTGGTGAAAGGGTACCAAATCAGATGAAGAGATTTCTAACAGCATAAAATGGGATAAAATCATAAAGCATTGCCTTCCATTCAATACGGGCTGCAACACTTGTGCTTGTGGTGCAGACTGATAGTTGTGTGTGGCTAAAGGTCTCTTGTCAGAAGGCTTCCCCATCTTGTGTGAGTGTATCTGGTCACTGTGCTTCCACCTCTTTTCTGGAACGTACAGCTGGTGAACCTCACGTCTGTCCAATGTCCAGAGGACGCAGGAGCTGCTCAGCCAGCAGTGATGGTGCTATGGTGGTTCTTTTTGTAAAAGCTGGGTTGGGGTTTTTTTTCTGTTTTGCTTCTTACCTTCTTTATTTTAGGCCACCTGGCTGCCGGGTCTTTCCTGGTGGTATTCTTCCACATGACAATGGTCATTTGGTCATCCCAGTCCTGAACCTTCTTTTTTGGCAGCTCAAAGTCGATCTTGGCCACCTTACATTTCACAAGGTGCCTCCTGAAGGTGACTGGGACATCTGACATCAAGGTCACTGTGATGTCCTTGGCACAGCCATGATGGAGGTGTCCCACCTAGGGAGAATCAGGGAGTCAAGACCAAACTGGAAGCACTGCCAAGGGCAGGGCTGACAGCAAAAGGGACCGATGGGGTGAACACCTGTGCCAGGAATCTGCACCTCGGAGTGGATTTACATGAAGTTGGATAGACAAAAGTATGAACAGAAGGTGCCACCTCCCATGACATGAAGCCTTTTCTGCAAGGCTAGCAGCCTTGGCCCAGCCAAGCCAGGGACTGCATCTCCTACGTGGCACTGGAATGGGCTATCAGTGGCATGTGAGGGCTCCGTGCCAGCTCCTGGGCACACCAGGGCAGGGCTTGAGTGATGGGGAAAGGCAGAGGCAGTCCATGCTCACCTTGGGGGAGAACCGGAATGGGGCCTCTGCCTCCCACTCAAAGCGCATGACCATCTCGGCGTGGCTGGTGATGGTGAAGGTCCTGCAGTAGGGCTCCCAAATGTGACAGTCCCCAAACTGAATGTGATTCACTCTGACAGCTGTTAAGGAGGAGAGCAAGGGATCTCAGCATGCAGGGAGCTCCACCTGCCCCCGTCACGTGCACAGACACCTGCATGTTCAATGCTTCCTGGCTCCAAGCCTTTCCCCCTCTGCCAGGGAGTTCCCCAGGCAGTTCCACCACTTCCAGGGAAACACCCTGACACATCCCTAAGCCAGTGATGTGCAGCACAGCACACACTGCTCTGCATGCATGGCTGCTACCCCCAAATGGCCACCAAGTCCCATGGTTGACAGCCCAGGCCTGGCTAGAGGGAAGACATATATGATCAGATATTTTCCTCTTCCTTGCTCCACCTTGGCACTCTCTCCTCTTACCATCAATGATGTTGTCCTTCAGGCTGCCATCAGCATTCCTCTCCTCAGTGCCTTCCTCTAATCCATCAAGGGTGAATTCGCCCCGTGGCCTTCACCCACCAGTTCAATTATGGTCTTGTTAGAGTAGGTGTCCCCCACTAACACACCAATCTGCCTTTCCACACGTTGAGCCAGGGTGGGTTTGAAAATGGCATCAAACTCTGCCGATTGCCCGCGATTCAGAAGGAAGAAAGGCTTTGTGGACTTGCTCTCTGCACAGCAATGGAAATCAGAGTTAAGTGCTGCAGCTGTACTGAGGAAATATTTCCATAGGATATATGAGGAATAAGAGGTTGAAACCAGCTGCCTTCTAAGCACTGGTTCTACCCCCAGTTGTTGCAGACCCTCTTCCTATGTTCACAAGCCTGCCACCCCCAGACACAGCACCACTTAAGCAGCTTAACCTCAGGTTGATGCCCAGCCCTCATTCCATCTGCTTCCCACCAGCTCCAGCCATATGGAAAGCTGAGCCAAAGAGTGCTTTCAGCTTCTGCTGGCTATCTGAGTGCTCAAGGGTTGTGTCTGCTCAGGCTGGTACCACGCCATGTGCAGCAAATACCTCAGAGGGTCCACTGAGGTAGTGACAGTCCCCCACAACTCAACCCACCATGTCTAGCAGAACAGAAGAACTTCCTGCAACTTCCTAGGAGGAAACCCTGCAAAAAGCCCCCAAGAAAAGTCTGGGAGACAGAGGGCCCAAGGGACAAAACTGTGCCTAACATGTGGCTGCTGCTCAGAGAAGCCAAGAGCAGGGCACACGTTTTCCCTCTGTGCATGATTGCACTTCATGGGTAATGAATTTACCGTTTCCAGCTGAATCCTCTTCCACATCTCCATTGTGGAACACCTTGACAGCAGTGGCCCTGCCTTTCAAGGAGAACATTCTGTGCTCATCCTCCAGGTGTAACATAAACTGAGAAAAGGGAACACAGAGCACAATGGTACTGGTGTGAGTACAGGATGGCACGAGGCCTGACACTGCAGTGCTGCTGGTCCCACATGGGAGCCCAGCACCTCTCCCACTAGAAACAGCACTTAGCCCAAAAGTTAAGTCAAACCAGCGGGAAAAAAAGGGTGTTCAGAGGCATCTGGATAGAACTGACACAGAACCAAATGGGACAAAACGTAATTGGCAGGACGTAATGCAACCACAATTAAGTTTACTTAAAATGTACTAAAGTGGGCTGAAATACAATCGAATGGAACTGGGAAATCACACATGTCCATGAGAACAAAAGGTGACCCAAGAGACAGGGGGGAAAATAATCCACCACCTTTCTGGTGTTCAACTTAAAGAAGAAAGACTGGACAGAAAATTTCCAAGAACTCCTTTCTTACAGAACAGACATCAGTCACTTGTTTCAAAAGAATTTCTGACACCTCCTCACAGGTTTGCCATGTTTTTTGGGACCCTTCCCTTCTGCCACAAGCACTTGCTCCCAAACCAGACCATCCCTTGAGCAGGTCCTCCTCACCTTGACAGGTATGATGCCATCATTACGGATGACCAGGGGCAGCATCTCTGAATCCCCCAGCCGGAGCCTCTTGAAGCGCAGCACGGCGTTTCCCCTCTTGCTGCGAGCGCTTGGGCACACGACTGTCACCCGTGGCTCATGCCCCTTCCCACTGATGGTGAAGGTCAGGCTTTGGGGTTTAATTCCCACAGAGCTGCAGGAGAGGCACAGAAACAATTTCAGCTGGCACTAACCCATTTCTCATTGGGCAAGCAAAGCTGCAAGGGCCACCCACAGTCTTTTCCCTGCCTGCTGTTCCTGTACCCCACAACACAGCCCCCCACCAGCCTCTTCCCAATCCACTCAGGGCCATTCACAAGACAAATCTGCTCCAAAGAGCCAAAGCCTTCCACAATAACAGTTACAAATAACTTCACTTAATTGAGTCATGCAGTACAGCAGGGAAATAACACGGCACCAGACGAGATATGGCAAATCCCCATGCTGCAGTGAGATGAGACTTATACAACAAGAAAAAGCACAGCATGAAATCAGTCCAAAAGCAAGAAGGCAAAAAGAAATCATTGTTGTTCTCAAGAAAGATCTTTTCCAAGAACAGTAAAATTACAATCGCTTATTAGCAGTTAGTCTTCTCTTGGTTCAGCCACTAAAGGGTTGAGGAAGGGAAGCTCAAAGCCCCAGTCCACAGGTCCCAGGGCAGAGGAACTGGGCTCCTCTTTCATACCAGCTCCAATCACTCACATGAAAGAGCTTAATGTATGCCAGGGAGTCACGTCACAGAGGATCATTTAATTTTACAGAAACAAATGAGGAAAATATGACTGCTGACTGCTGGCACAGAAACTGCTTCATCTAAGCCTTTGCCGTTGGAAACCCCCAGCTCAGCTGAAGCACATCTCAGTAACTTACAGCTGGCTACCTAGTATTTCCCTCTCTTCACAGTTCCTCACACAGGCTAAACCATCAGCCTCATGCTTCTGCTCTAAGAGTTCTTAGAACCTCCCAGATCATCTCATGCCAAGTACTCTGCCTAAGGCTACTGAAAGCATTAGAGCTAACAAGAGGTCTGTGCCTTCCCAGTGGAGAGGCAGCTACCAGAGAGTATTTCACAGGCTCACTTACCCTTTTGGGATGACAAGGGAAGCCTTGAAAGTGCAGTTGTAGTTCTGCTCCTCTGGTGGGGTGAAGGTCACCGTAGCAATGGCACAGGATGAGCTGGGAACAGACATCTTGACTGGATGTAACTTGAAAATGTTGTTGATAGGGCTTTTTGCCTTGGGGGAACCCAGAGAGCAGTGTTAGGAGGAAACACCTTTCAACATGACGTGGTTTTATTCATAAATGCATTACTGAGAGCAGTCCCAGACAGTGTGTCTCCTTCCTGCTTCCCTGGGCAGGCTCCCTCCCTCCCGGGGAATGCTGACCTTGTGCTAAAGCAGTGTATGTTTTGAGGGCTGGCAGCTGCACCCACCTATATGGGAGGTGGGCACTGCACGGACAACCCTGCAAATAACCTAGAGCTGGCCTTCAAAGAGAAGGAAAAGCCAGGGAGCCTGAGGAAATGCTCTGCTTTGAGCCCTGGCATGTCAGTTCATAACAGCCCCTCTCTGCGTGTGCTTCCAAGAGAGGTTCAGAAGGACTCACTTCTCCCATCAAAGACCCAGCGGTTTGAGCCAAAACCTTGCCCCAGACATGCAGAATTCAACACAACTGCTCCCTGGCTCTGCTGCTCTCCCCTGCAGTTTGACCTGCACTGAGTTAGCCTAATCTGGGCCACAGGCAGCAATGCATCTGGAGAACAAAACAGGCTCTCACACGGCCCTTAGAGGGCAGCCACCACCTTGGCCTCCTGTTCTTACCTCTCCAGGCAGGGGTTCGATGGAGAGCACCACATCGCATGGCAGACAGCTTGCGTTGTAAATATTGAAATGAGCTTCAGCCTCTTGCCCAACCTGAGCCTTGCTGAAGATGAATCTGTTCTCATCTGTGACAAACAGGCTGGCGCATTCCACCGACTGCAGCTTGTGCTCGAGGTCGGTGCTGCTGCAGATCAGGTACTCCTCGAAGATTAATGTGACATCCTCGACGAGTGCTGTGGACACACCAGAGGGATGAGCAGGGAGAAGCCTCCCTGATGGATTTATCTGGACTCTGCTGGCCTCTCAGAAGGCTTGATAAGCCCTTTCTGCCCGGGTGACTGCTAAACCCAGTGTTGGGTAGGGGAGCTGGCTGGGAGGATGGAGCTCAGTCAGCCTCAGTCTTAGAGAGCATTGCTTTCCTTTTATCCTTCCTTCCATGTTGGAACCCAGGGCATCTCTCTGGATGCCCTGGATGTCTCACAGCCCTGGCAGGGGCTCGGACACCCTGGCAGGAAGCCAAAGACACCTGGAAATTCGATCTTAATTCATGGAGCAAATTGCCAACCTTATATGAAGAATTACAGGCACAAAAGTTTAAGTAGCACAGTAGTAGCAATCACAGGGTGAAGGGAAAAATTTTAGAGCACTGTACAGGGGTGTTTTGAATCTTGTACATGGGGGTCAGGGGTTCTAAGATGGAGGGATTTGGGCGTGCCCTGTCCTTCTTCTTTCTTCTCCTTGGCATCCATGTTCAGGATGACGTTGGCATGTGTGGATTGGTTCATGGTGAAGGTGCACTTGCTAACAAGGATGACAAGTAGTGGAAATAGAAGGTAAATATCTTCTACGTAGTTGTCACTATAAAAGAGACAACCGCCCCGTGGGCGGGAGAGAGTGCCCTTGGCTGTCTTGCTGATCAGACCTTGGCTGGGCAGACAGAAAAACTTTGTAGATAAGAAACAATAAACACAACCGAAGACCAAAAAAGCAAGAGTCCAGCCTCCTTTTTCAAAGCGCGGCCTGCCCAGAACCACCTTTTCCCGTGCTGGGGCACAGACAAGTAACGGCCGACCCCAACAGACCCTTATGGCCCCTCATGGCCCCTCACAGCCCCTCATGGCTCCCTCACAGTTCTCCATGGCCCCTCATGGCCCTTCTTTGTCTCTCACAGCCCCTCACAGTTCCCCATGACCCCTCACAACCCTCACAGCCTCTCACAGCTCATGGCTCCTCATGGACCCTCAAAGTCCCTTATGGCCCCTCAGAGCCCCTCATGGCCCTTCACGGCCCCTCACAGCCCTTCATGACCCCTCACAGCCCCTCACAGCCACTCATGACCCCTCAGAGAAGAGGAGCACGAGGCTGGTGAGGGGCTTGGAACACAAGCCATATGAGGAACGACTGAGGGAGCTGGGATTGTTTAGCCTGGAGAAAAGGAGACTCAGAGGTGACCTTACCACTCTCTTCAACTTCCTGAAGGGTGGCTGTGGTGAGCTGGGGGTCGGTCTCTTTCTCCGGGCAACAACAGATAGAACAAGAGGACACAGTCTCAAGCTGCACCAAGGGAGATACAGGCTAGACTTAAGGAGGAAGTCTTTCACAGAAAGAGTGGTCAAATACTGGAATCATCTGCCCAGGGAGGTGGTGGAGTCACCATCCCTGGATGTGTTTTAAAAAAGACTGGATGTGGCACTCGGTGCCATGATCTAGTTGAGGTGTTAGAACATGGGTTGGACTCGATGATCTTAAAGGTCTCTTCCAACCTAGAGATTCTGTGATTCTGTGATTCACAACCTCTCATGACCCCTCACAGTCCCTCACAGCCCTTCATGGCCCCTCATAACCCCTCACAGCCCCAGGCACGGGGGTCCCCCCAAAGGAGAAGGGGTCGCGTCCTGCTTGTCTTCTTTAATTTCAGTCCCTTCCCAGCGACCAGTAAAGAAAGGCTGAAATGGAGCCTTTCCCCAGCGTTTCCCTCAGGGTTAATTGTGGGCTGAAGCTGTGTGCTGGCGCTGGCCCCAGCACCAACATCCCTGCAGCCGCCAGGCCTTTGCTGTCCCCCCGTGTCCGTCGCTGTCCCCGAGTCCCGCCCGGCTCTGGCAGCAGCAGCAGCCGCAGCGCAGCGGGCGCCGGCCCGGCCCAGCCGGGGCTCCCGGGCAGGAGCAGCAGCAGCGCCGGCCCCTTCCCGCCTGCTCCTGCCTCGGCTCCCAAGGGCTTTTCCAGCTGATCCTGGAGTAGAGCAACCAGCACCCACACACAGCCCTGACTCCTCAGGGCCTGCCTGTGCTGCCCTGACCCAGCCCTCAGAGGAGGAAAAGATCGGGCTCCAGAGCTGTTTTCAGCACTGTTTTACTCAACCTGAGCTGACAGCAGGAGGCTGCTGCTGCTGCCTTTGCCTTGGGAATTGGAGATCATGGCTGCTCTTGACCCTCTTCTGTTTGCCACCTGAATTTTATCAGTACAACTGCACTTGCCTCTTTCAATCACTGCTACCAACTATGCTTTTGTGATGGTGAACCCCGTGTTTTTGTCACAGGCATCATGATTAGCAGAGATTGAAATGCTCACAAGTCTTTAAGCACTAAGTCGAGGGGAATTAAAGCCTCACCGAGCACTCAAACACAGCCCTGTTGCTGGTGCTGTTGAAATAGAATCAACTTACAGAGACCATCACAGACATTGCCTCTGGAGTGGCAAATCAAATGAAAAAATCGACCAGGAGAAAGAAGAAACAGAACTTGACTGGCTTCATTGCTTCCTTGGAGCAGCAGAAAATGGAGATGCCCAGAGGTATTTCCAGCTGCTGCTGATCCCAGTTGGAGGCCAGCCCTCTGCAGAGTCCCAGCAGGAACTGAGCCCAGCCCAGGGAGTTCCCAGAGTGTCCTGGAGATTCTTTCTCTGCATTCAGTCAGGCTTGCATTCCCCAGCAAGTCCCCAACAAAACCTCCTGTTTTCTTGGGTTAGAACAGGCACCATGGAAAACTCCCCAATGGCACAACTCCCCAGCCCACAAGGAAAAGAAAGGACAAGTTGTCAAGTAATCCAAACATTTCTCTTGCTTTGCTGCACTCACGGTATGGAAAGCCAAGAGAAGCTGCAGTTGGAGGCACATCTTGTGACAGAAGCTCAACCTTGTTCTCCAGGAAAGAAGGTTCTTGAAAAGAGCAGACAGGACTGTGGAGAAGATTCCTGGAAAAGTGAAACAGCTTTCCGGAAGTGAAATGAAAATGGAAAGGCACAATGTGAGATCTTTTCCTCTATTTATTTCTATGCTCCCCTTTTCTATGTTGCACTACTTCTCCATGCCATGAATTCCAAATGCATCTCACCTCTCCGATCGATGGCTTAGCGAGTTTTAGACACTCTAAAATACCACAAGCTACACACAGTTTTCCTCGCCCTGGTTTTGCTGGAAAGCTATGCCAGAGCCATAAGTGCAGTGCTTGGGTCAGAAACAAATCCTGCAGGCAGGGAATGTGCCCTGCCAGTGCTGAGCCTCAGCAGGGACAATGCACAGCAGCAGCCGAGGGTTTTTCCCGTGCCCCTGTGCAGGAGTCAGGACTCTGGAGTTCTGAAGTTCCCGTGTTTGGACAGACTCAGGGGCTGCCCCGGGGTGCGGGGCCAAGCGTGGAATGGACACACGGACAAATGGCCCCAGGTCTTGCAGCAGCGAGTCTACGGCCCTTGCCATGTCTCTCTTGTTCCTCCTCTCCCTCTGCCGGTGTCCCGCACTCTGTCTCGGTGCCCCGCAGCCACTCCCGGTGTGCCTGCCCCGGCCCGTCCCTCTCCCCGTGCCGGGCAGGGCCATGTCCCCAGCCCATCCCCAGCCCCAGGCATCCCGCCGCGGTCTCGCCTCCCCCCGGCTCTCGCCGTCCTGGCTGTGGTGCTGCTGGGCGGGCATCAGTGCCTGGGGCCGGGGCGGCATCGCCTCACTTTGGCTGCGCCTGGCCCGAGCCCGGCCCTGGCCCCCATGTGGTCTCCAGTCCTCTTCCCGGCCCCAGCTCCTCCTGGGGCCCGTGGAGGACACACGCGGCGCGGCCGCTCCCGCCGCCTCTGCTGCGGCTTCCCCGGGCCGAGCTCCGCCGTTCGGCAGCGTGGCTACCGGGGCCCGGGGTGGGTGGGGACGGCCGGCCCGGGGTGGTCAGGGGCCGTTGCTGGCCCTGGGCCGAGTGCTGACAGCCGCATCCCGCCTGCAGGGAAGGCGCAGGAGGCCCTGCAGGAGCAGTAATGGCTGGGTTTGCTGCTGGGACCCAGCGGCTTCGGCAGCGTCTGCTCGGGAACACGGGTCTTGGGCGGCACCCCAGTGAGCGGAGGGGCTGGCAGCAGGCAGAGGAGGAGGAGGAGGAAAAGGCCGGGGTGCGGTGGGGTGGGCAGCGAGCTCAGCCTGCTGCTGCCCCTTGCTTGCAGGTGGCCATCAATGCATGCCGTGGAATGGCATCCGGCACTGGGGCGAGCTGGTGAGTGAGCAGGGCCAGCGGCAGAAGCCGGGCCGTGCCGGGCGGCGAGGAGCCGGGGCCCAGCACCGTGGAGCTACCGGGAGCCCTGCAGGGAGAGCAGGCATGGGCTGAGTGGGGCATGCAGAGCATCCTGGGCTGGCTGAGGGGTCCCAGAGCCCTGGCACGGCCTCAGCTCCACTGACGGCATCGCGCTCCTCCCGCAGCCCGACGGCACCAGCGCGCCCCTGGAGATCGTGCTGCTGGCCAAGGTGTCCTGTGGCTGTGCTGGTGTCATTCAGCTCCTGGAGTGGCTTGAGCTCCCCGACAGCTTCTTGCTGGTGCTGGAGCGTCCGGAGCGGTGCCAGGAGCTCTCGGATTTCCTGGCGGAGCGGAGGTTCCTGCCGGAGGAGGAGGCGCGGGGGCTGTTCCACCAGGTGCTGGAGGCCGTGCGGCACTGCACCAGCTGCGGGGTCCTGCACAGGGACATCAAGCCTGAGAACATCGTGCTCAACCTGGCCAGCGGGCAGCTGAAACTGATTGACTTTGGCCGTGGCACCTTCCTCCAAGACACAGCCTACACCCAGTTTGCAGGTGAGCCCTGCCAGGGGATGGCCACAACTCCCTAAAAACACCTCCCGATGTGAAATATAAAGCTGTGTTTTGTGTCAGGTACATACAGGCAATGTGTATATCTGTGATTGTGATATGTGTGGAAACTGACCGTGGGACAGTTATGAAGACAATTCTAATAAATAACTGAGGAAGTAAAGCATGGAAGAAGGCCTTTGAACCTATCCTTTGTTTGCAATTAACCTTTATAAGTCTTAAGTTGATTTAAGAGCATTCGAATTAAAGCTTTAAGGATGTTGCTGTTTGACAGGAACGTTCTGCTTCTAGCTAAAAAGAGTTTGCAATAACAACCTTTTGAAGTATAATTTCAGAATAATGCTTGTAGTAAGGATCTTTGAAACTATAGCTTTAGAATATATCAAAAGGAAAGATGCTTATCTCGACACCTTAACAAAATATGCAAAAGCAGCTTGAGAAAGGAAGATGAACATCCACTCAAGGATTGATAGTTTTGACCAAGGGAAGCTGGACATCACTGGTATGAGATTTATAGTCCTTGCAATTCAAAGGTGAACCCGCATATGGACCCTGGACCTCACCAGCTGAGAGACTTCTTTCTTCCTTCAGAAGCTGGACCCCACCATCTGGGGATACTCCTTTCTGAGATACATCCTGAGAAAAACTAAATCACAATAGTGTATAGAATTGTGACGCAAACATTTGGAATAGAAACTGCTGAAAAAGCTTATGAAAACCCCTATAAATATCTGTAAGCCCCAACTATCGGTGTGCAGTTGGAGGGAAAATTCCCCCCACTGTACCCAGCGCTGTATTGCTCATACTTTACCATATTCATTAATAAATTGATTGCTGCTTGAGTATTGGCCTAGTCAAGCTTCTTATTCATATCACCAGGGACCCCCCGATGTCCCCCTGAGGGCCATCTGCGGCTCGGCTTTGGAGCTCTGCAAGCTCCAAACATCCCCCCAAAAAAATCCCAAACCCAGGGACCCCCGGGATACTTGGGGCGAGCTCCCCCTCCCCGGGCACCTGCGGGATGGGGGGCGATGGTCCCGAGCCGAAGCTGCTGCGAGTGCAGAGAGAGCTGAAAGCATGCGGTGCTTCCTCCAGCTGCTCCAGCTCCTCCTCTGCCTGCTCCTCCTCCTCTCTCCCTCTATCTTCCTTCTCCTCTATCCCACCGTCTTCCTCCTCCTCCCTGGCCGGGACACAACGGGAATGGGCTGGGTCACTCCCAAACCAATCTGGGGGAGTAGAGGTTTGGGGGCAACAATGGGAAAGGGGTGGGAGAGGGGGCACAGGGGGAGGTGAGACCCACTGAGGGTCCTCCAGGTTACCCCAGGACCCCTAAGCCCCATCCCAGCCCCCCCAGTTCCCTCCACAGTCCCAAATGAGGGGGGGCTCAGCCCAGGACCCGCTGTCCTTCAGGGCTCCTCCGAGGGCAGTAAACGGGAGAGTTCCCAGCTCGGAGAGGCTCCAGCAGAGGAGGGGACCTTGTCCCTCCTTGAGACCCTTTAAGGCTCTTCAGACCCCTTTGAAGGGGACATTTTTAGGATTTTTCTGGGGGGATCTCAACACTACTAGGGTGTTTTTTCCACCCCATTTTAGGGTGCTTGAGAGGACGCAGCCCCATAAGCCCCTTTTAAGGGGGGGATCATGACAGCTTTAAGTGACATTTTTATGGGACCCCACCCCCCATTCCAAGCTCCAGTAGGGGACGTTTTTCCCCCCAGGGTGGATTTTTGGGGTTCTCTCTACCATCGCTGCTTTAAGGGCTCCTGCTATGGTCAGGTCCTACTATAAGTCCCCTTAAAAGGGCAACACCACTCCCATTGATTCCGACAGCAGAGCCCGGGGAGGGGTTGGACATCCTGGGAAGGTTGGGGGTCCCAGGGGGGTTTGGGGGTCCCAGGAGGGTTGGGGGGTACCTGGGTGATGGTGATGGGGACTCTGTGCTGGGCATAAACTGTTGTGAGGGGTTCCCAGGGGGGTTTGTGTATACTGGGGGTTTTTGAGGTCATGGTGGAGTTTTGGGGGTTCCCAAAGGGAGTTTTCAGGGGTCCCAGAGGGGGGGATTAGGCGATCCCAAGGGGAATGCAAGGCTGTTTTGGGATACCTGCTGGTGACGGAGATGGGGATCCCATGCCAGGTATGAACCTTATCAAGGGGGTCTGGAAGGTTGTTGGGACGTCCTGTGGGAATTTTGATGTCCTGAGAAGGTTTGGGGGGGTCTGTATGGGGTTTTGCAGTCTTGGGGAGCTTTTGGAGAGGCTAGGGATGATATTGGGGTCCCAGGGAAGCTGCGTTGTTCCAGGGGGTTTGGGGTTCCCGGGAGGCTTTCTGGGTACCTGGGCGATGCCAGTGACACAGCTGAGGCCTCGTGCTGGGAATGAACCTTCTCACTGAGCATGGGCAGTGCCAGCGTGTTCAGGGAGATCCTGGGTGACCCGGGGGGGTGACCCCTAACCCCAGGGGACCCCAAATGCTAAGGGACTCCCCTCAGTGCTGGATCTGCTGCAGGCAGGGAGGCACCAGCACTTGGACCCCAGCCCCCACCATCACAGAGGGGCTGTGGAAGAAATCAGGGGGGGCACAGACAGGTCGGGGGGGACCCCCAAAGTCCTGGGAAGGGGGGAACACAGGGGAACTCACAGAAATCCCCACTGGGGACTTAGGGGTGACCCAAGGAGGAGTTTGGGGGGGCTGGATGGGTCATGGGGGGATCTCCAAGTGTCTGGGAAGGGGAGAAGAACCGGGTGACCCCCAGGTTGGGTTTGGAGCGAACCAGAGTGGAGCTTCCAAACACCAAATCCAATGAGGATAACAATGCTGATGGCAGCACTGACAGACACAGCGACCACCAGGGTGAGATTCCTGCTGGATTCCAGCTCTGGGAAGCATGGCATGGTTAGGAGGGGAGGGGAACCCCCATCCCACTGCTCCACAGTCCCAAATTCCCAGTTCCCACATTCCATGTTCCCAGCCTCAGCCCAGGAGCAGATCCCAGGCTCTGGCATTCCGGGATGCTCCGCCCGGCGCAGGGGCTGCTCCTGCTCCTCCAGCAGCGCCTCGATCCTGCCCAGGTGTGGAACGATCCCCGATTTCATCCCCTTCATCCAGCTGGTCCCAATGGTGCTGGGGTAGAATCTGTATGCGCAGCAGGACAGTGTCAGGATCCCGTGTTCCACTTTTCGGGACACATGGACATCAGGGGGCTCTGGGATGGGGTAACGGTGAGATGCATGCATGGAATTCCATGGCAGTGGGACAGGGCTGAGATCTCCCCATGGAATTCCATGGCAATGGCATGGCAGTGAGATCCATCTACAGAATTCCCATGGGAATGGGACAACAGTGGGATTCAACCATGGAAGTCCCATGGGAATGGGATGACAGATCTATCCATGGAATTCCCTTGGTAATTCCCATGTTGGCAGATTTTGTCCTCCCAAATCCCGCATTCTCATTTCCCACATTCCCATGGGAACTCTGCCCTCCCCACCTTTACACTGCAGCTCCTCCCGCCCATATCTGACATATTTCTGGAGCCACTCCACGCAGCTGTGCCCTGAGGAATTTGTTCATTCCTCGGGCTCCATCTCCCGGATCCCCATGGCAGTCCCACAGTTGCCATGGCAGCCCCAGAGATGCCCCAGGCGCGGCTGCCCCCGCTCAGCCCCGCTCTGGCTGTGCCGCTCCCGCAGCACCTGCAGCTCCCCGGTGGCCCCGTGCCGGTGCCGCTCATTGTGCCGGCTCTGGCTGTGCCGAGATCCCGGCTCGGCTCCAGCCGCCACCCCCGGTGGCTGCGGCAGTGCTGGAAGGGGATCCCATCCAGAGACCCCATGGACACCAACCGGGGGAACCCTGGGCCGGGCTCCAACAGTACCACGGGCAGGGAACACAGGGGCAGGAGAACTGGGGGGGGACAGGGGGCTCTCAGTGCCCGGCAAAGAGGTAAAAGGGTGTCTCGTTTCTCAGGAATAGGGGTGCAGGAGGGTGTCAGTGGGGTGAGGGAAATGGGGGAAGGCAGGGACATGGAGAGGTAGAAGGGAATTCCAGGGGGTCCTTGAGCTCAGGAAAGGGGAGTCCAGGGTGGGGACACCTGGGATGTTGGGAAAGGGGGAGTTCAGGAGGTCTCTGCTTTTGCAGAAAGGAGGGGCTAGGGGCTGGGAAAGGCAGGAATGGGGTTCCAAGGTGTTCCAGGCCGTCAAGCCCACGGCAAGTCTGCAGGCTGGGAGCCATGGATGGCCGGGAAAATGGGGAGCAGAGGGTCCTGATGTCTGGAAATGGGGGATTCAGGAGGGTCCCTGTGCAGGATAAAGAGAGCAAGGGGGTCCCGTGCCGGGGGTCCCACCCCCCTCTCTCGCCAAGGAGTGCCCCCAGTCCCAGCGCTGCAGCCATCGTGCTGCTCCTACTCCCTCCCAGCATGATCCCAGTATGGTCCCAGTACAGCCCAGTCACTCCTACTCCTGGCATCCCCTCTCTGCATTCCGCCCTGTCCCGGCTCTATCTCCACTCCTCCCGCGGGCTGCGAGGGCTTCGGAAATGGGGGAGGAGGAGGAGGGAGGGAGGAAGAGGTTGAGCGGGAGAGAGGGAACCACGCCGCTCCGGCGCTTCCTGAACCCGCAGCGCCCTCCTGCCAGGGAGCTGTGCAGAGCCACAAGGTCCCCCCGAGCCTCCTCCTCTCCAGGCTAAGCCCCTTTCCCAGCTCGCTCAGCCCCTCCGGCTGTTCCAGTCGGGACAGAGCACCAGTGCTACACAGAGAGCAAGGGACAGACCTGACAGAGGTGCCTCTAGCACCACATTTTAGGCTTTCGCTAATACTTACAGAAAGACTTCACAAAGTTAAGGCAGTAGTTCAAGTGACAATCTCCTTTGAAAATCACTGCGGCCCGGCCCCGGCCCGAGCCCGCCGGAACCCGGCCGGCCCCGCCGGAACCCGGCCCGGCCCCGCCGGAACCCGGCCCGGCCCCGACGTTCGGGCGCTCCGCGGTTGCCTGGTAACCGCGCGGGCGGCAGCGTCTGTGACAGCGGCGCGGCCTCAGTTGCCCGAGAACGCGGCCCTGGCTGGGTGTGCGCAGCCTGGGCTCGTACAGGCAGCTACACTGGGCGATTCGCCAGGTGAATTGTTCGCGGAGCATTGGTCTCTGCGAGTGAGTCCTTTGAATTCGCGGAGCACTGTGCCCCGCTGAGAATTCCTGAACGTGCAGAGCATTGGCCTCTGCAAACAACATCCTGCACGTGCAGAGCATTGGCCTCTGCTAGGAGTCCTCAGTTCGCGGAGCATTGGTCTCTGCAGAGGATTCCTCAACGTGCAGAGCATTGGCCTCTGGAAAAGATTGTGAATTTCCTTTGAAGGTAAAGATTGACTAAAGTTGAACTGTTTGGTTTTGTCTCATGTGCACTCTGAGAGAGAAGGCCAAAGGGAAATACAGGATGGGATAATGCCAGTCTTCTGGTGCAGCAGTTCAGTGGCATGCACAGCTGAGTGGATGAACAATAGTTCATCTACTGATGAGCTTTTTTTTTGCACTGAAGAAATGCAACATTTTCTAAATGTACTCATCTATACTTTTTTTTCCCTATAGTGATTGCTTAAACTGCTTCAAGGTGAATGAGTTCTGTTCCAGTTTCCGTGGGTTGTTATCATCTGGTTATTAAAATTATTAGGGAGAGGCCTCTGAATTGAGGTGCAAACGAGGCAATTTGCCAAAGTCAGTAGTCTGGATTTTATGGAACAGTAAATGTGAGGAAGAGAGAGAAAGGAATAGAAAAAGGGGGGGGTGGGGTGAAGGGGGTGGAGATGGGGTTGGGAAGAGGGGGAAGAAAGAGAATGACAGAGACAGATGAAGTAAAAAATATCACCATTCCATGGATCCCATTGGCATACCATAAAATCCTCTTCTGGTCTTCTCTGTGGTGAGGTATTGCAAAATGTAAGATTCCAATGGATTAATGCAGATTTGGGCAAGGTGGGACCTCCCAGGTACCTCCCTGGGGTGGGGCAAGTTTGACTGTCTATTGCTGTTTTCAAGTAATATAAAATCTTCAGCACCAGTATATCGTTTGAGTCTGCCATGATTTGAGTTGTGGATTTTCAAATCTGTTGTGTTACTTTGCATGCCCTGCAATCATCTGGTGCAAGGCCTCAGGAATGGGTCTGGGGACACAGTGGAGGTCTTTGATGGGAGGTTTGTGTGCAAACCTGGCCTCAGCAGAGGAGTCTGTGGCTATGACTTGCCCAGCCTGAAGGCAGACAGAGCTGATTTTCAGGACAGCTGCTGGCTTTGGCTTTGTTGTGGATCTATTTTTCTCCCTTGGCCTTGTTCACTTCTGCCCAGACCTGAGCTAATGGGACAATAGTGTCACCTTTATCTTGTCTCAAGTTCCCTTGTGGGGCTGAATTCCCAGTCCCAAGTTCCAGTCAGGAGGCATTTTCAGGGAAGGGTGGGCTTGGGTGCTCTCAGCTCCTTTATAGAGTTTTGTCACAGTCGGCAAAATGTCCTTTATAGCAATATTTAAGCCATGAACCATAACATTGCAGTCTCTTCCAAGTCCAGTGAGGAGCAGCTGAGAGAGCAGGGGGTGTTTAGCCTAAAGAAGAGGAGGCCCACTCAAGCTGTTTTTAAGTAATATTTAAGCTACAGCTTTGTCTGTTCTAAGCATTATTCATGCTCAGCTTTTTAGCTCCAGGTTTCAGTATGATCCATCTTTGAATTGCACAAGGTGGTCATCTATTTCAAATAAAGTCCAACTAGAGGCCTAACAATACTAGCTACTTATGACAAGCAAGCACTTAGCTACTTTCAAATTATATAAAATGTTTAGCAGCAGTATATGGGTTGAGTCTGCCATGAATTGGGTTCTGGGTTTTCAGAGTTCCATTGTTGCTCCTTCCAGTTTTGCTGAGGCCTTGTCGTTCCTCTGTGACATCCTCCCTTCAGAATGGCTTCTGGATTCCCAAAAAAGACACCAACACCTCGTCTTTTGCAGAGGGAAAGACTGCAGCCTAACACTGTGAGTAGCCACTGGGGCTGTGCTCAGGCTGGCAAGTGCCCTGGTGTCCCTGGTGTCCCTGCCCCTGTTGTCCAGCAGCGCTGGGAAGCTGCAGAGCCCCTGCCCAGCTCTTTGTGCTGTGCTGCTGTTGGTGGGGGCTGTCCTGGTGCAGGAGGGAACACTGTGTGATGTTTCAGGGACAGCCCAGCGCCTTGCCTGGCTGTGCCACGGGAGCCAAGTGAAAGCAATGTGCAGCTGAAGCCCTCAGCATGTGCTTCTGTGCCTGCCCTTTGCCACAGGAATTCCTTCTGTCAGGCTGGGCACTGCCCTGTGCTGCTGTGACCAACCTGCCCTTGGGCACCTGGGCATGTGGGGGGGAGAGCTCAAACTGTGCCCAAAGCCTTGAGAGCCACGGCTGGTCCCAGCCAGAAGAGCTCCCAAAGCAGCTGTTCTCTCTGAGCTCCTGGGTGGGCACAGCTCCAGCCCTGCAGGCAGCACTGCAGTCAGGGCCACCAAGGTGCCTTGCTGTCTGGAGCTCACTTGGCTGAAGATGCCCCAGTGCTGAGGCTCTGGCACGGAGATCCCTGTGTTTTCTTCTCTGGAGGGCTCTGTCAGCCCAGACAGAGAAAACAAATGCTCATTAACAGAGAGAGCTAAAACTTGGACACATTCCTGTGCACCTCCCTCTTGGTACAGCTTTTCTTTCTTGCTTCTCTTGGACTCAGCCAGCAGTGCTGTCTCCTGCTGTGAGTTGTGAGTGTTGTGCAGGGATGGAGTTGGGGCAGTTCTGAGAGCTCCTTCCCACTCTCTGTAAAGGTCACTGCCTCAATCCTATGAAACATAAGAGGAAACAAATGGCCAAAGAGCAGAAATCCCCAAACATGTCACATCAGATCACAGAGAGACTAATGGGCCACAGCCATGTGGTTGGAGTATGTGTATTGCACCCTGTATTATTAATTTATTCTTGCTATGCATTTCAGCAAGTAACTTCCAGGGCTTCCAGAACTATCCTAGTGGCTGTGATCACAAATTATTTGCCAGTGCCACTTGCTCAAGAAATGCCTTTCTGAACAAGCACATCTCTGAGCTTCTTGCTGATATGTTTTTTTTGGTTTTTTTTTTGGATTTGTTTTGCCTTCCAGCTGCTTCCCTCTAAGTTCCAGCAGGAGAAGTTTGTCAGCACGCAGAAGGAGGCCAGCACTGGGGGGAGGATTCTGCCCAGAATTGGCCCATGGATAGACCTGGGCAAGACTAGTCCAAAGGTAGCCTTTTCCTGCTCTTTTCCTTTCTGTTTGATGGCAAGTTTGAAGAGGGTGTGTGCTTGTGACAGACTTGCCTCCAGCAAAACACCTCAGTGTCCAGGTGCTGTTGTCATTGCAAGCTGCTGGCAGTGGTGGACTGGGAGTCCTGATGTGCACTGAGGCAACACAAATAACCTCTGCTGCAGCTGCTGGGCTGTGCTGGAGTGTGGCTGCCATTGCTAAAACAATGGGGGAAGGCTGGGGACACAAAGGCACAGCATTGCCATGTGCCATTCCCCTGCTGAAGGAGCCACCTCTTGCTTTGGTGTGGTCACCATCAAATGCTCGGGGTCACAGGATTCCCTCCACAGTGGCAGCGTTGGCCTTGGAAGGCTGAGGACCTGCAGGAATTCCTACAGATTTAACAAAACCAATTGCATTCCTGCTTTGGGTTGGAACAATATGTTGGACCCTGACGGGGTGTTAGATTTTGCAGGCTGCCAGATGTGCAGGGGACTGGCCCTGGGCAGAGGGGAATAGATGTGCTTTCTGTGGATCAGTGCCTGCTTAGAGGTGTGTTTCAAGTTGCTTTTGTGACAGGACTGGCTCAGTAGAAAGCACAGTCCAAAGGGGCAGGTGAGCCAGGTGGGCTGTTGAGCAGGAAATTGGCCGCAAGAGACATGGAACAAAGTGGTTCAGGATTGCCCTGGAGAGGGGCCTTGTGGAGAAAGAAAGGTGGAGAAATCAAAAGAGCAGCTTGGCTTGAGTCTGCTGGAAGCTGATCAAGCAGTTCTTGATCAGCTCCGAGCACAGGTGGGTGAGGCACTGTTTGCCCAGTGTGTCCTGGGCAGATGTGCTCCCCCAGAGTCTGCACTTCACTGGGGATCAGTGTAAGATTGTCCTTCATGAGCCTTCCTCCCAGCAGCTGAAGCTGTCCCTGCTCTCTCTCGCCTCTCCAGCTGCCGTCAGCTGCCCCGAAACAGAGCTTGTTTCAGGTTTCCCCACCAGAGATGGTGTTTGAGAACTTCGTGGCTCGGGAGGTCTCTGAAATGGTGCTGTCTGTGACGAATAAGGACAAGGTGAGTGCTGGCACCTGGAGCTTTAACCCTGTGCTGGAAGAGGAGAGTGCTGTCATTGCCCGAGTGTCCAGCAAAGCAAGTTATCTGCTGCAACACATGCAGAAGAAAATGTCTCAGCACCTTGCTCTGCAAGATGGTGGAAATCTTCCTGTGCTGGGAATTGTGCCCTGATTTTGGACACGCACTGATGGTGCAGATGACTTGATGTGGTCGGTCAGGTGCTCTGTCTCCATCCTGCTGGTGCTGACCTGCTTGGCCCTTCCTTGCCACCAGGCCCTGCCCCACTGGCCCTGACCAAAATGCTGGAGCCAGAGAGAAGGGATTCAAGTTGACCCTTGTGAATGATGTGCCTGTACCTGCAGAGCTGCAAATGCTTTGGAAAAGGGGTCAAGGAGGGATGTCAGCAGGGCAGGGACAGGTCTCCTGTCGTCCTGTGTGCACAAGGGGCGAAATCATCATTTGATGTCTTTGCTGCAGATTCCTCGGCTGGTGAAGGTGTGCATGGAGAGCTGCCCTTATTTCCAGCTGGCAAGCCCCAGGGGTGTGTACCACATGGTGCCAGCAGGCGCCTCTGCCACTGTGCGCATCCGCTTCAGCCCCGAGGAGAACAAGGTGAGCCTGGAGGAGCCCAAGAATTCTCTGCAAAGCCATTGTTTTCCCTGCACTCTGGGTGCAGCCCATTCCATGCTGGGAGCTTGGCTCCAGGCCGTGGGCAGGCAGCCTGCAGCCAGTCCCAGCTTGGCACGGGCTGCCAGGCACTGCAGCCAGGCCTGACAGGCTCTGCTTCCCCTCCCTGCACATCCCTGAGCATTGCCAAGGGAAGATGCCCAGGGAACAGGATGAAAATGACAGAGGGCTGTTGATAGATGTTGGGCCATCTCTAGGTACAGTGGAAGGTTTCATGATGATGGAAAACACTGGAGGAACAAAGAGGTCTGAGAGCTTCCTCCTTCCTGCCTGGCAAGAGCTTCCCTGCCTCCCCCTGGGCTGGAGCAAGGACGGTGCTTTTTCCCAGCCTCTGCTCTGCAGCCTTGCAGCTGTGCTGTGCCAGAGCACAAGTGAGCATGGTGCAGCTGCAGGGCCAGGGCAGAGGATGTGCTGTGCCCGTGAGCCTGGCCTGGCACAGGCACCCTGGGCTCTGGGTGCCCTTGGCCAGCAGGAGGTTGCTGAGCTGCAGGGACTTGGACAGCTGCCTGCAGGAGCTGGTGTAGGGCAGGTGCAAGCTGCAGGCAGAGCTGTGAGCCCAGAGCCCGTGGCAGTGACACTGCTGTGCCTCTGTCTTCATGCCTGTGCCTGTGCTTGCTCTGTCAGCTGGCACCCATTGCATGCCAAAGGTGCTTTTGCCTGGAGGTTTGAACAGCAGTGCTGAGGCCCTGGCAAGTCTGATCTCCGTGCTGGGATCTGCAGGCTTGTTCATCCAGAAGGGTTTAGGCCGTGGCATGGAAGGGAGGAAGCCTTGCAGGGAAGCCAAGAGAGGCTCTTTCCAACAGCATCCTGCTGCCTCTTAGCACTGTTCTTCTGCTGACTTGCTTGGAGAGGCAAAGTTGGAGGGGAGTTCTGAGGCACCTGATGTTTCTGCACCAGGCCAGAGGTTTAGGAGCTCTTTGGGTCCAGCTGTTTTCTCATCTTCCTTTTGCTGCTTCGAGTCAGTTGAACACTTTGTCCTATTCTCAGACAGTGGGAATATAGAAACCTAAAGAGGAATGTCCTGTGTTCGCTAGCTCCATGTTCCTTAGAAGGAACGTAGGAATTCTTTAACATCATTAAAATGTAGAGTAAAACATATGGTGGCCTAGGGCAGTTCTTTGTATGACCCAAGTGACACAAGATCTTAATGCCACAGAGATAGGTTTTGCAAAGTGCCCCGGTGACTTTAAAATGTGGCATATTAGTAGAGCTTAGTGTTTACTTTGGGGTGGAATAGCTAAATTGATGCCCTTGAAGGGAGTCCATTTTTTTTCATCCTGCCGTGGGGATGGCACTAAATGCCCTGTGCTGAGGCAGTTTCTTTGCCTGCAGGATTATTCCCACCAGCTCATCTGCATGACTACCAGTGAAAGGATCGTGGTGCCAATTCGGGCCATTGCTGCCCGAGCTGTCCTGGATTTCCCTGAGCAGCTGGACTTCTCCAGGTGTCCAGTCAAGAGCAGCACCCAGAAGACTCTGCTGCTCCGCAACACTGGGAACCTGGAAGCTCGTTTCCAGCTGAGCACCCAGAGGTGAGGCAGCCCATCTGTTCTTGTGCAAAGGATATCACCTCTGGGTGATAGCAGCGTTGGGAAATGGCAGCAAAAGGAAGCAGAGCATCAGAGCTGCTGCCCTGCAGCCCTGGCTGGAAGGGAGCAGGATGGATGGCAGCTGCTCTTGCCTTCAGTGTTCTTAGCAGGATGCAGCCTTTGAGCTTTCTCTGTCCCAGCTTTCCTGGAGGCTGCTGGAACATTTTGGCAGCTGGCTTGCACAAGCAGCTCCTGAAATGCTTTCTCAGCACTGTCAGCCAAACAGAGCCATTCTCTGGGAGGCCACAGGCACGTGGCTTTGCAGGGGTCCCTGCATCAGATGCCCAACATGAGCTGTGCTGCAGGCAGCCCGTGCAGTTCCTGTTCCTGAAGCTGATCTGCTTTCCCTTGTCAGCTGAGGGCATCAGTCACCTCTTGTGTTCCATGATGAACCTTTGAAAGCCAGTTTAAAATTTCATACCAGATGATTTAAATCTCTTGAGTAAGGTTGTGCCCCCTTTCAGTGAGATTTCTTTTTGAATACTCTGAAGTTCCTGTGTTTCTGCTGGTTTTTTGTCTTGGTTTGCGTTAAATGTTTGCCAAAAGATCATACAAATGGACCTAGTTAAAAAGCAGAAGGAAACAACCTATTCAAACCCTCTCCATACTTTAACTTTTCTGCTTGTTGGGTGCAGTAGTGATTAATGGAAAGCACAGATCTGAGAGGATGAGAAGTGTTTTAAGGAACAGCTCACAATTCACAGAGAAAAGGCCAAAATGTAGCCTGTCAGCCCCATCTCTTGGCAGTGGTTTTCACTTGGTTATTAGAGTGTCAGGGATGTCTCCTTCACAGCTCTTCTATCTTAGAGCAGCTTTCATTGAAATGCTGATCAAATGTGCCCTTTCTAGGCTAAATCAGGATGTTTTCAAGGTAAAGTAAGCCAAAGAACCACACTGCAAATTCAACTATTGCTTGGTCTTCAGGGGAAAGTTCCTTCTCCCTGTGTGATTCCTAGGCTGTAATCTCCCAGGACAGGGAGTGCCCTAACATTTGCATCTCCTGAGATGAGGTTTATAGGCAGCAGGAAAAGAGAAATTCCTGAGGCAGTCAGTGTCCAGTTGTGCCTGCAGATAGCTCTGAAGCCTCTCTGTGCTCTTCAGAAAGCATTCTCTGATGGGATTGCTGGCAGTGGGAGCTCTGAGTGTCACTGCAGAGAGCTGGATGCAGAGTGTGGGGGAGCTGAGGCCATTTTGCCCACAGGATGTTGTGAGGGCTGGATCTGCTCAGCAGTGGCTCCGTGGCTGTTTCTGATGCTGTCTGTCCTGGCTGTCTTCTGCTGGCTGTGCTTGGTTTGCTCCCTGCTTGCCCAGGGGAGCTGCAGTGAGCTGCAGTGCAGAAGGAATCTGCTGGCCAGCTGTGGCCAGCCCTGATGGCTCTCTTTGTGTTGCAGTCCTTTCTCCGTGGCTCCGGCCACAGGAGCTCTGGGCGCTGGTGACACCGTGCAGGTGACAGTGGGATTCCACGCGCTGACGGCCGGTGACCATTGCGGGTGCCTGGCAGTGTGCTGCAGCACAGGTGAGTGCTGGGCCTGCCCGGCCACAGGACAGCTCTGCACCACGGCTCCCTGCTGTCCCATCCCCTCCATTCCCTCCAGAGGTGCCTCCCCTGCTCAGCTTCACCCCAAAGCAAACGGAGAACTCCTTGCTGTTTGGGGGCTTGAGAAAGTGCATCCCCTCTAACAGGCTAAGATTTTGGACTCCTGTTTTGCTGGGAGTTGCTGAGTGGAGGAAGGAGGATCCCTGATTCTCCACTGCCATGTGGCTGTGCCTGGGTGAAGGTTTCTTTTATTCCTGGGTAGTGCTGTAGGTGAGCTCTCCATCAGATTCTCTGCAATGCAATGGATTTCTAGCAGACCTCTGTCCCATATGCTGCTTCTGCACTGGCTTGTCACAGACCCTTTTCCTATGTGGCCCTTACACATATATGTAGTTTCTGTCTAACAACATTTTCAAGCCCTCAAGTTCCTTTTTTGTGACAAATCAAAACAAATTTTTCCTGTCCCCATTTCCCAGGCTGTTCATGCTGTTGCAAAGCTCTCACATCTATCTCCCATTTGATTTCTAGGCTGAGGAACCCCATTGAGTCTTCCTGCAGAAACTGCTCTGTACTTAGTAATCTTTCCTTTGTTCCCTTTTTATTAAATTGGAAATGCTGCTCTTGGTTTTTGACAGAACAATATAAAATATTGCAAGGCTGATGTGGCTGTGGGTTTGGACAGGGAGATGATGATGATGATGATTTTCCTGGTGTTCATTTTGTAGTGGTTTGTCCTATTGCAGAGCCAGGCTGGTTGTGTTTCCTCACCTGGGTCCCCTCCTGCTGTGGGCTGTCACTTCACTTGTTCCTCTGGGCCTCCTTTTGCTGCCCACCTGCCCCCAGGCATATTTGCTGGTCAGCAGCAAGGGATGCAAGGGATCAGGAGAGACAGAAGTCTGGTGGGATGCCCGGGGAGGCCCTGGGCAAGGCAGGACTGAGCAGGGCTCCTCAGCGTCACCTGAAGGACTTTGGTGCAGAAATCCCGGTGATCTGAGTGGGTCACCAGAGCACATGGACCAACCCCACTGTACACACTGTCACCCTGGGGCCACAGCTCTACAAACACACTCAGAAATAAGGTGTTGAAGGAGCTGCCCAGGACATCCCCACGCTCTACACCCAGAGCTGTCAGGATGTGATCCATGGACTGATCCACAGAACTGCTCATTCAGCTAAAAACTGGGACACTTTCTTCTGTGACCTGTGGTTTGCTGCGTTCCTTGTGCTTCCATCAGCCAGTGAGCTGAGCAAAGACTCCCCTTTGCTTTGTTCCAGGTGAAGAAAGAATCCACACACACCTCAAAGGAGAAGCTGTAGATGTCAACATTGGGTTGAACACAAGTTCTGTGGAGATGGACAAGACTTTGATCACCATGTCAAGCCACAGAACTGTGTTCATCCAAAACAGGAGTAACATCACAGCCCACTTCCAGTGGAAGGCTTTTCCTAGTGAGGAAGAAGAGGATGAAGAGAAGAGGAGGTTGGTTTGAAAGATGCATTTCAGTGAGATACATGGCCCAAGACTGAAAGGAACATGTGGCCTCAGGGGGGTGTTGGTGCTTTTGAATGGTTTAGGCCAAGTAAACCATCCCTGGCACCAGGGTGTGTGTCCCTGGGCTTCGGGAGCTCAGGACTCAGCATTCCAGTTCCATTTATACTCCAAGCATGGATGGCATTTTGGGAAGGAAAGGTTGATTGTGATGACTGGATTTCCTCAGGTTCTGATTGGCCTTTTGCCTCTCTCATCTTCTTCCTACATGACCTGGCCACATCCTTAAACAGTTCACCCTCTTTCCAAAGGTGATACACCCTCTTGTTTTCCCTTAGTTCCTTCAAAGGCTCCTTGCCCATCCAGGCTGGTTGTCTTCCCTGTCAGCTTGTCTTTCAGCACACAGGGGCAGTCTGTTCCTGTGCCTTCCAGACTTCTTTCTTGAAGCATGTCCATCCTTCGTGGAGCCCTTTGTTTTTAAGTGCTGTTTCCCAGGGTACTCTCCAAATCAGTCTCTTCAACAGGCCGAATCTGCCCTCCAGAAGGCCAGAGTGGAAGTTTTGTTGATGCCCCTCCTCGTTTCACCAAATATTGAGACCTCTATTATTTCCCCGTGACTGTAGCCCAGAGAGATGAAGGTGAACAGATGAAGTTCATTTAGCCATTAGGGAATTTCCTGGTGATATCCAGTACCTGGAGGCAGGGAGGCAGCAGACTGCCCTGTGGAATGGATCCAGTCAATAGACAGGGCCCTCAGCTCCCCTTAGAAGGGAGTCACCTACTGCCACTACCCTTCTTTTCTTCTCAGTACTTGAGGCTGTGCTCTGTCTGACAGACCAAGTGCAACTGGGAGACTCTCCAGACTGAATTTTTTTCTTTAGTGTCATCTGCCTGAGCCTCTGGAGCCCGGGCCTCATACCTGTCCTGTCAGGGCACCTGGGTAGGTGATGGGGGTCAGGATGGGATTTATTACCTGCCCAGTAGAGGCCCACTTCCATTCCCCAGTGTCTCCTAGGTCTCCTCCTTCTGCCTGATCCCAAGAAGGGCAGGGCTCCTGTGACTCCTGCTGAGCTTCTCTCAGGGTTGGACAGGTGTAACTCCACAACAGTTTCTTCCTGTTTCACTCTCCCTAAGGCTCCTCAGCCTTTCCACTTCTTCCTTTTGCCCTGTCCTCTGATATTAACACCAGGCTCAGACCCTCCCTGCAGCCAGGGGCCTGGACAGCTGCGTCCTTCCTGGGGGGTTCTCTTTGAGTTCCTACACTCCTGCTGGCAGCAGCAGCAGCAGCAATGGCTTTTCATCATTTGTAAACCATAGCTGGGGAGGTGGGGGGAAAGCAGAAGGAAGAAAGAAAGAAGAAAAAAAAAAGGCAAGCACCTCACAACCAGCAAAAAGACCCAACCCACTACACAAGGAGGATGGGTGGCTGCACCCTTTCTGCTCAGCCTGTTTGTGCCAAGTGCCTCGCAAAAACTGAAAAATGCTGTGCCAAAAGTGCTGGGCCAAAAGTGCCATGGCAAGCCTCTGTTTGCTGTGGGCCAGATCACTTACACTCCCCAGAGCCATTTTAAATTGCCTGCAAAGGCCCAGGAGATCAACCCTTGCCCACCTGAATGGCTGGTGAGAGGGTCCTTTAGTGCCCTGGGCTTCTTGGTTTCCCACTGTTCTCGATCTCCTTGCTCAGTGTCTGACTTCCATACAAGCTCTGGGTGTTCAAAAGAAATCCCAGGACCTTCTCTGGCTACTTCCCTGGGCTGTTTATTTCCATTTTTTCCCACTTTCCTGCCTCAGCCTGGACCCCAGGGGATCCACTTTCCCCTGAGAAGCAGCTAGGTTTCCCCAAAATAAACTTCAACCTGGTTTTGGTTTTGGGGGGGTTTCTTTTGTAATTGCATCTGGTTTTGTGCCAGTTTGTGTCCTAGACTGCCACCAGGACATTTTGCTCTTCCTTCCTTCCGGTCTTAGGCATGGTTGTAGCTCCAAGGCCACTGTCCTGCTGTCAGAGCAGCTTTTGAGGTCTCAGAGCAGAGAGGACTTTTTGAGGAGAGGAGATCGTGCAGGATCCTTTCCCTCTCAGGACATTCTAGAACCATGCACTGGGATGGGAGCCAAAAAGCTCTGGATGATGAAAAGGTCTCTCCAAGAGTTTGCTGTCTCCCTCCTCCACAACAAAGTCCCTTCCCCTCTCAGAGCCTCTGTTTTCATGCATATAGAACCTTGAATGCCACTGAAGGGATTTGGTGCCTGAATTCATCAATTTCCTTTGGAAGTGCTCTGGGATGCTCTTGTGAAAGACAGAGTAGGGAACAGGGCAGGTCCAAAACGAACGAAACAAAGTGATGTTTGTGAAAAACAGCAATCACTTGTCTTAATTTTTTTAAATGTTTAATAGTAATGAAATAGTTATAAAGATAGTAATAAAAATTAGAGTAGTAACAATTTGGACAGTCAGAGTTAGGACAATAAAGGGACAATAAAAAAGCAAAGAATTACAGACATCTGGGTGCTCTGCTCTGCCACAGAACAAGTTTTGCTAACAAAGGATTAACCCTTAAAAGCAATAGCTTGTTGCATATTCATCTATCTCATACATGATGCAAACATTCTTTTCAAACAAAGGGTGTTTTCTGTTTATTGTCAACTTCTTCCCTCATCTTGTACATCAGTCATCTTGGTCCCTTGATGTCTGGTTCTCCCCAGTGAGGAGGCAATAATTCTTCTCTTGGGATTTTGGGTGTCTTGTTGCTCTTATCTCTCCTTGAACTAGTTAGAAAAAGGATCTTACACCACATAGTTTCTGTAGCCTAAAACTATATGCACCACACTACTTAAAACGATTAGTACAGCACTGTAAAAAAGGAATAATACAACATCACTTTCCAACATCACACATATAGTAATCAGTTTAATATTTGCAAAAAGCCAATAATATAATAGGCATTTTTCACAGTGCTGGTAACATGGAGCTGCAACCCAGCTCTGTCTCCCCTCCCCAGGGAAGTCCTGCTCCATAATCTTTATCTGCCTCCCCCAGCAGCTCAGTGGGAGGAAAAGCCACTTGAAGTGGCTGGTGGATTGTCCCTCAGTTTTGGCAGAGGCTTTGAGCCAGGAGGTTCCCTTGAGGGATTCTGGCTTTGGAAAGCCCTCCTGAGCCTGCAGGTGTGGAGTAAAACTACCTGCTGCGCCAGTGAACAGCAAGTTATCCTGTGATCCCTCTGGGACCCCCAGGGCTTGGGGTCAGCCCTTGCTGGGGAGCGGCTGCTTGTGAGAAACAGCCACTCACTTTTCCTAAGTTTAGAAAGGTTGATTAAACCTTATCAAAAATACAACCGGAGACTGGATAGAGAAGATGTTACAGCTCTGGGAGCAAAGGATTTGCCCCACCCTGTGCTCGCCCACACAATGGAGGTTTTGCCTTTTAACCCTTTAGCCTCTCCCAAAATTCTGACCATCGACCCCTTCTTCGCTGTCCTGTGGTGGAGTTTACTTCCTCCAGTCTTGATTGGAGGTCAGATGCCACCATGGTGACAAGCCGACCCTCCCAAATACCCCAACCCCGGCTGTCCCTTGATAACAACTCAGGGGGTAAAAAACCTTTTCTTAACCTATAAACATGGTATTGGTCTGTTAATGGTGAGAGTCAGTCGTGGCATTGCTCATCTGTCACACTGCTGCTCCTTCCCAGGTGCTTTGCTCTCCTGCACTCCCACTTCTCTCTGCAAATCTGTGGCTCATTAAACGAGCTGCTGGCTTTGTCTCTCCTCTGGCTGCAGGCAGTGTCTTATTCGGCAGTCACAGAGAGAGCTGCAGCAGGAAAAATTAATGGAGGAGAAAGAAACAGGGAAGGAGAAGGGCTCTTGTGAGGATCGTGCTGCCCTCCTGAGAGCCCCAGGGGAGATGGCAAAGGTGCACCCAGACCCCATGTTCTCTGATGACTTTTTTTTCATTGAGCCAATGGTAAGTGATAGCTGAGAACCTCATTTTCCTCCTCTTCCTCCTCCTCCTCCTCTCCCTCTTTCTCCTCCCACCCACTCCAACCCTGGCTGTGGTCACTTGGCAGATCCTCAGCTGGCCCCACATGCTGGGAGGGAGGACATGGAGTTTGTGGTGCAGCTGCAGAGCTCACCTAAAAACGCTGAAGTGCTAAAAGCATTTCTGCCCTGGAGGGTCAAGGCAGGGCTGGGAGCCTGACAAAGCCCAGCTCTGCTGCCAGGGCTGGAGCTCAGGGCACTCCGTGCGTGTCCTTGCAGTGTCACAGGGAGCAGTTCTTGTAGGGAGGGGCTGCCCCCACACGTGGGGCTCAGCAGAGGCTGTTGCAGCACTGCCAGCTCACACACTGACCTGAAGCTGGCAATGGTTGGCTGGGAAAAGGAGGCCAAACTCAGCCCAAGGTTGATCCCAGAAATGCCAATGGCCTCCTGTAACCACGCCTTGCACTATTTCTGAGTCTGCCTTCCAGTGTCATCTGTGAGCCTGGACACAAGGCTGGAAGGTTTCACTGGGCCTTTTGAGTTCTCCTGCACACAGGGACAGAAAACCTTTTCCTTTTCTGTTTGTGCAAGCCAACTGCCACGTGCTGCCATCAGCCAGAGCCCTGATTCTGAGCACTGGCATTGTGAGAGATGATGAATGCCTGGTGTCTGCACACTGCAAAATCCCTTCTCCCCTTGGAGTAAAGCCCAGAATAATCCCAACCTCTGCTTTCTTTCAAAACAGCTTGACTAATGTTTGTATTTCAAGGAAGGGGCTCATGTTCTCTTCTTGGTTACTGCTATGGCCCATCTAAGGCCAAGAGGCAGCAGTGCACAGGGGCAGTTGCATCCCAGTGCAGCTGACAGCAGCATGATGTGAGCAAGAGCTTGTGTCAGAGCAGTAGGAATCTTGTGGAGAGTGGGAGCTGATCAGCTGAGCATTGAGGGCTTCCAGCACTGTGTTGACCTGCCTTTGGAGGGTTTCCTTGGGCTCCTTGTGTTGTTCACTCATCATTGATGTGTGAAGTTAAAGAGAAATGTTTTGCTGTCTCTTTGTGTTGCAGGAGGGAGAAATCGGGCCAAATTGTTCGGCCGAAATCCAGGTGACCTTCAAACCCCTGGCAGCTCTGGAGTATGGAAGTGTGGCTTACTGCAGCATCTCAGGTGCAGCTCCTGTGCCCTGCTTCTCTCCCCCTCAGTGCAGCCATGGTGCAAGCCTGAGCCCACTGGGCTGGCCTGGCAGTGCTGGGAAGAGTCCCTGGCCAGCAGGGCAGTGCTGGCACATCCCCAGTGGCCCTGCAGCTCCCAGGGAATGTCCCGTGCAAGGCCAGGGCTCAGAGTGCTGTGTCTGGGTTCCTGAACCCAGCACAGCCCTGACAGCGCAGGGAGAGGTTTTGATGCCATGCCTTTGCCAGCATTTCCTCAAAGGCCAGAGAGCTGCAGAGCAGAGCAGCTTTAGTGAACAAGCACTAAGCCCCTGCAGGCCCCTGGCCTCCAGGATGGCTCCATTGGACATGGATCCATCATCAGGTGGCAGGAGCTGGGTTAGAAATGTGCTCCCTGAGCCTGGCTCAGCTCCCACTGGCCAGACAGCACCAGAGCAGAGGTGGCTGAGCCCCACTGAGCCCAGGCTGTTGGTAGAAGGAGCAGCCTTGGCCAGCAGCTGCTTCTCTCCCTGTGTGGGAGCTGTCACCTTGCAGCTCTCCGTCTGTGGAAACAGCTCCAGTGTCTCACCACCCTCACAGGAAAAAATGTCATCCCTAATATCTAACCTAAATTTCCTTTCTTTCAATTTCTACCCATGACTCCTTGGCCTGCCACTCCAGGACCCCAGAGATGTTTGAAACTCAGCAAACTGGTGGCTCCCATTGGAAACCAGCCTGAGGAATGGGTTAGGAATTAGAAGTCAGCCCCAAGGGATATCTGCTGAGGGAAGAGAAGGGTCCATATCTTCTCCTGCAGCATCAGGAGCTGGTAGCATCCAGCTCAGAGTCAGGGACTAGCGCTGAGGCAGCCTGGAAAAGACAGTGTGACAGAGGGAATGCTTGTACTGAAATGGACATCTCTCCCCAGGCCGTGAGAGCAGGCTGCCCCTGCAGCTCAGAGGGGAAGGCCAAGGACCCTTGGTTGAACTCAGCTGTGACACTCTGGACCTTGGGGACATTTTTGTCAACACCCCCCATGTCTGTGAGGTGAGCAGCAGGGCTGGGGATGGATGCTGATGGCTCCTGAGGCAGCAGCAAGCCTGGTGGAGCTGTGGAATTCCTGCCAAGCTGGGCAGTTGTGAGCAGGGAATATTTGATGTGCTGGTCCAGTCTGGGGGGTCAGAAAGGTGTGTCTGTTGTTCATGAAGCCCCAGCCCCTGCTTTTGGGCAGCCTTCCTTAGGGATCAGCTGGGAGGCTTCCTGCAAAACAAGCCCTTGGCAGGTGAAACCAGCACTGGGTGCAAAAGCTGCATGTCCAGAGGCTTTTGTGGCAGTGCCAGACACAAGGCACCTTTGGACTGGGCTCTGCAGAAGCAGCTGGAACCAACTGGCTGCCTTTGAGCTTCAGTCCACCGCCAACAGCTTCCAGTCAAGGGTCTCCTGCTCATTCCTGGAAGTCCCAGGAAAGCCTTGGGAGTTCTGTCCCTTGCTGACAGTCACTCACTTCAGCCTTGGTGCATCTCTGGCTCTGGAAAGAGAAAAGTGGTCCTGGGAATAAAGAAAAGGATTTTTCTTCCTCTTTGCTTCCCCCACAATAATGCTAAGCTTGCAAAAAAACCACAAGAGAGCAACTGAAAAGAGGTAGAAAATGAGGCACTACATCAGGGCAGACACTTTCAAAAGCTTGGCTGGGGAAGAGAAAGACATCTTGAGTTTTCTCTACCAAAAGATGGTGCTGTCTGTACATTTTGATGCTGATGCCTCATTACCAATGTCTTGTTTTCATGGTGTGGGAAAAGGTGAATGAATGGATGGTGCTGTTGGAGCTGTGCTGGCTGGGGCAGCAGCAGCTCAGTGCTGATTCACTAGGCAGCTGCAATCACCCCACGTTGCTCTCAGGGCCAGGTCTCCATGAGCTGGGTGATGCTGCCCAGAGGTGCACTGCTCTGTGTCCATGGGATAAGCCCAGGGTGAGTGCAGGTCTGTGCAGCTGCCACTGCTTTGCATGAAAACCCAAAGGCAGAACTTGTCCTCTTGTATCTTTTGACTTCTGCCATTCAGCAGCACAAAGCATCTTCTGCCTTTTCTGGCTGTTCATTGCATCCTTAGACAATAGCTCCCAAGAAGGGAAGATTCCACATGGATTTCCACTTTGCTTTCTTGCTGCTGCAGGTGAACCTGATCAACCAAGGAGCTCTTGATGCTCCCTTCAGCTGCATCCCTTCAGCCACAAAGGTGGGCTTGGGCTTCAAGTTGGCACCTCAGGAGGGCATCATTGCAGCAGGTGGGAGCCAGACTCTCCAGATCTCCTTCAGTGCCACCGTGTTGGGGAGGTTTGAGGAAGAATTCCGGTTCAGTGTGGCTGGATCTCCTACGCCTGCCATCCTGACCATCAAGTAAGGACCCTGGGAGCTTGGTGGGCACATCTGCAGCTGTCTCTGGGACATGCCCCACCTGCCTCCTGTTGGGATGGAGCAGAGAGAAAAGGTGTTTGCTGAGGTCTTCATCTCTGCTCTGATGCTGGCATTGCTTTAGTGGGAGGATGCCTCCTGCCCTGTGTGGTACCTGGAGCTGGAATGACTCCTCCCTGCAGGGATCTCCCTCTGCCCTGGGCCATGGCAGGCAGTGGGATGGATCAGCTTTGGGCAGCAGCTGCTCTGGGATGTCCCAGCTGAACAAGGTGCAGGGCCCCCAGGGCTTTGGAGATGGGCCAGCCTGGGGCATTCTGCAGCAGCAGCAGTGCTTTTAAAAACTTCTGTCAATAATCCATGCCAGATGGGCAGCAGCAGCCTCACCTCACCTCTCATGGCCATGCTGTGGGGCACAAGCCGTGCTCCCAGCTGCTGTGCCCAGAGTGCTCTGGTGCCTCCTGTGCACAGCCAGGCAAGGGCTGATGTGGGAGTCAGGGAACTGTGCAGCAGGAACTGTGCCAAGGACTTGGGCATCATCCCCTGGGCTGGTGCCATGGCAAGAGATCATCCTGGCCCAGCACAAGGGACAAGGGGTGATGATAGGGGAGGCAGAGCTCAGTGCTCAGCACCACAGCAGCACGAGGCCTTGTCCCTGCCAGCCTGAGCCTTGTGCTGCTAGGATAATGCAGTGGGAGCAGGAGAGCTGATGCTGGCTGCTCTGCAGCTTTGGAACTAGGCTGCTGCTCTTGGGAGGCACTGGGGCAAGGCAGTGAAGAAATGAAAGCAATCTGCACTGGATTATAGCAGTAAGATAAGGGAGATGGATGAAAAAGAACAAGGAAGTTATTACTTTGCAAGAACAAAGTGGTGAGTAGGTCTGCCCCCAGTGGAGAAAGAATGATGATGGCTTTGTTCTTGGAGGAAAAGTGCTGCTTTTTTATTTTGGAGATCAAGAGGGAACCTTCCACCATCCAATAATTGATTCTCCTCTGTCCCTTTCCTAAACTGGTGATGGGATGTTTGTGCATCAGCAGCTTTCTCCTTGAGCAAGGGCAGGTGTCTCTTGTTGAGATGTGTGGAGCAGAGCCAGGGGCAGTGCTGTGAATCCAACAGAAGGCACAGGTCACTGGGCCTGGATTTTTAACCACAAGGCAGAGTGGGCATGGATTGGCATCAGCCATGAAATCAACTGGGGAGTGTTGTGCTTCAAGTGCTGCTTTCAGTGGGTGTTGGTGACTTTTGGAGTGTGTCTGCTGAGTTCAAGGACAGTTGAGGTGCTGTGCTAGATTCAGGACCCCCTTGTTTGGTTGTTGAAGCTGTTGCTCTTGGCTGTGCCAGCTGCTGCACTGCTGACAAGCTGCTCCTTTCCTCTAGGATTCATCTGTGCCCTGTGTAGAAGTGTTGCTGCTCTTTTCAGAGGATGTTTGGGGCTGCCCTGGGTTCATGGCTCAGAACTGTGTCTGTAATGATGGTGTGGGTCAAACTCTGCTGAGAAAGCTCCTCCGTGGGAACAGCAGTTCCAGCTAAGAAGTAGCAAAGCAGGGAACCTGTGTCTGGCAGGGCTGGTTACAGAAGTTTGTGGGGACACCTTGATGCCCATCCCATTGCAGATGGGGAAAGTGAGGCCCGGAGCCATGTCTGGCTGTGTGTTCAGGGTCCTTCATGGGACCAGCAGCATCCCGGGGGCTTTTCCTGCCTGCCCTGTGCCCAGAGCCCATCAGTGGCTGTTGGCTGCTGGCCACTTGGCTTTAGCTGCCTCCTGTGCCCAGGGGCACTGTGCTGAGCACATGGTGTGTGCTGGTTTGAAAGGCACGGTGCCCTGACCCCAGGTTGGTGCCCCCGAGCTACGCCAGCCGGAGCTTTGCAATTCCTTGAACCAAGGCATTTCCTGCTCTGTCCTCGCCATGCAGGGGCAGCGTCACTGGACCGAGTTTGCACTTCGACCTCCCTGAGCTCGACTTCGGGGACATCTCCTTTGGTGAGTGCTGCCTGGGCTGGGACACAGCGGGAGGGATCTGTGCCTTCCGAGAGAAAAGCATCCCTCCCTCCTGCTCTGCCCCAGCAGCCTCTTCAGGGTGGGAACTGCAGGGCTGCTGGTGCCGCAGGGAGCATTTGGCTATTGTCAGATCAAACAGAAGCAAGGCATAGAAAGTCAGGATTTTCTGGTGTCTCTGTCCTGCTTGAAAAGACAGATGTCTGCCAAGGAAGGTGGGAATCTTCCTGGAATGGAAAGATGAGCCCCTCCCTCCAAATGATGATACCTTTGAAATGACAGGGCTCCCGGGCAAAACTGTGGGAAAAGGAATAACAGTTCTTTCCTAGACTATATCAGGAGAGCCCAGAGAACAAGAGCAGACGTTTGCCAGCTGCCAAGTCCCGTTTTTGTCCTTTGGTGCAGTGAGGATCCCAGCAGGAGGAGCTGTGGGCTCTGGCAGGGCAGTGATCCCCTGCCAGCCGGCAGCGGCAGGGAAGGAGGGAAGGAGGGAAATGCTCCTTTTGCAAAGGGACAGAGGGCAGGGGGATGTGGGAAGTACCTCAGAACAGCAGGCAGCAGCGGGGAAGGCAGGCAGGGTGGGTGCCAGGCTGAGCTGCAGCCAGGGCAGTGCCGGGGCCAAGCACACAACCTCCCGCAGCAGCACGCGGCCGAGCTCCATCCCCGAGCGGGAGGAAGGGAAGCTCCGCTCCCTGCCCAGCCTCAGCTCCCACTGCACAGCGCCCACGGCATCACGCCACAGCTGCCAAAAACCCCCAAGGGAAAAGCCCACCCCCAGGGCCAAAACCCCCAAAACCCCTATCCCCCTTCCCAGACCAAGGGGAGCATTCACTACCAAGCCAAAACCCAGAACAAGGAAGGTCATGGACTTTTTAAGGAAACTACTTGCCTTTCCTGAGCTGCTTCTGTCCCACCCTGCATCACCATGGAGGCACTTGTCAAGTTGCCTTTTTGAAGAAATGAAACAAGTAAGGCAAGAGATGGAACTATGGTTCTGAACTGGGAGATTGATCCTGCTGGATCTGCTTTCATTCCTAAGGTCTCTTCAGCTGAAGGCAGCTGTTGTATCTTTGCTTCTTTGGAACTGTTGACTGTTGTCTGCATGCGGTGAACTCAGTCTCATTGGAGGTTTTGCCATCTGTGTTTGTCCTTGTTGTGCCTCTCTTGCCTCCCTGCTGGAGTCACTGCTGGAGCTGGCAGTGCTCACTGGGATGGGCACAGAGAAGCTCTGGGCTGCAGCTGCAGTTGTTTTTTCTCCCCATCTGTGTTCCAGTGCCTCTTGGTGAGCAGGCCTGGGGAGAAGTCTCCTCCCCACAGAGTCGGCCAGCCCAGCCAGATGTCCACTGCAGAGCAGCTTGTGGCTGCTCTCCGGGCTCTGCAGGACATCCCCACCATGAGTGGCTGCATCTCTGGCTTTCCAGCATGGAAAGCAAATCCCAGAGCTCCAGTGGGGTAAAGCCTTGCAGGCAGCAATCCCAGTGAGCAGCATGGATGTGATGTCCCCGTTTGTTGGGTGAGGTGGGACCTGGTTCCTCATTGCCAATCTCCAAGCAAGGCTTGGGTGTGCCCCCAGTTGAGTGGGCTCTGAGCTGTCTCGTGCTCAGTCTGTTTGGCTCAAACCAAGAGATGCCTTTAGGATCCTGCAGAGAGAAGCTGCATTGGGGTGCTTTGCCTCACGTTCTAGTTCCTGATTCCATCATCTCTTTTGCTGTAGCTTCTTCTCAATACTGACTCACTGTTTATCTATCTTGAAAAGGGTGGGAGTGTTGGCAGGGAATTTGACAGCTTGAATTCTCAGAGGAAATGCTCGGTCTGGGTGCACACTCATCACTGGGAGATCACTGGTGCTGGTTTGGGGCAGGTGAGGCAGCTCCTCCCCATCGCCAAGAGAGAAGCTTGCAGTGTTCAGCAGGGCTAGGAGTGGGCATTTTCAAGGCTGCAGCCTGCAATCTGTGTCAAAGGGAACTGAGTGACGATTCATTCCTCATGCAGCTTCTGGGTGAGCTGTAGTTCAGATAATCCAGAGCTAAACTCCAGTGCCACTTTCATTGTGCCAGGCCATTCCCAGCAGGAGTCAGGCCACAATGGGAGCCTCAATGGATGTTGGTGTCCTTTCCTAGGCTTTCCCTACACCCAGCGCTGCCGGCTCACTAACAGCTCCCCGGTGCCCGTGACGTTCCAGCTCCGCATGTCGTTCGATGGCACGCAGCCGGCTGTGGACAGCGTGGATCAGATCCGCTGCCACAGTGACCCAGCCTGGAGGAAGGGCGTTCACTTGTATGTGGAGCCCCGGGAGTTTACCATCACTCCCAGCCAAGGGACCATCCTGCCCCAGGGACACCAGGACATCCAGGTACGGGCAGAGTCCAGCCAGAGACGCCTCAGCACCAGGGCTGCAGCTGCACTGGAGCGTGGGAGGGCTTTAGCTCTGCTGCCAGCTTTGAGCATGGTGTGAGTGAGAGATCTGCACTGCTCTGAGGCCTCTGCTAGCTGCCTTACTCGGGGTGTTCCTCAAGGAGCACTGTTTTCTTTCCAAAATCATATGCTGAGGTCACATACCATATGGTCAAGGCCAGAAGTCACTCTTGGGTTCTTGAGAGCCATTTATTTGATTGCAAGTGGGCAGAGCAAAGATGAGGGCAAAAGGTGGCTGTTAGAGAGATGTCATTGTAGAAAGCAGTTAGCTTTCCTTCTTGGTCTCATTTCCCCTCTCCTGGGGAGCGGAAGGATTTGTGTTCACTGCAGGAATCTCCAGTGGGGACAAAATACTCTGCAGCCATGAACTGCCCAGCACCTGCTGGGCCACACTTTGCCCTCAGCTTCCTGCTGTAAAGCTGAACTCGTTGTGTTCAAGTCAGATTTCTTCTGCTTTTATGTCATTGTAGTCAGATGAGAAATTGGCCCCTTAATTTGAATACAGTGGTTCATAGAGCTTTAGTCTAATGTTTTAATGTAGCTGAGCTATGCCCTGATAGCAAGGTGTGTTTAACACATCTGCTATTGCCAGAAGGCTTTTGTTGCTTTGAGACTGTGCTCTACACATGGAGCAGCAGCAGAATTAAGACAAAATCTTCCCTCAAGGGCTGGAGGATATCACACGTGGATAATGAGCTTTTGTAAGGAAGAATTTCCTGTTCTTCTCTTCCACCAGGTGACCCTGTGTTCCAACTCGGTGATGGAGTTCTACAGGAAAATGCTGGTGGATCTGGAGGGTTTTGGCAAGGGAGTGGCATCATTGGTCATCACAGCCAGGTACCAGCCCTTCCCTGGCCTCCCCCAGCCCCTGCCTTGCCCAGGCTTTGCTGGCTGCAGCTGCCAAGGAGAAGTGCTGGTTCATGAGCTCATGTTGTGCCAGCTGGGCATGAGAAGAGCAGAGCTTGGACAGCAGCCTGTGGTGAAAAGCAGCCCTGCTCCCAGCCCAGCAGGGTCCTGGGCCCTTTTCTGAAGGCACCAGGAATGAGATCATTTCTTGGCCTGGCTTTTGGTGCTTGAGGTGGAACAAATTTCCCCAGGGCCTCCTCTCCTTCTTGCTGCAAGAGGTGGAGTTGTGCTGGGTGCGAGCACCGTGCATTGGTTTGGGACACAGCAAGCAGCCTGCTGAGAGCCAGGCTCTGGTTCTGTTCATGAGGGCACGTGGCAGGGGGAAAGTGGCTGCCAGCAAGAGTGCTGAGGGCAAGGTCTCAGGAGGGGAAAGCAGCCCTTGATGTGGCAGCTCAGCTCTAGATTTTCTCCTTCCCTCTGCTTCCCACTCTGAGCTTGAATGTTCTCAGGGTTGAGAGCAAAAGTGGTTGTTGCTGCAGCAGAATTCCATCCTGCTGTGCTGCTGTGGGTGTCAGTGGAATGCCAGGAGGGATGCAGTTCCCTGGGGCTGTTCCCTCTCCCAGGCAGAGCCATCCAGGCAGTGCCTGGGCTGGCATTTTGTCAAGCAGGTGGGCTGGGGACAGTCAGTGCCTGGAGCTGTGGAGGGAAGGAGCCAGGGAGCTGTAGGGCCTGGGAGGGGCTGATCAGCCACTCTGGAGGGCAGCTGGTGTCTCGTGCCCTCCAAGGCTGGGGCAAGCAGCTGAGTTCCCAGGCAGGGCAACAGCACCATGGCAGAGAAGGGAGTCATTTTTCCTGGGACACTGGAGTTGTGTGTTCCTTGAGCATTAGTGAGCTCTGATCCTTGTTGGGAAGGCTCCCCCAGAGCTCATGGGTCACTGGGAGTGTTACAGGAGCTCTTGCAAGCCTTCCTGGGGAAAGGAGGGGCTGAGGCAGCTGTGGGACAAAGTGCTCTGCCTGGGGCACTTGGCAGCCTCTGGCTGCTGCCTCTCAGGGTTTGCCCCTCCTTGACAAGACCTGTTGGAGTGGGAAGACATAGAAGGCAATTTATCACTGCAGGGCTGTTCAATGCCCATTTGACAGTGACCAGTGTGTTATGCTCTGTTTTACAATCTTTGGGGGTAAATGTTCTCCATTCTCTCAGTATCTCTGATTCCCCTGGGCTCATCTCTTTGTCCAGATGTCTTGTTCCTAAGCTGCAAGTGTCCCCCCACGTGCTGCAGTATGATGAGTGCCTCCTGAAGGTGCCCTACGAGAAGAAGTTCATCATTAGGAATCCCAGCCACCTGCCTGGCTGCTACGGGCTTATTGAACAGGTTTGGCATCCCATCCACCTCCCCGTCTCAAATATTATTGAGGAGCTTATTAGGGGGGAAAAGGGTTTGGACGTGACCTTGTTGGTTTCTATTCATTCTTAAAGATCTGCTGAGAACAGGATCCTACCCGAATGTAAACTTGAGGATGCAGTTTAACCTGCTGAGGGAACAGTTGATGTTCTAGTCTTCAGGGTGTTTTCTTGTGGGAGATCTTAGAGGGCTGTGAAAGCTGCTGCATCCACAGACACCAGTGCCTGTGCTGGCAGTCTCCTTGCAGGATCCCCTGGGAATGCTAAGCCTACAATTCTTGCATCTTGTTTGTGCCTTTTACCTTTGTCCTGGGCATTTTTAAACACGTGTGTCAGTTGCTGTTGCGGTGGATGTTAGGGAGTGTAAAGTTTCTTCAGAGGTGCCTCTGAAGCTGCATTTCATTGTGTCTCTTGCAGAAACGCAAGGAGGACTCTGCTGTGCTCTACTCCAGCCCCAGGCCCTGTGGGATTGTCCAGCCTCACAGCACTGCAGAGATCCCAGTGCTGGTGGAAGTGCAGGCGCTGGGCACGCATCGCACCAATGTTCTCATCGGCGTGTTCGGGGATGAGAGAAACCCACTGGTGAGTGCAGGGGAGATGTGTGCCTCTGTGCAGCTGCTCCTGGCAGGCTGCAAAGGGCACAGGGATTCTGCCGGGGAAAACAGGCACAGGCTGCTGTGGAGAAGGCCAGGAGGGATGGGTGGCACAAACAGCTCGTGCCTCACGGGTGGTAATCTCAGTGTCTGGCACAGAATGTCGTTGGTCTGAGCTGGAATCCAGGGTCACTTTAGTGCATTACTCTTGAAAATGCTGTTAACTTTGGAAACATCTGTTTGAAAATGGCATCTCTCTGAGCACAAAAGAGGATGTCAGAAGACTTCTGGGAACCTTGAGCTTTCTGTAAAAAAAAGGAAGGCTGGCATTTCAAGAGTGGTTGCAAGGATTGAAACTTAGATTAAAACATAAGGAAATGACAATGGCAAATTCCCTGAATGGCACCAAACATCTGAACCTGGGCCATTATGGCACTGCATGTAAATCAGTGAACAGGAAGGACAGGCAATGCAGGCTGTGCCAGGGAGCATGAAGTTTGACAGAACAGTTTCTTTCAACTCTGAGGCTGCTTACCTTAAAGAGGAGGGTTTCTCCCCACCAGAGGAACCAGTTGTTTAACTGTCAGCCTGGCCATAACTAGAGATTTCTTGCAAAGCTTTTACCTTTGGGCCAATCCTTTGTAGTTTGAAAGGTTCTCTTACCTTGATCCTTTTAAATTTGAAGGTGAACATGTAATTATCTTTTTCTTTTTTCCCAAAAGCCCAGCATTTCAGCTGGAGAGTGGTAGCTGTCCCTAAAGAAATACCTTGAGCAGGGATGAGCTGTTTAAGGATTTTAGTTTTCCCTGTTGTGGTTTGTTTGGGTTTTTTTTTTAAATCTTTCTTGCCTGCTTCCTGGGACAGAGAAAAAAGTTATGGAGCTCTGGACGGCTGGCAGAAACCTCCCCAAGCCCAAGGCTGATGGAGTCTGGCAGGACCCCAGCACTACAGCCGATGTATGTATGTCTGTATGCATGGGGAATGCCACCTGAGTCCCCTGGGAGTGTTGGAAAATGTCAGCCAAGCCCCCAGCAGTGTCAGGGAAACATTCCTGATAAATACCTGGTGGAGCTGCAGAGTTTCTGGCGTTGGGCCCTGGGGGGGCTGTGCTGGCTGTGCTGGCTGTGTCTGCCCCTGGATGTCTCAAATCTGCCCTTTTTGCTTGCCTTCTCTGTCTTTTGCTCTCCCACTGTGCTTTTTGCATGCCCACAAGGTGTTCATCCCTGTCCTCTGCAGTTCGTCAGTGCAAGCAGTTGCAGCTGCTGCAGCAGCTCAGGGTCATTCCTGGGCTGCCTTTAGAGCAGACCTGCTCCAGCCTGGATTGGGAAGGGCTGGATCAAAGCATTTCTCAGTTCAAGGTGCCAGCAGCCAGCCAGGGGCTGCATCCTGAGCAGGAGCTGCTGGTGCAGGTGTCCCTCCCTCCCACTGCAGGTCTCTGTTCACAGTTATCTTCTTTTCCAGAGATGAGCTTCACCCACCTAAATTCAATCCCCAACCACCAAAGGAGATGAGAACATGTTTGGATTGCCCAGCGTCTCGATGGAGGCACTTCAAGGCTGGAAATCAGGAGGCAGCCACAGCCCTGACTGAAGAGCAGGATTTGACCCAGTCTTCAGGAGCAGAGGTAGATTTTCTTGTACACCTACTGCTTGTGCTGCCTCCTTAGCCTGCCACCAGCAAGTCATGCTCCTGCTGAGCTCCCTTTTTGCTGCCCTGCTGTCCTGTGCCCTGACAGTGGCTGGGCAGCAGGGCCAGTGGCTGGACATGGGGGAGTGGCAGGGAGAAATAGGAGAGTTTTCCTTGGAGAAGCTCACTCAGATCCTATAGGCCTGTGTTGCGTGTGGGATTGTTTGCCTTGTTGCCTTCCCAATGCAAGATGAGGCTTTTATCTGCATCAAGAGCTGCAGCTTCCTTGCCACAGCAAGCTGGGATGAGTCCTGATCTCCATGTGCCCTCTTCCCAGCCCAGCCAGACTCCCTGTTTGCAGGTCTCTGCTGTCACCCGAGAGCTGCTCTTGCACTGCTGGCCCTGAAGCTGTCTTGCAAACTGAGACTTGGCAAAGTGGCTGTCTCTTCCTGCAGGCGTAGGGAATGGCTTGTTTTTCAGGTGCCACCACAAGCTCCTGCAAACCCTCACCTCCCAGCAGGCCTGGAGGGATTCAGGTGCTCCGTGGGCGCACCGCACGCTACCCTGGAAGCAGAGAAGGGAAGAGGGAATCTGTCTGCCTTGCACACTGGCAGTGTGGCAAGCAGGGCTGGAGCTGCCAGTGCCACTGGTGGCCCTGAGCATTGGCCACAGAGGGGCCTCCCATCCCTGCAGGCCCAGCACAAAGTGCTGCTGGAGCAGCTGGGTGTTGGAGAGGCCGTGCAGGACACGTTGTGGGGCTGCCCAAGGATGCTGTGCAGCCCCTATGGAGGGCACTGCTCCCCCTGCAACTCCTCAGGTTGTCCAGAGGAAGGTTTTGCAGGAGCTTTTGCTGTAGCACCTTGAAGAAGCAGCATTTAAATCAGAGAGAGAGGGGAAGAGCCTCAGGAGTCAGATGAGCTGGGCTGGGAGTCCTTTGCTCAGCTCCAAGAGCTCTCACTCTGAGTCGCCTCCTTTTCTAAAAGCAGTAAGTTTTGAAACTTTTTCAAGGCAAGTTGTGCATCAGAGAGAATTTCTAGTGCCAGGAGACATCCCAGTTCACTTTCATGTCATGTACTCATGAATGCATTGACCCGTGAGGATGGGAGAAGATTTTCCCCATGGTCCCTGCACTGGTCAGTGGCAGGGATGCAGGATGAGATCAGGGTGATTCTGGCAGTGTTTGGGGAATAGGCCCCTCTGGCTGCAGCTGCACTTTGCTCCAAGGTGCTCTTCTGCATCCATTTCCATGCTCAACAGCTCCATCTCTCCTGTCTTCCATGCAGGCTTCCAGTATCCTGCCAGTGTCAGGTGTGCTGCAGCCAGGAGAGAGCCAGCAGGTCTCCTTGCCCTTCTCTGGCCACCTCAATAGCATCTCCAGTGCCACAGCGCTGCGCCATGTGGAGGGAGGCCCCAGCTCCGAGGTGCTGGTGCCCGGGGAGGCCTCACGTGTCAGCTGCTCCCCGAGCCCCCAGGAGATCAACTGTGGCTCTGGGGCACCTCTCAGGGAGAGGTGAGTAAGCCTTCCATGGGTTCCTGCTCTCCATGGGTTCCTGTCCCTGCAGGGCTTCCCTGCTCCAAGGACTCTGAGCTCAGAGGTGCTGCATAGCAAAGGCCAGAAGCAGCACAGGGATGGCCACTCTTAGCTCCCTGGCTCCCAAGAGAGGAAGCACCTTCTTCTGTTGGGACAGAGCATCTTCTTCTCTAGTTTAGTGGTGAGCCCTCCTGGCTCAGATGCTGCCTTCAGGGAGCTGGGCTCTGGCCCTGCCTTGGCACTGCCTCTAGAGGTGTCTTTAGCTCCATGGTGTTGAGTCACATCTTCTTCATCATCTCCCTTCTTCACCAAAACAGTGGGATTGTGGTGTGGGCAGGCGTGGGGCACAGACCAAACCTTGGTTTGGGTGCTGGTGCTGCCACAGATGAAGTCCTTGCAGTGCTGATCTGCCAGGGTTCTCCTGATGGTGGGACAGCAGCCATAAAAGCTCCTGTCCTTGAGGCTCCCCTTCAGCTGCAGCAGTGGGCAAGCACAGGAGAAGCTCTGCTCCAGCAAGGCAGCCCAGCTCAGGACACACAGGCAAAGTGTGCAGCTGGGAGTGGGGGCTGCTTAAAGCAAGCCTGTGCATCAGGACTTCCTTCAGGCCAGGCTGAAGTTGGTTTCATGGGGAGGAGAGGGACGAGGCTGCTTCAGATGGTTTCCATGGCAGACAGCACCAGCTGGCTTGGTCACAGCTGGCTTCCAGCAGGAAATCTGGCTGACAAGAGCCTGTCTTGCAGGAGAGCAGTTCCTCCAGCCTTTGCTTTCTGACTGATGGGATTATTCTCATTTAGGATCAGGCTATGAGTCATTAATACCGAGGCTCACGGACAGAGACTCTCTAACTCGTTAAAGTTAGAAAGTGGTATGTTTATTAACCCCGGTGGGCAGCACCAGAGTCGTCCCTACAAGGCGTGACCGTGCTGTACAAGGTTCTTTGCCCTCTCTTTATTTCCCAGGATCTTACACACAATACATGTGCACAACCCCAGCACCTCCCCTCCCCGCTCTGTATTAAAATGAGGTCATTAGTCCTTCACACCTGCTCAATTCTTCTCTGGAATTGGGTTGGTGGTCTCCTATTGGGCCAGTGGTCTTAAGGGATGAAGTCAGGAATGTCTTCACCAGGTCTCTGTGACCCTCTGGCACCATCCAAGGTCCCCTGCTTAGTGACTGATTGACATAAAGCCCAGGTGCTAACCATTGTTCTACGGGTTTCAGTATGTTCTTCTAACAGTTCACTTACTCCACTTCCTTCTATCAAGAAGCTCATCATGGTAAATAATATAACAATCAGCTCTGGCTTAAGCATCTAATCATCATTAACCTATGGTCTACCTGTCTAACTGACATCCTGATCAATGTGAATTGCTTCTAAGCCTCAGCTGAAATCCGAACTCATTGAAATCCTGCTTCAGCTGTGCCCAGGGAGAAGGGAGCTGAATGAGCTGAGTAAGAATTGCAGGAGAGATCAGCAGACGTTGGCACTCTGTGCTCTGCTTGAAACTGGGAAGTCAAGAGACAAAGGGCGTTTTCAGGCACAGCGCAGAGAGCTGGTGGATCAGCCTTTGGCAGTGGGCTGGAGGTGTCTGGCTGTGCCTGGAGAGGGAGCTTGCACAGTCAAGCCCTTCTGATGGCAAGGCTCAGGTTTGGCTGGTCCTGGAGGTGCCCTTCCACCACTGCCCTCACTTGGGATGTTCCCAACCTCTGTGGGTTGAGGAGAATTCACGGAAATGGTCTGGCGCTGCTGCCTGGCCTCAGGGTCAAGGAATGAAGTGCAGGGCCAGCCAGGACGAGTGAGCCCAAGGTTCTGGTGGTGACTCTCAGCCATGTTTTCTGTTTTGTCTGCAGAAGGGAGCTGAAGCGGCTGTCTCCAAAGCTTGAGGAGGAGGCAAAAGCCTTGGCGGAGGAAGAGAGGCAGAAGGAGAAAGAGAAGCAGAAGAAAGAAAAGAAGGGTGTCTCTGTGGGGAAGGAACCTCCAAAAGCAGAGAAGGGGAAAACCAAACCCCCAGAGAAGAAGGAAAGCAAGGCCCCAGAGAACAAGGACACCGAAATCCCACCAAGGAAGGAAATCAAAGAACCAGAGAAGATGGAAAACAAACTTCCAGAAAAGAAAAACAAACATCCAGAAAAGAAAGAAACCAAATTCCCAGAGAGGAAGGAAAGCAAGGCCCCAGAGAAAAAGAACACAAAAGCATTAGAGAGGAAGGAAACTAAATTCCCTGAGAAGAAGGAAACCAAAGCCCCAGAGAGGACGGAAAGCAAACTCCCAGAAAAGAAATACAAACCTCCAGAAAAGAAGGAAACCAAATTCCCAGAGAGGAAGGAAAGCAAGGCCCCAGTGAAGAAGGACACCAAAGCATTAGAGAGGAAGGAAACCAAATTCCCAGAGAAGAAGGAAAACAAAGCCCCAGAGAAGATGGAAAACAAACTCCCAGAAAAGAAATACAAACTTCCAGAAACGAGGGAAACCAAATTCCCAGAGAGGAAGGAAACCAAAGTCCCGGAGACGAAGGAAATCAAAAGCCCAAAGAAGGAAAGCAAAGCCACAGAGAAGAAGGAAATGAAAAGCCCAGAGAAGAAGGAAAGCAAAGCCCTAGTAAAGAGGGAAATCAGAATTCTAAAGAAGGAAACCAAATCTCCAGAGAAGAGAAGCAAACCTCCAGAAAAGAAGGAAACCAAATTCCCAGAGAGGAAGGAAATCAAAATCCCAGAGAAGGAAATCAAAGCACCAAAAAAGAAGGAACCCAAAGCCCCAAAGAAGGGGGAAGCCAAAGCCTGAAAGAAGGGAGGAACCAAAATCCCAGAGAACCCAGCTGAGCTGGAGAAGAACTCTTTATTTTATTCACACAACTTATTTTATACAGTTTGACAAACCTAATGTGCAACTTTAGGTAGTTAATCGATTTCTTATTACTAGTTATGCCAGTTATTCTGTTGGATAATAAAATATATTTTACTTGTGCATCAAATCTCTCTGTTGTATTCTTTGTATTGTTACCTATTCTCTTCACTGATTCTCATGGGACAAATCCCTTGTTCTTGCAGGTGCATTTGTTTTTCACCCTCAGATCAGATTGTTCACCAAGTCTCATTCTCAAAATAACTTCACATGGGAACTTGTGACTGCTTAGCTGCACTTAGAAGAGATGACAGGCCAGTTGTTAATATAGCAGAACAAGGCCTGATTTCATAAGGCCTTTCTTTTATCATTATTCTACCTGTCTCTGACATCTCCCCCTTTTTGTTCATTTAAAAAAGGCTCCTATGTTCTGATGTTGAAACAGCTCACTCTTGGGAGGGTATGATCTCATGAAGGTTATCACTGGTTATCTGTTAGATGTGGGATAAGATACATAAAAGACCAATTCCAATCAACAAAACTTACCCAATTCTGTCAAGTCATTGACACAGGGTTTTGCAGCATGAGCAAAGAATAATGTCCAATGTCTCTTAGGGAAATGGAAAGAAATGACCATTGTTTCCAATTAGCTGAGAAGTAGGAGAAGGTCCATTAGCTGGAAATGTTGATCTTGGACATCACTGAATGTCCTTCTGGGAGCAGGAACAGGGAAGAACTGAAGAAGGTTGGGAGGAGGACTGTCCCATGATGATGCCATGAGGCTTTTGTTGGCCAATTGCCTCTGTCAGTTTCCGGGCACAGCTGTGTCTTGGCAGTCCTACTCCTGTTCCTGTTCTGGCCACAAAGGCTGCAAGGGGATGAGGTTATTTCTCTTTCCACTGGGCCTCATTTCTTCAGAGCTGATCAGTATCTGATGGAATGAACGGGTGACTGCTTTGAGCTGTTGGTGATAAAACACAGGCATCTCTTCTCCTGAAGTTAATGAATCAATTAGGTTTCCCTGTGGACACTCCATTGGGATTTAGATGGGATGACCTTTTTTCCAAGTTTCTAATGTAAATATTGCATGATTCAAAATGATTAGTCGTCCAAATTTCTCATGTACATATTGCATTATTTGAATGTTCTTAAGGCGTTCATTCCTCTTCTTTTTTGTTTTTTAAGAATGAGATGCATGTCTTTTGTTATGAGTATGAAGAAACAGCGTAGTAAAATAATACACGTAGTAGACAAGAAACTTAGAGCAATTAGGAATAATTTAGATACAACGATCGGGAATATTTCAAATAGCAGACAAAACTAACAACATAGGTGGAATGAAATAAACAGAAATCTCTGAAATAATGTACCATCATCCCAGAGTCTGCAAACAGCTGAAAAACCTCGATTCAGTGGGGACTTGGATAATTATTTCCAGATCATAATTCCCAAGCTCCCTTTAAAAATAGTTCTACTGTCATGTACAGACGGTGAAATTGCAAAGTCAAAGCAACTCCAATCTAGTTCTGATGCAGAAAACATCTGGGTCTGTTGGCAAATTCCTGTCCAGGTAGAGCTAAGGCCTGGCCGCCACCCAAGTTCTAAGTGGGAGAGAATTCCCTAAATGTAATTTTAAACAAGGCTCCTAAGAATAGCACTTAGGAGTAAAGGTCTAGGGGTGAAAGACTGATGAACCATCCAATAGCCGTCTCCTCCAGAATCTCCTCAGCATGGAGATGCTTTAAACACAGCAAACTGTTGGAGTGGTTCTGTAATAACAATTGGGACTGCATCTGATTGCTTAGAGTAGATGTCACAATACCATCAGTTTAGAGAAGACTTCTGACAAAGCTGAGATATCATTTCCTGGAACTCTGAAAAATACTTGAAAATCATGAGGCAGCACTGGGTCAAACCATGGAGCCCCAGTGCAGAGCCCAGCTAGAGGGGTAGTCTGGTCTAAGAGATACATAAGCAGCTGGAGAACAAAGGAGGGATTCTGAAACGACATGTGTCTTGTAGATAATTACACCAAAAGATGGTAAAGCATATGAAAAGCTGGCTATAAAAACAGGAATACAAACATTTATTTATTTATGACAGAAAAAATGCAACAAAGGAAACACTGAACAGCTCACTCATAAAATTTATGATACATCTGATTAAATAACACTCAAACCTGATATAAATTAATTTGGACAGCCATAGAGCTTAACAAGATGAACTTGATAAAACTCAGCCCTAAAAGGATTTCTGTCGCCAGCCGGGGGCTGTGTAGAAATCCCGAATGGGACGGGACTGCTGAGGAACGTGCCTTGAGCTGTTTTATTTTCCAGCATCAGTCTCGTTACATGGTTATGACAATGGGAAGATGCCAGCAGCTCACATCCCAGGCAGCAGACTAAGAACTTAATATTACAACTTACTTTGTAAATTTTTTGACCAATCACACAAAACAAAAGCATATTGACAGTAGTTCCATCCAATCACTATAAGCACACATACCTTTGGTTAAAACAATGCTTGCTTATTTCAAATACAATACCTGCATCTAAGTATTAAACACAATGCACACAGCTCCATTATTAAGCTTAGAATTTGCTAATATCTTGCTAGATATACTTTTCTGTAGCTAAGGGAGCTCTTCTAGCCAAGCATTAATAGACAATCCATTTTTTTTTGTCCTTACTTTTCTACTTCTTACATAATTTCTCTGATGATCAATCTTATGGCTACTGTATAATCACAGTTCTGCTGTCTCTGAGGCCTGCCTTTTGCAGCTTTCCCAAAACCCTCTGATTTCAAGGATTCCCACATTCCCCCCTCTCAGTTCACCTTAAAAGAAACCTTCATAACCATGTCATTTATTAACTACTTTGTGTTTTGTAGTTGTACTATAATATATCTGCTTATTACTAGCTTAAAGCATCTTTTTGCTTGCACCAAGCATTGCTATATTACAACACAGCAATTTTAATGCTGTGAAAGTCCAGTCAGTTCAAAGGGCATAAGTCATGTCTGATAACAATTACAAGACATTGTTCAAAAAAGTCTCGTCAGTTCCAAGGTCTTAATTCAAAACCTTCCTCCATGTCTACACCTTCATCCACCATCTCTGTGAGATTTCGAGAACTCTCTGTGAATCCATTTCCTACCTCTCTCTCCTGTATGATAGAAACTTTTTTGATCATTTTGTGCATCATTTGTCACACACACCAAAGTATGCAAGGTATTACTACTAGTATCACCACCAAAACACCCAACACATATAAACCTATTTTACAAAGTTCCCTTAGCTAGGCTGCAAAGCTCCATTCTTGGAACAAATCACCTAACCAGGACCCACCATCTTCTTTAGTTTCAGCTGCCAAATCTTTCAGCTTTTGTATGCTTTTGTGGATGGATTCAGAATGATCACACAGGTTCATACAACACAATCCTTCAAATTCCTCACAACCGTGTCCGTGTGCCAGTAAAGAAAATCCATTGCTGCTCTGCTTTGAAGGGTAGCATGTCGAACACTGTTAACATCGGTCAGCATATCACTGATTGCAGTGGATGTGGCATTAGTTTGATTACTCAGCCAACATCCAACCCCATCGAATTGTTTCAATGCCATTGCTGAAGCCAGCTGGGGTAAAAACAAACCTGCTGAAACCCTTTTGGCAGCATTCCAAGGCATGAAATCACTCTTACAATTCTCATCATAATGATGAGCAGATCTTGTTCCCCTATGTTTCTTCTTAATGACTGCTTTAGCAGTAGGGGCTATCCCAGTGAGCATTCCAGTCCTACATGGGCCACCTTCAAGGCGTGATGGAATGCCCTGCCCAGCCCTATCTCCACCAATGAACCAACATCCTTTTGGCAATTGTCGTGGATATTGGTCAGCCTCGGAAAGCACATCCCAACTGTCTGAATAATTACACCAACAACTTGAATTTCTGTATGCAAAACAATGGGGAGTAACTTTGTACTTTGGAGGATCACCTTCTTGCCAATCATTAGCTGTAAACGTAAGGCAGAAATCCATTGTTAAAGGACCAAGGATTTGTAATTCTTGGGCTTCAGACAATGCTTTGGGAAGTTCTTTGGCCCAAATGTTCCAATTCAATACAGGACTGCTCCCATTGTCAATTTCACCAGGCATCCTACTGAATTGCTTTTTGATCACAGGCAAATCCTTTACTGGCACCGACTAGACAGGTTGAGAAAGGCTTTTCTGGTTCCAAGTTAGGCAAACATATGGTGTCCAAGCCTCCTTCCCTGGCTAAGATCACCCAAACATTTGATTTTGGTTGTTCCACAGGAAAATCTGCGCTACAAGAAGCAATTAAAACCAACCAACACCGGTGTAACATTCGATTTTGCTCCATCCTTTTCATGAGCTAATTTTTGGCAAAAAATCCTCCCATATATATCAATTTAAAAACTTTGCTTTTGACCTTAAAATAACATTTCACCTTTGGAAGTCTAATAGAGGGGATAAAACAAAAACCACACTTTTGCCAAAAATCAGCTCGATGAAACCAGCAATTGACACATCTATAAATACATGAAATCAGAGTTTGCAGTCTCACATTGGTTGCCAAAATCTGTCTTGGTTTGCTGTCACTATAGGACATGAAACCACAGGACGTGGACACGCTGCTCTACCAAGGCAAGAAAAGGCCTTTTTTATTTCTGACTCCAACATTTATACATTTCCAAAAGTGACAGTGGATTGGAGACTGAAAGTGCCACCCCTCCAATGACACTGGACAAACCAACAGTCCATCAAATTTCTCCTCCTCCATAAACAAATGAAAAACAATAAGTTATTTACATAAAGTGTTGAGAAAGTTTGTTAGAAGAATGCAAACATCAGAAGGCTTAGAAAATCTTAAAAAATCAGGGCAACAGTTTGGAAAGCCAGGTGTCTGCTAAGGAAGGCAGGAGCCTCCCCTGAAATGAAAAATGTAAAGCCCCTCCCTCCAAATTATTATAATTTTGAAATTAAAAGGCTCTCAGGCAAAGATATGGGAATAGGAATAACAGTTCTTTACTAGGAAAACTAAATCTACAAATGCAGTAGTACAGACAAAAAAACCACTGGCAGGGTCAGAACAGGACCTGACACCCTGTGGGTCAGGGTGCTGGCAGCAGTCCCACTGAACGGGGGCTGCAGCCTCCTGCAGTGCCAGGTGTGGCTCTGCTGGAGCAGGGATCCTGTGGAAGGGTGGAGTTTTCCTCTGGAGGTCCAGGGGGGCTGTAGCTGCCGTCCGGGGGCAGCTCCGGGGGCGGGAGGGGCAGGATCCGGGAAACGGCGGCTGGGAAGGGACCGGCACGGACTGGGACAGGCTGGGATGGACTGGGACAGGCACGGACTGGGACAGGCATGGACTGGGACAGGCATGGACTGGGACAGGCATGGACTGGGACAGGCTGGGATGGACTGGGACAGGCATGGACTGGGACAGGCTGGGATGGACTGGGACAGGCATGGACTGGGACAGGCACGGACTGGGACAGGCTGGGATGGACTGGGACAGGCACGGACTGGGACAGGCATGGACTGGGACAGGCTGGGATGGACTGGGACAGGCATGGACTGGGACAGGCTGGGATGGACTGGGACACTGGGACACACCACACCCAGGACTGGGACCCACTGGGAGCAGGATCAGAGCACACTGGGACCCAGCAGGACCAGAACTGGGGCAACAGTGATTGTAGTGGCGGCAACTGGGATATACTGGGAGTGACTGGTAGAAAGTGGAACCGTATTGGGTTAGCTGGGTGTGACTGGGAAGGACCATGAGTATGCTGAGGGCAACTGGGATATACTGGGAGTGTCTGTAACCATACTGGGGGAGACTGGTGTGACAGGGACCATGCTGGGGGAGACTGGGATCACACTTGGAATGACTGGGCCAGTGCTAGGGGCAACTGGGAGCAACTGGGATCGTACTGGAGCAACTGGGACTACAGTGAGGGTGACTGGGGTCATACTGGGATGATATTGGAAGTCACTAGGAGCAAGCTGAGAAGAGCTGGGACTATGTTGGGGCAACTGGGATAAACAGGGAGTAACTGGAATCATGCTGGAGGTGATTGGGAGTCGCTATGAGCAACTGGAATCATGGTGGAAGCTACTGGGAGCAACTGGGAGTGCGTGGAAGCACACTGCGGGCAACTGGGATATACTGGGAGAGGCCAGGAGTGACTGGAATCACTGAGCAACCATAAAGGAAGCTACTGGATTAATATACTGGGACTATCTGGGAGTGACTGGGATGGTACTGGGAGTAACTGGAACCCTACTGGGTGACTATACTATACTGGGACGATAGTGGGGGCAAATGGCATTGTACTGAGAGTACTGGGAGTGACTGAGATGATAGAGGGGTGACTGGAACCATACTGAGAGAGGCTGGAACCATCCTAGGGGTAAACAGTAACACCTGGGACCATGCTGGGATCATAGTGGGATCATACTGGGAGTGACTGGAATCGTACTGGGATTGTACTGAATGCAACTGAAAGTGACTGGGATCATACTGGGTGTGACTGGGAGCTACAGGGCCCATGCTGGGAGTGACCTGGGCACCCCTGGGGGAACTGGGACAACTGGCCCAGCTGGGGCTCAGGGTTATTCTCCCCCAGGGCTGCCCCAGGTCCTGCTGCCATCTCGGACCCCACAGAGCCAAGGGACAGGGGACAGGGACAGGGGAGAGATGAGGGACAGGGGACAAGACAGGGGAGAGCTGAGGGACAAGGACAGGGACAGGGGACAGGTGAGGGACGAGGGACAGGGGACAGGGCAGAGCCAGGGAACACGGCCTGGCCGAGGGACACTGAGCTCCAGCCCTTGGGGCTGTTGCCCTTGGGCTCCCAGCACAGCCCAGGGGCAGAATCCCCTCCAGAAACTGTTGTTTGCTTTCAGCTTTGCTCTGCAACATTCCCCAGGAGCCCCTGCAGCGGCTGCAGCCCGGCCGGGTGCCCGGGGCCACCAAAGCTGCTCTGGCAGTGCCCTCCTGCCCCGGGCAGGGCACACAACAGCCAAGGAAAGGCTCCTGCTGGGCTCAGGGCAGGCACAGGGCACTCCCCTGGCGCTGCCACAGGCACAGCAGAGCCGGCCTGGGCACAGCATTGGCACCCATGTCCCATGCCATCCCAGCAGGGATTACGGGTCATTGTGTTACAAATGAGAAGCTTGACTAGGCCAATATTCAAGCAGCAATCAATTTATTAATTAATATGGTAAAGTATGAGCAATACAGGCTGGGTGCAGTGGGGGAAGTTTTCCCTCCAACTGCACACCAATAGTTGAGGCTTACAGGCATTGATAGGGGTACTCATAAGCTTTCTCAGCAGTTTCCATTCCCAATTTTTACATCACAATTCTATACACTATTATGATTTAGTTTTTTTCAGGATGTATCCCAGAAAGGAGTATCCCCAGATGGTGGGGTCCGGCTTCCGAAAGAAGAAAGAAGTCTCCCAGCTGGTGAGGTCCAGATTCCAGATGTGGGTCCACCTTTTAATTGCAAATCTCATAACAGTGATGTCCACCTTCCCTTGGTCGACACTATCAATCCTTGAGTAGATGTTCATCTTCCTTTCTTAACCTGCTTTTCACTGTTTTTTTAATGTATCAAGATAAGCATGTTTCCTTTTTACATATTCTAAACCTATCGTTTCAAAGATCCTTACTACAAGCAATATTCTAAAATTATACTTCAAGAGGTTATTACTGCAAAACTCTTTAAGGCTTAGCTAAAGCAGAAAGTTCCTGTCAAACAGCAACATCCTTAAAGCTTTAATTCAAATGATCCTAAATCAACTCAAGACTTACAAAGGGTAATTGTGAACAAAGGATAGGTTCAAAGGCCTTCTTCCATGCTTTACCTCCTCAGTTATTTATTAGAATTCGTCTTTATAACTGTCCCATGGTCAGTTTCCACATATATCACAATCACAAATATACACGTTGCCTGTATGAACCTGACACGAAACACAGCTTTGTATTTCACAATTACACTGCTGGCATGGCATTGGTCATCAATTCAAATCATTTCCCCATGGAAATCCCATGGCAATGGGTTAGGGTGAGATCCATCCATGGAATTCTCACCTGGCTGGGATGAGAGTGAGATCTGGCCATAGAAATCCCATGGCAATTTCTGCATTCCCAAGGCCCCCATTCCTCAATCCCACACTCCCACAGGAACTCCCCTCCTCCTCCCACACCCACCTTTGTGCTCCAGAGCCTCCCAACCATGTCTGATGGATTTTGGGAGCTCTTCCACACAGCTGTGTCCTAGGGAATGCTTCATCTGCTCCACCATGATCCCTTTGCATTCCCAGCACCTCTGGCTGATCCAGGTGGCACCGTCGGACACTGCAAAGCTCCCGGAGCCCAGCTGGAAGGAGATGAAATCCCACCCCTCGTAGCCGTAGAGATCCCATCCCAGCCCCTCAGAGTCCTCCATTCCCACAGATCCCAGCCCCCGGCTCCCCCCAGTCCCCCCACTCTGGTTGTACCTGCCCCGTCTCCAGGGCACTGTCGGCCACGGGCCCGTTCCTGTCCTTGATCCGGGGCTGGCTATCCCAATATCCCAGCCCTGGCTATCCCAACATCCCAGGTGTAGCTATCCCAATATCCCAGCTGTGGCTACCCCAATATCCCAGCCCTGGTTATCCCAATATTCCAGTCCTGGCCATCCCAACATCCCAGGTGTAGCTATCCCAATATCCCAGCTTTGGCTATCCCAGTATCCCAGCCCTGGCTATCCTAATATCCCAGCTGTGTCTATCCCAATGTCCCAGCCCTGGCTATCCTAATATCCCAGCTCAGCTCCCCCCACCATCCCCGCTCTCTGCGGCTCCATCCGGCCCCGCTCGCTGCCCCAGCGCTCGCAGGGGTCCCGTCCACGTCCCCCACAATCAAGGACTGGGGGACCCCGGGCCGTGTTGTATTGTGGTTTATTCTCCTTGTTCTCAGTTTGCAATGGTTTCCCTGATGTAGCCCCGCTTCTTTCCTGAAAATGCTTTGCCCCAAGTGCCTTCCCTCCTCCCCCATGTCAATCCTCCCCGTGGCTGCAGAGCCATTCCCCAGTCTCCTCCCTGGGCCCCTGTCAATCCCTCAGCCTCCCTTCCCCTCTTTCCAGAATCTTCCCACAGGGGCGTGGAGTGATTGGGCAGAGGTCAGGGCCCTCCCTTAAGGTGCTTCCTCATTTGTGCTCCTTCATGTCCCTCTGCCCGGTTTGCACACCCCCCGTTTCCCCCATTGGTTGTTGGATGTATCTTTGCCTTGTTTGCGCCCCCCTTTCCAAGCTGGTGCAGGGGCTGAGTGTGTGCTGTGTGCAGCAGGTTGCCCTGAGGGTCAGAGCTGCCCTGAAATAAACCTTGGCTTTCCCCTGCCCAGAGTGGGCCCTTTCTTCCTGCAGCAGCGTCTGCCAGCTGCTCCTGTGGTTTAGGGCTGGCAGCCCCGGCCGCTCTCCTGTAGCCTGGGCACAGGGGAGTGTCCCCCGCAGTCGAGCGTGTCGGGCTGGGCGGGCAGGGCCCGAACGGGCACTGAGAGGACGCGGCGACAGGGCCGGGCTGCGACAGCGCCACTGCCAGGTACTGCAGGGAGTGCAGAACTGGGGGGACAGCGAGATCGGGGGAGCTGGGGGCTGAACGTGAGAGACTGGGGATCCAGGGGGGTCAAGAGGCCAAGGAAAGGGGGACTTGAAGGGCTGGCCGAGCTGGGAAGGAGGTTAAGGGGCTCAGAGTCAAGGAAAGGGGGTGCAGGGACTGGGAGAGCTGGGATGGGGTGTGCAGGGAATCCTGTGCCCAGGAAAGGGGGTGCCAGGATGTCCTGGGAGTGAAAAAAGGAGGGTCTGGGGGCTGGAAAATGCAGAAATGGGGGCCCAGGGATCCCAGGCCAAGGAAAAGTGTGTGGGGCTGGGTGCTGGGAGAAGCAGGGGCCGGGGAAAGGTTGAGTTGGTGCTGGATAAGGGGGTGCAGGGGGGTCTCGGTGCTGGGCAAAGGGGTAAAAGGGGGTCTCGGGTCTCAGGAATGGGGGTGCAGGGGGGGATCAGGGTCACGGAAATGGTGGGGCAGGGATGGGGAGAGATAGAACGGAGTTCCAGGGAGCCTGGAGCCCAGGAAACGGGGGTCCAGGGTTTCCCAAAAAACGTGGTACATGGCTTAGGGACACCCAGGATCTTCAGGAAGGGGGAGTTCAGGGCATCTCTGGTTTTTGCAGAAGGATGGGACTGGGGGCATGGAAAGGCTGGAATGGGGGTACAACGTGTTCCAGATCATCCCAGGGCCAGGCACACGGGAACTCTGGAGGTGCCCAGGGAGGTGGAGCTCAGTCCAAATATTCTGGGGGGATGCCTGGGTTGGGATTTTTTTGGGGGGATGTTTGGAGAATGAAGAAGTGCAAGGCTGAGCGGAAAAGGCCCCTTGTGGGGACATCGGGGGGTGGCGGTGGCGGCTGGCGGCAGAGGCAGCCTGGAGGAGCAGAGCCCTGTGTCCCCCAGGAGCCCAAAGTGGGGAGCCCAGAGAGGGGGGAGCGCCGCCATTGGCGGGAGCCTGCAGAGGCTGGAGAGGGGCAGGGGGGACTCCTTGGAGCCCCTGCAGCCCGGAGCAGAGCATGAGGGGAGAAGGGAGCCCAAAAGGGAGCCCAAAAAGCCCCGGCAGCCCTGAATGGGGAGCGAAGAGGGGGCAGCTTTTGGGATTGCTGGGACTGCCAGCAGGCTGGGGAGGGCGGGCACTGAGGAGAAGGGGGACCCCCAATGCCAGCGTGACCCTAGCAGCTGGGACAGGGGGGAACCCTGAACAGCAGAGGTTAGGGTCCAGGCACGGGGAATTCCTGGGAGGCTTTTTCAAGGCTGAATCTTGGTGTTCGGGAGATATTTCTGGAGCCCAGATGGCCAGTGACTTGTAGAGATGGACTTGGGCAGAAAGACCTTCAAACTCATTGTCCTCATCCCTTGTTTTTCCCAAACCAGGATTTCCCATTGCCACTTCTTGTGAGGCTGTGAGGAAGAGGAAGATGCCCCTGAACACTGAGGCAGGTGAGGAGGAAGTCAGTGCCCCTTTCCCCCTCTCTCCTGCTGCATCTCCCAGCCCAGCATGGCCCCGGCTGCAGGACAGCCTGGGGGCATCTCCTTGCCCTTGCCTGTGGCCCGGAGGCAAATGCCATCCTGTCCTTGTCCTTCCTCCCCCAGAGCAGGAGCTGAGGATGGAGAGCAGGGAGGACAAAACCCCGTGGCAGAACCTCGTGGCAGAGGCCGTTTTGAGCGGCTCCACGGTGCAGGAACCCAATGGGGAGGAAAAGCCCCGGAGATGCCACACGAGGAGGGGCTGCAAACGCAGATGGCGGGGATCTGAGGGGGAAAGAGCCAGCCTGGGCCAGGAAGGCGGCCGGAGATGGAGCCAGAGCTCGGAGCTGGTGGTCCATGAGGAGGTTCCTGATGGGGAGAAGCCCCACAAGTGCGAGGAGTGTGGGAAGAGCTTCAGGTGGAGCTCCCAGCTGATCATCCACCAGAGGACCCACACTGGGGAGTGGCCCTACGAGTGTGGTCAGTGCAGGAAGAGGTTTCAGACCAGCTCTGATCTCCTCATGCACCAGCGCACGCACACAGAGGAGAGGCCCTTCCGCTGCCCCGACTGCGGGCAGGGCTTCAGGCGGAACTCCCATCTTGTCACGCACCGGCGCATCCACACTGGGGAGAGGCCCCACGAGTGTGAGGAATGTGGGAAGAGCTTCAGCCGGAGCTCCAATCTGATCCAGCACCAGAGGACCCACACTGGGGAACGGCCCTACGAGTGTGGGGAGTGTGGGAAGAGATTCAGCCAGAGCTCCAGTCTGATCTGCCACCAGAGAATCCACATCAGGGAGAGGCCCTACGAGTGTGGGGAGTGTGGGAAAAGCTTCAGCCAGCATTCCAGCCTGATTGTCCACCAAAAGATCCACTCTGGAGAGAGGCCCTACGAGTGTTCCGAGTGTGGGAAGGGGTTTCGGATCCGCTCCCATCTCCTCCAGCACTATCGGATTCACACAGAGGAGAGGCCCTTCTGCTGCCCCGACTGCGGGAAGGGATTCAGGCAGAACTGCCACCTTGTCAGGCACCGGCGCATCCACAGCGGGGAGAGGCCCTACGAATGTCCCCAGTGTGGGAAGAGCTTCTCCAGCAGCTCTAACTTGACCCAACACGAACGGAGGCACCGGTGAGGGAAGCCCTGCGAGTGCCCCGAGTGCGGGAAGAGCTTTGTGCGCTGCTCCAGCTCCATCCCCCACTGCAGGAGCCACGCTGGGCACAGCCCTGGTGACCCACATTCCCTGTGATCCATGATGGGAACGCACCTGCCTGATTCTCCTTCTTCCTTTGGCTTTAATTTTTTTCTGTTCTTCCTCTCTTTGCCCTCCAGAAGGCATGAGGGATGGATCTGTCACCTCAAAACCACTCAAATCCCACTGAAAACAACTGAATTTTAGCCCATAAAGGCTCAATCCCTCCTCAAATTGCTTGTTCCCTCCTCAAAAAACTCAATCCTGGGCCGAACTCACTCACTTCCACAGGCAGCAGGGTGAGATGGGGTTGGAAGGGGATTGGGAACAGTGGGATCCCGATTGGGAGCGGTGGGATGGGGATTGTGTGGGGCTGGCTGGGTGGGATGTATTTGACAGCAAATAAAACTTTCAGAGTTACTGATTTCTGTCCCATTCATTTTCAGTCAGTTCTGTTTGCAGAGTGCCGCCTTCTCAGCTGATTAATTTGCTATAAAAATCCCATTTTTCAAATCATCTAACCCAAACAATCCAAAAACCAATATCCAAATAAAAGCAGTACAATTAAATTTTAAAAAATAATTTGAGAGTACTTAAGGGTGTTATTAAAGTTTAATTGTTTGGTTAAAATGTATGAGAAATTCTAGTGGTGCTTGGTTTTGTATTTAGTATGTTTGTAATATGAATTGTTTTACTAAGGTGTGTTAGATTGTATGTTAGTTTTATCTAAAGTATATTAGTTATTGAGTTAAAACTTTCAACAGGTATTTCCTGGTATACAATTTGTTTATTTTTATTTCTGGATAATGGTATACTAATAGTTGTTGTTTTAGGTTGACTCATTATTGGATTATTGTAAGTAGAAGTCAAAGTTATTATATTTCATTTTTATTGTAATTTATTTCATTTTAATGATATGTTGTTGATTTAGAATTTTAATGTAATTTATTGATAGGATTGGAAGGAAATTCAAGGACAGGAACAGTTTTTCTCAGCTGGGAATTGGAATTCCAGACCCTGGGATTGTGTGCAGGACCACACAGACTGCGATCAAATATGGACTGGGGCCATGTGGAATGGGACCATACAGATCAGGATGATACAGACTGGGATAAACTGGGTTGAAATTACACGGACTGGGGTGGCACAGGCTGGGGTTGCACACACCGGGGTTGCACAGGCTGGGGTTGCACAGGCTGGGGTGGCACAGACTGGGGTGGCACAGACTGGGGTTGCACAGACTGGGGTTGCACAGACTGGGGTTGCACACACCGGGGTTGCACACGCCGGGGTTGCACAGACTGGGGTTGCACACACCGGGGTTGCACAGGCTGGGATCAGACGGGCTGGAAAAGCATTGGCTGCCTTTGGCTGCCTTTGGCTCCATCCATGTCTAAAGGCGGCCACATCAAGTTGGCTTCATCCTGTTTGGGGCTCCCCTCCCCCTCTTTCCCCCGCGCTCCCGCCCCTTCCCCATCGTTCCCCCAATCCCCAATCCCCTCCCCCGTGTTTGGGTTTGGGGGTTCCAGGCCCCTCCTGCTCCGTTTGGGGGTCCCGACCCCCCTTTGGTTTAATTTGGGGCCCCGCCCCCCTTCTCCCCGCGCCCCCCGCTCCCCCCGCGGCCGGGGGCGCTGCCAGCACCACCAGTGCCACCAGTGCGGCCCCGGCTGCCCCCGCACGCCCCATCCCCATGCCCAGGGTCACCTCCCCCCTCCCCAAATTCCGCTGCCGGGGAGCGCTGGGCGCTGCGGCTCTGCCCGGCAACCGATGAGTCACAGCCGCGCCGGGCGCTGATTGGCTGCACATCGCCGGGCGGGGCCCAAGCGCCGAGCTCCCGCCCGGCAACTGGATCGGCACCAGCGCCGCGCGCTCTGATTGGCCAGCATCTCTTTTGGGCTGGGGGCGGCAGGAGCTGGGCACCCCCAGGAGCCCCTCGGCTTTGGGGCTCTCGATCCCCGCTCGGCCCTCGGGCCGGCCCTGGGGCCACCCCAACACCCCCGCCATGGGCAGGGTCCCGCAGCCCTTCGGAACCGCCAGCAATGGGCTGCGAGCGGCAGCAGCCGCCCCGAAAAGGGATTGAAGGGGCCGGGCCGGCGATGGGGGAGGCTCTGGCCATGGCTCCGCTCCGGCCTGCGCCGGGCTGCCATTGAGGGAGGCTCCGTTCAGCGCCTGCCGAGGGGCTGGCACTGCGGCAGGGGCTGGCACTGCGGAGGGGCCGCGGTTGTGGCCATGGGGCCGGGCCGGGACTGCGGCGGGGTCTCTCCCTGCCACTGGGCTCCGCCACTGGCTCAGGGTCTCTCCCCTTCCCGGTCCCGATCCCATTCCTGTTCCCCATCCCGATCCCGCCGCTGTTTCCAGGGAATGGCTCCGATCTCAGCCCCGACCCCAAGCCGGGGGTTCAAACATTGGGGTCAAACACCCCAAATCCTGGGGTCAACTCCCCACAATCCCAAATCCTGGGGGTTCAAACACTGGGGGGTCAAAAACCCCCAAACCCATACTCGGGGATCTCAACCTGCCCCCATGCCCGAACCCCAAATTTTAGGATCAACCTCCCCAAATCCCAGATCCAGGTGTGTCAAAAACCCCCAACCCGCAAAGTGTGGGGTTAAAACCACCAATCCCCAAACTTTGGGGTCAAAGCCCCCCCGATCCCAAACACTGCAGTGTCAAATCCCCCTGATCCCTGATTCAACTTTGGGGTTAAATCCCCCATAATCATGGGGTAAATCCGCCCAGTTCCCAAAAGCTGGGGTTAAATGCCCCTGACCCCAGATCCTGGGGTTTGAATTGGGTGAGGAAAAGGACATTTGGGGTAGGATTGTGGTGAAGAAAGAGGATTTAGGATGGAAAAAAGAGAATTTGGGACAAACAAAGAAGGATTTGGAATGGAAAATGGGATTTGGGGTGGGGAACTGTGGTGGGAAAGGGAAATTTTGGGATTGGAAAAGGGACTTGAGAACACAGAAAGTATTTGAGGTTGAAAAAAGAGGATTTGGGGTCGAAAAAAGAGGATTTGGGGTCAAAAAAAGAGATTTGGGATGAAAAGAGCTTTTGTGGTTGAAAAAAAGGAAGACTTGGGCCAAAAAAGGGATGACATGGGATAAAAGAAGGAGGATTAAGGATAAAAGAGGAGGATTTGGGGTGAGCTGACTTCCCTGGGGGAGCAGGGTGGGGGGTTTGGGGAAGCTCAGGACCGTTTTTGGGGCAGTTTTATTTTGGGGTATTTCTATGGCATTTGGGAGCAGTTTTATAGCGTTTAGGGTGTTTTGGGGTGGTTTCTATAGGATTTTTGGGTGTTTCAATGGGATCCGGGGGTGTTTAGGTGGGGTTTGGGGTGCTGTGGGTCACCTTTTGGCGCAGGAGATCTTCCTGGCGCTGCTCTGGGTGATGCTGCAGCCCTGCAGGGCCTCGCGGGCGGCGCCCGCCTGCACCTCGGTGTCCAACTGCAGCCAGGCGATGTCGCGGCGCCCGGGCACCAGCGCAGCTCCTGGAACCGGGACCCTGGGATGGGCACGGGGCCAGGAGAGCCCCAGACACCGGGAACGTTCCTGAGAAACCCGGGAACGTTCCCTGAGAAACCCAGGAATGTTCCCTGAGAAACCCAGGAATGTTCCCTGAGAAACCCTGGAATGTTCCCCAGAAACCCGGGAATGTTCCCTGAGAAACCCGGGAATGATCCCCAAAAAATCCGTGAGTGTTCCCCCCCAAATTGAGAAATGTTCCCCAAAAAATCCAGAATTTCCTTCCCCTGCCAAATCCTGCTATTTTCCCCCAAAACCCCAGAAATTCAACCCCAAAACCCGGAAATTCCCCCCAAAACCCCAGACATTCCCCCCCAGAATCCCGATCCTTTCCCAAAACAATCCAGCCCCAAGCCCCCCTCACCCCTCTCACCCCCCAAGCCCCAAAATCCCCCAACGCCCAGAGCCCACCCGGGATCCCCGGAATCCCCGGGATGCCGGGATTGCCCTGGGTCTCACTGGGTGCAGAGCATGGAGAGCATCAGCTCCTTGGGCTCGTCAGGGAGCTGGGGCAGGAACAGGATGTGCTTCGGGGCTTTTCCCACAGCTGGGGAAACGGGATAAAACCCCAAAATCGGCAACAAATCTGCCCCAAACCTGCCCCAGTCAGGCCCAAAATCTGCCGAAAGTCACTCTGGATACACACCAAAAATTCTGCCCAAAATCCCGAGAAAAACCACAAAAAATCCCACCAAAAAAAACCCCGAAAAGAAAAGAAAAGAAAAGAAAAGAAAAGAAAAGAAAAGAAAAGAAAAGAAAAGAAAAGAAAAGAAAAGACAAACAAACCAAAAAAAAACCAAACAAAAAAACCCACAAAAATCTCACCAAAATCCTAAAAATCACAAAATTCCCCCCAAAATCCCAGCAAAATCCTGAGAAAAACAACAAAAATCCCACCAAAATGCAAAAAAAAAAAAAAAACAGAAAAATCTGTGCAAAATCTGCCCAAAATCCCACAACAATCTCCTTTAAAAAATCCCCCTAAAATTCCACAAATTCCCCCCAAATCCCCACAAAAATTCCACAAAGAATCCTAAAAAGCCCACAAAATCCATCCCAAAGCCCAGCTAAATCCCCACAAAAATTCCACAAAAATTGTCCCAAAATCCATCGTAGAATCCTTGCAAAATCCCACAGAATTCACCCAAAAAATCCATCCCAAAGTCCCCACAAAAATCCCTCAAAATCCCACCAAAAATCCCTCCCAATACCCCAAAAAATTCATGCAAAAATCTTCACAAAATTCACCCCAAATCCCACAGAAATCCCTGAAAATCCCAACAAAAATCACCCTGAAATGATCACCCCAAAATCCCACAGAAAAATCCCTCAAAAAGTCCTACTAAATCCCCATGAAATCTCACAGAATCCACACTTAAAAATCTGCACAAAAATGCCCCCCAAAATCCCCAAATCCACACAAAAAATCCTTCATAATCACCAAAAATATCCCACCAAAATTTCCCCAAACCCACAAAATTTCCCCAAATCCACTCAAGAAATCCACACCAAGATCCCACCAAACCCCTCTCAAATCCCCCCAAAAATGCCCCCAAATCCCTTCAAATCCCACCAAAAGTCTGAGGAAATCCACCCAAAAATCCCCGCAGGAACTTCCCTCAGAATCCCAGCAGAGCCCAACAGAATCTCCCCAAGCCCCCCCCAGCAATCCCCCCGGGACCCCTCAAAGTGCCTCAGCCCCAGCAGAGCCTCCCTGCCCTGCGCTGCCCCTGCGCTCCGGCCCCGCTCTCTTTGGGGCCGGGGCCTCTCCCCCCTTGGCTCCGCGCTTGTCCCGCTCCCGCTCCCGCTCCACCAACGTTCCCTTCCCCTCGGCCGCGCTGGCCGAGCCCGGCCGGGCGTGCTGGATCCGCTGGGACGGCACATTCCCGCCCGGGGCATCGGGGCCATGCCGGGCCCTTGGGGCATCTCCAGCAGGGACTGCGGGCACTGCCCAGAGGCATTTGGGGCTTTGCCAGGGCTCTGCGGGGCTGCCCGGGGACCTGGGGAGGCTCCAGGGGGGATCTGGGGAGGCTCCAGGGGACTGGGGGGTGGGTCCAGGGGATTTGGGGATGGTTCAGGGGGTTTTGGGGGTGTTCCCCATGATTTGGGGGGATCTGGGAGAGGTTCCAGAGGGGATTTGGGGCTTTCTGAGGGGTTTGGGGGAATTCAGAGGGGATCTGGGCAGGATTTGGGGCTTTCTGAGGGATTTGGGGAGGTTCCAGACAGGATTTGGGGCAGTCCCAAGAGCAATCAGGGACGTTTTGGAGGGATTTTGGCAAGTCCTAGAAGGAATTTGGGGAATTTCAGAAGGATTTTGGGGGAATTCAGAGGAACTTAGATGGTTCCAACAGGGATTTGGGGTCATTCCTAGGGGATTGGGGGTGGATTTCTGGAAGAAATTTCCATTTCTTCCCCAGATTTCAGGCTTTTGCCCAAAATTTCATGTTTCCCCAGAATCTGTGGATTTTTCCCTGGGTTTGGGTCTCACTGTAGAGTAGAAGGGGAAGGTTTGGGAGATTCAGGGTGAATTCTGGGGGGTTCCTGGCTGGATTTGGGTGTTTTCCAAGGATTGTAGGGATTTTTTCCCCCAGAATTTCAGGATGTCTTCTTGGTCTGTCTGACTATGGGCTTGTTGTAGAAGGGGAAGTTTTGGTGGATTTGGGGTGAATTCAGGTGGTTTCTGGTTCGATATGGGGACATTTGAAGCTGCATTTTGCAGGTTATTTTTTCCCAGGAATTCAGTTTTTCCCCCCAAAATTTGGGGATTTTTCCCATAATTTCAGTTTTTTTGCCCCAGAACTTCTGTCTCATATGGGGCTTTTCATAAAAGGGGAAGCTTTGGGGGGTTCCTGGCTGGATTTTCAGGGTGTTCCCAACTAGATTTCAGGGATTCCTGAGGGGATTTTGGGGGAATTCTAGGTTGGTTTTTTTTCCCCTCAGGATTTTGGTTTTTTCCCCAGAATTCCAGGATTCCCCCCAGAATTCCCGTTCTTTCCCAAGATGCCAGAACTGCCCCAGTCTCTGTCTCCCGTGGGTTGCCGTGGAAGGGGAAGCCCTGCAGGGAGCGCGGGGCGTTGGTGCCGCTGCTCATCTCCTCGGAGGGGACGAAGGCCTGGCCCCGCAGGCGGAGACTGCGCCGCACCAAAATGTCCAAAATCTGCCCAAAGGGCCAGAAAATGGCGCCCAGGGACTGCTCCAGCTCTGGGGACAGAGGAAACACAGTGACACTGCGGACAGCCACACCAAAATGTCCAAACTTCACCCAGACTGGGAGAACACGGCCCAGAGGGACTGCTCCAGCTCTGGGGACACCGTGAGAATGGGGCAGCGACAGGGACAGCAGGGACAGGAACTGCTTCAGCTCTGGCAGCAACGGGGACAGGTGACAACGGGCACAGGGACAGCTCCAGCTCTGGGGACACACAGGGACAGAGCGAGGGGACAGACACTGCTCCAGCTCTGGGGACAGGGACAGGTGACAACACAGACAGACACTGCTCAGCTCTGGGGACAGGGACAGGTGACAACACAGACAGACACTGCTCCAGCTCTGGGGACAAGGACAGGGGACAACACAGACAGACACTGCTCAGCTCTGGGGACACAGGGACAGGTGACAACACAGACAGACACTGCTCCAGCTCTGGGGACAAGGACAGGGGACAACACAGACAGACACTGCTCAGCTCTGGGGACACAGGGACAGGGGACAATACAGACAGACACTGCTCAGCTCTGGGGACACAGGGACAGCTGGCACAGGGACAGGTGACAATGGGGACAGAGAGCGCTGCAGCTCTGGGGACACACAGGGCACAGCCTGAGCCCCTGGGGACACCCAGGGACACTCTCAGCCCCCCCAGCATCCTTCTGGATCTTCTCCTCCAGGCTGTTGGTGCAGATGCTGTGGTCGGGCCGGGGGTCCTGCCCCGCCATGGCCGGGACCCCTCTGTGGGGACAGGGGGGCTTCAGGGGGCGCCGGGGGGGCTGCGGCCCCTTCACCCCCTGGCACCCCCCTTCAGGTGCCCCCAGACCCCAAATCACCCCAGACCTGCCTAAACCCCAATTGCCCTCAGACCCCCCAGTTCCCCCCAAAATTGACCCCAGACCCACCTGAAACCCCCCCAAATCCCATCAGACTGCCCCAAATCCCCCTCAGACCCCTCAACCCCCCCCAGACCCTGTGAAATCCCCTCAGACTCCCCCAAATTCTCTCCAGATCCCCTCAGAACCCCCCAGTTCCTCTCACAATCACCCACAATCCCCTCAGACCCCTGCAATTCCCCTCAGTTCCCCCTAAACGCACCTGAGAACGCTCCAGAGCCTCTCAAGCTCCCCCAAAGCTCCCTAAAGGCCCCTCAGAGCCCCTCACGCCCCCCAAACCCCCCGCACAGCCCCTATTTCCCGTCCATCCCCCCAAATCCCCCGTTTCTCCTCAGGCCGCCCCAGGCCCGCCTCAGACCCGCCCCAAACCCCCCCGGTTTCCCCCGGCCCCCCCTCAGCTCCCTCCTGCCCCGCCCTCCCCTCACCATCTCCCGCCTCCGCCGCGCGCGCCGGCTCCCCCAGCCAATAGCGGCGCGCCCCGCCCCGCCCCAGCCAATGAGGGCGCGGCTCCCCTCAGCGCCGCCCGCCTCCCCGCGCCGCGGCAGCCAATGAGCAGCGAGCCCCTCCGGGCCGGGGCCGGGCCGGGGCCGGGCGGGTCCCGCGGGCGGCGCGGGGAGCGCGGGGGATCCGCGGCACGAACAAACTCCGCGCTTCGGGAAAGCTGCACCGCCGCTGGGTTTGTGACAGCGCCGCCGGGAGCCGCTCCCTGGGAGTGACACGCGTGCCTCCGGCAGCCCCAGAGCCCTTTCTGTCTCCCTCTCGAATGCGCGTGTGTGCTATTGCACCGCGGGTTCGTACATATTCATTCCACGGATTTCGCCTGACGTTTGCTGCTCGTGTTTTTTATTAGCAGGGGTTCCCGGGTTGTTCTGCTCTGTTTTCCCGCAGCAGCCTCTCCGCTGCTGCAGAGTTCAGGCCCGTATCTCTGTCCCTGGCTGCAGCAGTTTCTCCGAGCAAAGGCTCGGTGCGAGAGCGGCGCTCGGAGCACACAGCTGTGTGTGCGGGCTGCAGCCTGCACCCCGAGATGTGCATTGCCCCTGCACCGAAATGGATTCCTGCTCTGCAACATTTACACTCTGTCCCACCACCCCAACTGCTTCCCTGCCCACCTAAATCCCCTTTTCCCACCCAGAATCCTTCCCCATCCTGAATCCCCCAATTCCCACCCCAGTCCCCCTTTTCTTCCCAGCATTGTACCCAGGGTCTCTCTGCAGACATTGCATCTGGAGCTGCCCCAAATAAACCCCAAATAACCCCAAACAAACCCCACTGTGCCTCGGGACTGGAGTGGGTTTGGGGGAGGTAGGAGTTGGGGGGGTCATAACTCTAAACGTTGGGGATTGGGGGAGGTTTGACCCTAGAATTTGGAGTTTGGGGCGGTTTGACACTCCAGGGTTTGGGATTTGTGGGGACTGACCCCAGAATTCGGGATCAGGGCAGTTGGACACCCCGGATATTTCAAACCCCAGGATTTGGGGTCAGGGGGATTTAACCCCAACCTTTGGGAACTGGGGAGTGTTTGACACCCCAGGATCTGGGATTTGGGGGTTTGATCCTGAAATTTGGGGTTCGGGCATGGGGGGAGGTTGAGATCCCTGAGTTTGGGTTTGGGGGTGTTTGAACCCCCAGGATTTGGGGTGTTTGACCCCAATGTTTGAATCCCCGGCGTTGGGGTCAGGGTTGAGATCGGAGCCATTCCCTGGAAACAGCGGCGGGATCGGGATGGGGAACAGGAATGGGATCGGGACCGGGAAGGGGAGAGACCCTGAGCCAGTGGCGGAGCCCAGTGGCAGGGAGAGACCCCGCCGCAGTCCCGGCCCGGCCCCATGGCCACAACCGCGGCCCCTCCGCAGTGCCAGCCCCTGCCGCAGTGCCAGCCCCTCGGCAGGCGCTGAACGGAGCCTCCCTCAATGGCAGCCCGGCGCAGGCCGGAGCGGAGCCATGGCCAGAGCCTCCCCCATCGCCGGCCCGGCCCCTTCAATCCCTTTTCGGGGCGGCTGCTGCCGCTCGCAGCCCATTGCTGGCGGTTCCGAAGGGCTGCGGGGACCCTCCCCATGGCGGGGGTGTTGGGGTGGCCCCAGGGCCGGCCCGAGGGCCGAGCGGGGATCGAGAGCCCCAAAGCCGAGGGGCTCCTGGGGGTGCCCAGCTCCTGCCGCCCCCAGCCCAAAAGAGATGCTGGCCAATCAGAGCGCGCGGCGCTGGTGCCGATCCAGTTGCCGGGCGGGAGCTCGGCGCTTGGGCCCCGCCCGGCGATGTGCAGCCAATCAGCGCCCGGCGCGGCTGTGACTCATCGGTTGCCGGGCAGAGCCGCAGCGCCCGGCGCTCCCCGGCAGCGGAATTTGGGGAGGGGGGAGGTGACCCTGGGCATGGGGATGGGGCGTGCGGGGGCAGCCGGGGCCGCACTGGTGGCACTGGTGGTGCTGGCAGCGCCCCCGGCCGCGGGGGGAGCGGGGGGCGCGGGGAGAAGGGGGACGGGGCCCCAAATTAAACCAAAGGGGGGTCGGGACCCCCAAACGGAGCAGGAGGGGCCTGGAACCCCCAAACCCAAACACGGGGGAGGGGATTGGGGATGGGGGAAACGATGGGGAAGGGGCGGGAGCGCGGGGGAAAGAGGGGGAGGGGAGCCCCAAACAGGATGAAGCCAACTTGCTGTGGCCGCCTTTAGACGTGGATGGAGCCAAAGGCAGCCAAAGGCAGCCAATGCTTTTCCAGCCCGTCTGATCCCAGCCTGTGCAACCCCGGTGTGTGCAACCCCGGTGTGTGCAACCCCAGCCTGTGCAACCCCGGTGTGTGCAACCCCGGTGTGTGCAACCCCAGCCTGTGCAACCCCAGTGTGTGCAACCCCAGTCTGTGCAACCCCGGCGTGTGCAACCCCAGTCTGTGCAACCCCAGCCTGTGCAACCCCGGTGTGTGCAACCACAGTGTGTGCAACCACAGTGTGTGCAACCCCAGCCTGTGCAACCCCAGCCTGTGCAACCCCAGTCTGTGCCACCCCAGTCCATGTAATCTCAACCCAGTTTATCCCCGTCTGTATCATCCTGATCTGTATGGTCCCATTCCACATGGCCCCAGTCCATGTTTGATCGCAGTCTGTGTGGTCCTGCACACAATCCCAGGGTCTGGAATTCCAATTCCCAGCTGAGAAAAACTGTTCCTGTCCTTGAATTTCCTTCCAATCCTATCAATAAATTACATTAAAATTCTAAATCAACAACATATCATTAAAATGAAATAAATTATAATAAAAATGAAATATAATAACTTTGACTTCTACTTACAATAATCCAATAATGAGTCAATCTAAAACAACAACTATTAGTATACCATTATCCAGAAATAAAAATAAACAAATTGTATACCAGGAAATACCTGCTGAAAGTTTTAATTCAATAACTAATATAAATTAGATAAAACTAACATACAATCTAACACACCTTAGTAAAACAATTCATATTACAAATATACTAAATACAAAACCAAGCACCACTAGAATTTCTCCTACATTTTAACCAAACAATTAAACTTTAATAACACCCTTAAGTACTCTCAAATTATTTTTTAAAATTTAATTGTACTGCTTTTATTTGGATATTGGTTTTTGGATTGTTTGGGTTAGATGATTTGAAAAATGGGATTTTTATAGCAAATTAATCAGCTGAGAAGGCGGCACTCTGCAAACAGAACTGACTGAAAATGAATGGGACAGAAATCAGTAACTCTGAAAGTTTTATTTGCTGTCAAATACATCCCACCCAGCCAGCCCCACACAATCCCCATCCCACCACTCCCAATTGGGATCCCACTGCTCCCAATTCCCTTCCAACCCCATCTCACCCTGCTGCCTGTGGAATTGAGTGAGTTCGGCCCAGGACTGAGTTTTTTGAGGAGGGAACAAGCAATTTGAGGAGGGATTGAGCCTTTATGGGTTAAAATTCAGTTGTTTTCAGTGGGATTTGAGTGGTTTTGAGGTGACAGATCCATCCCTCATGCCTTTTGGAGGGCAAAGAGAGGAAGAACAGAAAAAAATTAAAGCCAAACCAAAAGGAGAAGCAGCCAGGTGCGTTCCCATCATGGATCACAGGGAATGTGGGTCACCAGGGCTGTGCCCAGCGTGGCTCCTGCAGTGGGGGATGGAGCTGGAGCAGCGCACGAAGCTCTTCCCGCACTCGGGGCACTCGCAGGGCTTCCCTCACCGGTGCCTCCGTTGGTGTTGGGTCAAGTTAGAGCTGCTGGAGAAGCTCTTCCCACACTGGGGACACTCGTAGGGCCTCTCCCCGCTGTGGATGCGCCGGTGCCTGACGAGGTGGGAGTTGTGCTTGAATCCCTTCCCGCAGTCGGGGCAGCAGAAGGGCCTCTCCTCTGTGTGACTCCAATAGTGCAGGAGGAGATGGGAGTGGGTCCGAAACCCCTTCCCACACTTGGAACACTCGTAGGGCCTCTCCCCAGAGTGGATCTTTTGATGGTAGATGAGGTTGGCGCGATGTGTGAAGCTCTTCCCACATTCCTCACAGTCGTGGGGCCTCTCCCCAGTGTGGATGCGCCGGTGCGTGACAAGATGGGAGTTCCGCCTGAAGCCCTGCCCGCAGTCGGGGCAGCGGAAGGGCCTCTCCTCTGTGTGCGTGCGCTGGTGCTTGAGGAGATCAGAGCTGCTCGGAAACCTCTTCCTGCACTGATCACACTCGTAGGGCCTCTCCCCGGTGTGGGTCCTGTGGTGGATGATCAGTTCAGAGTTCCACCTGAAGCTCTTCCCACACTCCTCGCACTTGTGGGGCTTCTCCCCATCAGGAACCTCCTCATGGACCACCAGCTCCGACCTCTGGCTCCAGCTCCGGCCGCCTTCCCGGCCCAGGCTGGCTCTTTCCCCCTCAGATCCCCACCATCTGCGTTTGCAGCCCCTCCTCGTGTGGCATCTCCGGGGCTTTTCCTCCCCGTTGGGTTCCTGCACCGTGGAGCCGCTCAAAACGGCCTCTGCCACGAGGTTCTGCTGTGCTGGGCTGGGAGATGGAGCAGGAGAGAGGGAGAAAGGGGCACTGACTTCCTCCTCACCTGACTCCATGTCCAGGGACATCTTCCTCTTCCTCACTACCTCACAAGAAGTGACAATGGGAAATCCTGGTTTGGGGAAAACAAGGCATGAGCATGTTGAATTTGAAGGTCTTTCTGCCCAAGTCCATCTCTACAAGTCACCAGCGACCTAGGCTCCAGAAAAACCTCCCAAACACCAAGATTCAGGGCTGAAAAACCCTCCCCAGGAGTTCCCCACCCCAGTCCCTCCCCACTGCTCTTTGGGAGTTCCCCCTGTCCCAGCTGCTGGGGTCATGCTTGCATTGGGGGTCCCCCTTCTCCTCGGTGCCCGCCCTCCCCAGGCTGCTGGCAGTCCCAGCAATCCCAAAACCTGCCCCCTCTTCACTCTGCCCATTCAGGGATGTCGGGCCTTTTTGGGCTCCCTTTTGGGCTCCCTTCTCCCCTCATTCTCTGCTCTGGGCTGCAGGGGCTCCAAGGAGTCCCCCCTGCCCCTCTCCAGCCTCTGCAGGCTCCCGCCAATGGCGGCGCTCCCCCCTCTCTGGGCTCCCCACTTTGGGCTCCTGGGGGACACAGGGCTCTGCTCCTCCAGGCTGCCTCTGCCGCCAGCCGCCACCGCCACCCCCCGATGTCCCCACAAGGGGCCTTTTCCGCTCAGCCTTGCACTTCTTCATTCTCCAAACATCCCCCCAAAAAAATCCCAGCCCAGGGACCCCCCGGGATATCTGGCCCGAGCTCCCCCTGCCCGCTCACCAGCGCGATGGGGGCGATGATCCCACAGGTGGGGGCTGCGAATGCACGGAGGGCTCGACCGAGTTGCTTCCTGCTGCTCAGCCTTCATCTGCCTCTGTCCCTCCTCTTCCTCTTCCTGCCCCTTCTCCTATTCCATCCCCCGCCTCCTCCTAATCCTTCACCTCCCTAACCACACCTCCTTCTCCTTCTGTGGCTGCTCTCTCTCCGCCTTCCCCCTCCTCTTCCATCTCCCCTCCCACCCTCCTCCTCCTCCTTCATCCCTCCCCTTCCCTCCCTCCTCCTCCTCCCGCAGCAGCAGCGACCCCCTCGCTGCCCCGTTCCCGGAGCCCTCGCAGCCCGCGGCAGGAGCGGGGCTGGAGCCGGCACAGCTCGGCACGGGCAGCGCGGGGCTCTCGGCTGCTCCCGGCCGCTGCGGAGAAGGGGGGAAGCCGGCCCGGGCAAAAGGAGAGGCAAACTGCGACAACTGGGGGCCCCACATCCAAACTGGGCCCTGCTGGGGAGCCTGCCTGGGCACTGCCAGCCCTTGGGGCTCCTCTCGGCACAGCCGGGAGGGGGGAACGCACAGAGGGCTGCGGGATCCCAGCGCTGGCAGCACTGCCAGGGACTGGGCTCTGCTGGCATCATACTGGGATCATACTGGGATCATACTGGGAGTGAGCAGGAGCCTGCAGAGGCAATTGAGACCATGTTAGGGGCAAATGGGATATACTGGGAGTGGCTGGGATTATGCTGAGGGTGACTGGGAGCAGCTGGGAGCAACTGGGATCATGACAGGAGCAGCTGGGAGTGGCTGGCTTCATGCTGGGAGGGATAGGAAACAACTGGGCTTCTACTGGCATCAACTGGGATCACGCTGGAGGTGACTGGGATCATCCTGGCAGTGAGTGCCACTGCACTGAGGCTGACTGGGAGTGCTTGGCAGCAAATGGGATCATACTGGGGAATAATGGGAGGGACTGGCAACATGCTGGAGGGAACTGGGATACACTGGGAGATACTGGGAGTGACTGGAACAAAAGGGAGGGTGAAAGAGAGCAACTGGAACCAGGTGGAGCACAACTGGTTCATACTGGCAGGGACTGGGAGCACACTGGGCTCATCTTTGGATCATACTGGGAGGGACTGGACTAATACTGGGAGTATTAGTGGGGGATTTGGGGGTCTGGGGCCTTTGGGTTGTCCCAGGATTTGCGGAAGGGCTGAGAGGCATCAAAATCTCCTTAAAAGTCCCAATAAAACTCATGAAATCCGAAATAAATATGACAAAATCCCATTAGAACACCCTAGAATCCCAATAAAAGCCCACAAAATCTTTTGAAATCTCAATAACCCCCAAAATCCCAATGAAACCCCGCAAATCCCCCCCAAAAATGTCCCAAAACCCATAAAAATCCCACAAAATTCCCCCCAAGACCCAAAGAAATCATGACAACACCCAAAAAACCCCACAAAACCCCAAAAAGCCTACCAAAATTCTCAAAAATACCAAATCCCCAATCAATCCCACTAAAAGCCCCCACAATTCCAGTAAAATGCCTCAAAATCTCCTAGAAATCCCAATAAAACCCCCAGAATTTCTGAGAATCCCCAAAAAACCCCTAGAAAATCCCAGTAAAACCTTCCAAAATACAAAAAAAACCTAAAAAATTTCAATAAACCCCCAAACACCCCCAGAAAAACACCCCCCTAAAGCGCCAATAAAGCCCCAAAATCCAAACCCTCCCCAAAATCCACAAAAATCCACAAAAATTTCCCAACTTTTCCCAGCATGTTGTGAGTGTCTGTCCAAAACTTCCCTCATTTTTTGCCTCTCGATCGTCATGAAAGCCAAGACCACCGGGGAAAGGGAAAGATCCTGTTCTGAAAATCCAGGTCTGTCTGGTCCACCAAGCCAGATTATTGCCTACGGGTGTGTTTGCTCAACTCATGGAACACTGCACCCAAGAAGGGGCAGTGTGCTCTCCTTCGCCTGCATCACATAGCAACGCTAGTGCTGGAATTTCTCCACCCTTCTGACTTGGCTGGACTTTCTCTCTCCTTCCCGGAGGTCACCACAAAAGGACCCTCCATTCACCATACATCAACCACTGTGACAGATGGACTGAGATGGGAGAGGGCTCTCCCCTCAAGGACTGAAACATGCGACCCCTACATGGAAAAGCTCCCCTCTTCTTCCCAAAAGGACTGAGACTGAAATCCCCACCGTAGGGTGAAGGAAGGCGTGCGTGGGGACCAAAGCAAGTTTTGCAAGCGACCACTGGACCGAGAACACAATGGTTCCTGCCTACGACATCTGCTGCTGACGACACCTGCTCCTGATGGACTACTGATGGACTCCTTGTACCCTTTATCAATAGACTATTTTGAAATGTGTCCCCTTCCCCCATTTCAAAAGGACTATAAAAAAGGGTTAGAGCTGACTGATACCCTGGAGATCTCCCCTGACGTGAAGACGACAGGCCTCTTCGTCGACCGGACTTCGAGGGACTTTGTCATCCGCACGTCTGGTAGATATATACCTCCTTGCCCTCCCTCTCTTCTTTTTTCTTTTCCTTATTCTTTCCCCTTTCTTCATTCCCCTTCTCTCTAACGCATCTTTGCTATGGCTACACAATAAAAGTATCTCTGTTTTGATTTTACTACAAATCCCCTTGTCGTGTCAGTTTTTGCACCCTGAGATCAGTGAAAAAGAACCTTCACGAATCACGTCCTTAGGACGGATCGTGTTATCTCCCCAGGCCCTCAGCAAGTGAAATGCCCTTACGCATCAGAGTGGTTGAATATGGCTCCTTCACTGGTTCAGTCTCTGCAGCTTTCTCCCAGGAGTATTTCAGGGCTACCTCCCCTGTGTTGTGCATTGTGAAACTGAAAAGCAAGTAGGAGGAATTAGAAAAAACAGAAAGCCCATTAAGTATAAAGCAAATAGTACAGTAATATTGTCTGATGGACTCCTGGTACCACTTTCTCCTGAGAAGCATCTTCTCCAGGCAACCCTGCCATGCTCAGACTGCTGTCCTGGGTGACCCAAGAAAGTATTTCAAAGTCTGGAAGTTTAGAGGAAAGGGCCAACATGGTGCTCAGCACATTGAAGCTAAGGGGCTTACTCTGGGCTTTAGGTCTCGGATTGACTGCAAACTTATTCTTGAGCAGAGGAGGACAGGTGATCTGCAGGGAAAGCAAAGCCATGGCCGTTCTCAGCAGAAACCTATGGCAGCATTGAGCCTCTCCTGACAACCATCTCCTGCTTGGCTTCGCATACACGTAAAGGGGCCGGTGCTGGTTTTTGTGGGACTCCATAAAATCAGAGGGTTTTGGGAAAGCTACAAAAGGCAAGCCTCAGAGACAGCAGAACCATGATTAGAGCTAAGCAGTAGCCATAAGATTTGTCAGCAGAAAAATGATGTAAGAAGTAGAAAGTAAGTAAAGACAAATAGAACAATGGTCTGTGTCTTAATGCTTGTCTAGAATAATTCCTTGAGCTGCGGAAAAGTATATCTAGCGAGTTATTGGAAGTTCTAAGCTTAATAATGGAGCTCTGTGCATTGTGTTTTAAGGCTTACAAGCAGGTATTGTGTAGTTATGATATTTTATGAAAAATCCTTTGCTAGGATTTTTCCCATCCTGAGGAGCTGAGAGCCTCAGGAAAGAAATGTAAACAATAACTATCTGCTGCTGTGGAATGCAACAGGTGCATCTTTTATTGGTCTATGTGGATTGTTTTCAATTGATGACCAATCACAGCCGTCTGTGTCAAGGCTGTGAGCAGTCACAGGATTTTTGTTATGTATTCTATTCTAGTCTTGCTCTTTGTAGCCTTCTGATTATTTTTTCTCTCTATTCTTTTAGCATAGTTTTAATGTAGTATTTTAATATAATCTATAACATAATAAATCAACCTTCTAAGAAAAATGGAGTCAAGCCTCATGTCCCCACACTTAAAACATTCACCACAATGTTTTGTATTGACAGTATTGTATTCAAAATAAGCAAGCATTGTTTTAACTGAAGGGTCTGTTTACATGTGCTTACAGCAGTTGGATGGAACTACTGTCAATATGCTTTTGCTTTGTGTGATTGGTCAAAAACCTTTTAAAGTAAGTTGTAACATTAAGTTCTTTATCTACTGCTGGGGATGGGAGTTGCTGGCATCTTCCCTTTGTCATAACCGTGTAATGAGGCTGATGCTGGAAAATAAAACGGCTAAAGACATATTCCCCAGCAGTCCCGTCCCTCCCTGATTTGTACACAGCCCCCGGCAGCCGATAGTTTTGGCTGGGGTGGAGTTCTGGGAAGCAGGCACTGCAGCAGCCCTGGGCAAAGGCAGCTCCTGCTCACAGGAGGAGCTGTGCCTGGCCTCCAGCACTCACGTGGATGTCCTTGTCTCAAAGGGCAAGGTGTTGTTGAACTGAACCATGATCGTGTCCAGGTGGAACTGGGCGTAGGCAACAATGGCACTGAGGTACACCTCGACCTCCTGCCTGCTCTTCTCCACCACAGTGTGAGCTGGTTCTGGGGCTGTCTTGACCACCTGCAAACACAGGAGGGAGGAATCACTGAGCAGAGCCCAGAAAGTCAGGCTGAGAAGGGCAGTCTTCTGGCCTCCAAGATCAGCCTCATAGAGAGACTAGAAAGGACCATCCACTTTTACTTCCCTGGAAAGATGACAAAATTGGGACTGTTCTGCTGCAGTAGTTGTTTCTAGCCACTGATCCAAGCAGTCACTACCACAGCTGTTAATATCCCCATGGAGACTGTAGCTGCATTCCAGTCCCTTTACTTCAACCTTGCAGAGTGACTGGCTTTTTTTCTGGTCCCCTATAAATCCAGCAGGTCTCAAAATTAGGGCTCCCCTGCCAGAGCTCTGTGGATGGAGGACCCCGAGACTGAAGAGTTCTAGAAAGCATCTTTTTGTTCTTGTCTTAGGAGCAAGTGCTCTCCAGATGTCATGTCTGGAGCAACAGCCACACTGCTGGGAGCTGGGGATGTGCATTTTGGAATGTGAAAGATTTCACTGGGAAAGTCTCCAGTTTCAGATGTTCTGATAGAAAAGAGGGTGCTTTAGAGGCCTAAAAACGGTCCAGAAACTGGGAAAGAACTTTCAACCAAGAGGAGTGTGTTTGGCAATAATGACAATTAAAGCAAGAGTCTCTGGAGATGATCCTTCTCTGCACTCCTCCATAGAGTCATACAGTGCCTGGGTTACTCCATGATGAGATATCCCACACAATACAAAGACCACAACCAAATTCTCATGCAGACAAAACTTGGAGTTCACCAGCATATGCAGGAGAAGTGGATTTCTCTCCACTTCAAAAGAAGAGACAGAGTGCAGCAGACTTAATTAATTCCTTGTTGGTGAAAGGGTACCAAATCAGATGAAGATATTTCTAACAGCATAAAATGGGATAAAATCATAAAGCATTGCCTTCCATTCAATACGGGCTGCAACACTTGTGCTTGTGGTGCAGACTGATAGTTGTGTGTGGCTAAAGGTCTCTTGTCAGAAGGCTTCCCCATCTTGTTTGAGTGTATCTGGTCACTGTGCTTCCACCTCTTTTCTGGAATGCACAGCTGGTGAACCTCACGGCTGTCCAATGTCCAGAGGACGCAGGAGCTGCTCAGCCAGCAGTGATGGTGCTATGGTGGTTCTTTTTGTAAAAGCTGGGTGGGGGTTTTTTTGCTGTTTTGCTTCTTACCTTCTTTATTTTAGGCCACCTGGCTGCCGGGTCTTTCCTGGTGGTATTCTTCCACATGACAATGGTCATTTGGTCATCCCAGTCCTGAACCTTCTTTTTTGGCAGCTCAAAGTCGATCTTGGCCACCTTACATTTCACAAGGTGCCTCCTGAAGGTGACTGGGACATCTGACATCAAGGTCACTGTGATGTCCTTGGCACAGCCATGATGGAGGTGTCCCACCTAGGGAGAATCAGGGAGTCAAGACCAAACTGGAAGCACTGCCAAGGGCAGGACTGACAGCAAAAGGGACCGACGGGGTAAACACCTGTGCCAGGAATCTGCACCTCAGAGTGGATTTACATGAAGTTTGATAGACAAAAGTATGAACAGAAGGTGCCACCTCCCATGACATGAAGCCTTTTCTGCAAGGCTAGCAGCCTTGGCCCAGCCAAGCCAGGGACTGCATCTCCTATGTGGCACTGGAATGGGCTATCAGTGGCATGTGAGGGCTCCGTGCCAGCTCCTGGGCACACCAGGGCAGGGCTTGAGTGATGGGGAAAGGCAGAGGCAGTCCATGCTCACCTTGGGGGAGAACCGGAATGGGGCCTCTGCCTCCCACTCAAAGCGCATGACCATCTCGGCGTGGCTGGTGATGGTGAAGGTCCTGCAGTAGGGCTCCCAAACGTGACAGTCCCCAAATTGAATGTGATTCACTCTGACAGCTGTTAAGGAGGAGAGCAAGGGATCTCAGCATGCAGGGAGCTCCACCTGCCCTCGTCACGTGCACAGACACCTGCATGTTCAATGCTTCCTGGCTCCAAGCCTTTCCCCCTCTGCCAGGGAGTTCCCCAGGCAGCTCCACCACTTCCAGGGAAACACCCTGACACATCCCTAAGCCAGTGATGTGCAGCACAGCACACGCTGCTCTGCATGCATGGCTGCCACCCCCAAAGGCCACCAAGTCCCATGGGTGACAGCCCAGGCCTGGCTAGAGGGGAGACATATATGATCAGATATTTTCCTCTTCCTTGCTCCACCTTGGCACTCTCTCCTCTTACCATCAATGATGTTTTCCTTCAGGCTGCCATCAGCATTCCTCTCCTCAGTGCCTTCCTCTAATCCATCAAGGGTGAATTTGTCCTCGTGGCCTTCACCCACCAGTTCAATTACGGTCTTGTTAGAGTAGGTGTCCCCCACTAACACACCAATCTGCCTTTCCACACATTGAGCCAGGGTGGGTTTGAAAATGGCATCAAACTCTGCCGATTGCCCGCGATTCAGAAGGAAGAAAGGCTTTGTGGACTTGCTCTCTGCACAGCAATGGAAATCAGAGTTAAGTGCTGCAGCTGTACTGAGGAAATATTTCCATAGGATATATGAGGAATAAGAGGTTGAAACCAGCTGCCTTCTAAGCACTGGTTCTACCCCCAGTGGCTGCAGACCCTCTTCCTATGTTCACAAGCCTGCCACCCCCAGACACAGCACCACTTAAGCAGCTTAACCTCAGGCTGATGCCCAGCCCTCATTCCATCTGCTTCCCACCAGCTCCAGCCATATGGAAAGCTGAGCCAAAGAGTGCTTTCAGCTTCTGCTGGCTATCTGAGTGCTCAAGGGCTGTGTCTGCTCAGGCTGGTACCATGCCATGTGCAGCAAATACCTCAGAGGGTCCACTGAGGTAGTGACAGTCCCCCACAACTCAACCCACCATGTCTAGCAGAACAGAAGAACTTCCTGCAACTTCCTAGGAGGAAACCCTGCAAAAAGCCCCCGAGAAAAGGCTGGGAGACAGAGGGCCCAAGGGACAAAACTGTGCCTAACATGTGGCTTCTGCTCAGAGAAGCCAAGAGCAGGGCACACGTTTTCCCTCTGTGCATGATTACATTCATGGGTAATGAATTTACCATTTCCAGCTGAATCCTCTTCCACATCTCCATTGTGGAACACCTTGACAGCAGAGGCCCTGCCTTTCAAGGAGAACATTCTGTGCTCATCCTCCAGGTGTAACATAAACTGAGAAAAGGGAACACAGAGCAGAATGGTACTGGTGTGAGTACAGGATGGCATGAGGCCTGACACTGCAGTGCTGCTGGTCCCACATGGGAGCCCAGAACCTCTCCCACTAGAAACAGCACTTAGCCCAAAAGTTAAATCAAACCAGCCGGGAAAAAAAGGGTGTTCAGAGGCATCGGGATAGAACTGACACAGAACCAAATGGGACAAAACGTAATTGGCAGGACGTAATGCAACCACAATTAAGTTTACTTAAAATGTACTAAAGTGGGCTGAAATACAATCTAATGGAACTGGGAAATCACACATGTCCATGAGAACAAAAGGTGACCTGAGAGACAGGGGGGAAAATAATCCACCACCTTTCTGGTGTTCAACTTATAGAAGAAAGACGGGACAGAAAATTTCCAAGAACTCCTTTCTTACAGAACAGACATCAGTCACTTGTTTCAAAAGAATTTCTGACACCTCCTCACAGGTCTGCCAAGATTTTTGGGACCCTTCCCCTGTGCCAGAAGCACTTGTTCCCAAACCAGACCATCCCTTGAGCAGGTCCTCCTCACCTTGACAGGTATGATGCCATCATTACGGATGACCAGGGGCAGCATCTCTGAATCCCCCAGCTGGAGCCTCTTGCAGCACAGCACGGTGTTTCCCCTCTTGCTGCGAGCGCTTGGGCACACGACTGTCACCCGTGGCTCATGCCCCTTCCCACTGATGGTGAAGGTCAGGCTTTGGGGTTTAATACCCACAGAGCTGCAGGAGAGGCACAGAAACAATTTCAGCTGGCACTAACCCATTTCTCATTGGGCAAGCAAAGCTGCAAGGGCCACCCACTGTCTTTTCCCTGCCTGCTGTTCCTGTACCCCACAACAGAGCCCCCCACCGGCCTCTTCCCAATCCACTCAGGGCCATTCACAAGACAAATCTGCTCCAAAGAGCCAAAGCCTTCCACAATAACAGTTACAAATAACTTCACTTAATTGAGTCATGCAGTACAGCAGGGAAATAACAAGGCACCTGATGAGATATGGCAAATCCCCATGCTGCAGTGAGATGAGACTTATACAACAAGAAAAAGCACAGCATGAAATAGTCCAAAAGCAAGAAGGCAAAAAGAAATCATTGTTGTTCTCAAGAAAGATCTTTTCCAAGAACAGTAAAATTACAATCGTTTATTAGCAGTTAGTCTTCTCTTGGTTCAGCCACTAAATGGTTGAGGAAGGGAAGCTCAAAGCCCCAGTCCACAGGTCCCAGGGCAGAGGAACTGGGCTCCTCTTTCATACCAGCTCCAATCACTCTCATGAAAGAGCTTAATGTATGCCAGGGAGTCACGTCACAGAGGATCACTTAATTTTACAGAAACAAATGAGGAAAATGTGACTGCTGACTGCTGGCACAGAAACTGCTTCATCTAAGCCTTTGCCGTTGGAAACCCCCAGCTCAGCTGAAGCACATCTCAGTAACTTACAGCTGGCTACCTAGTATTTCCCTCTCTTCACAGTTCCTCACACAGGCTAAACCATCAGCCTCATGCTTCTGCTCTAAGAGTTCTTAGAGCCTCCCAGATCATCTCATGCCAAGTACTCTGCCTAAGGCTACTGAAAGCATTAGAGCTAACAAGAGGTCTGTGCCTTCCCAGTGGAGAGGCAGCTACCAGAGAGTATTTCACAGGCTCACTTACCTTTTTGGGATGACAAGGGAAGCCTTGAAAGTGCAGTTGTAGTTCTCCTCTGGTGGGGTGAAGGTCACCGTAGCAATGGCACAGGATGAGCCAGGAACAGACATCTTGACTGGATGTAACTTGAAAATGTTGTTGATAGGGCTTTTTGCCTTGGGGGAACCCAGAGAGCAGTGTTAGGAGGAAACACCTTTCAACATGACGTGGTTTTATCCATAAATGCATTACTGAGAGCAGTCCCAGACAGTGTGTCTCCTTCCTGCTTCCCTGGGCAGCCTCCCTCCCTCCCGAGGAATGCTGACCTTGTGCTAAAGCAGTGTATGTTTTGAGGGCTGGCAGCTGCACCCACCTATATGGGAGGTGGGCACTGCACGGACAACCCTGCAAATAACCTAGAGCTGGCCTTCAAAGAGAAGGAAAAGCCAGGGAGCCTGAGGAAATGCTCTGCTTTGAGCCCTGGCATGTCAGTTCATAACAGCCCCTCTCTGCGTGTGCTCCCAAGAGAGGTTCAGAAGGACTCACTTCTCCCATCAAAGACCCAGCGGTTTGAGCCAAAACCTTGCCCCAGACATGCAGAATGCATGTCTGCTCCCTGGCTCTGCTGCTCTCCCCTGCAGTTTGACCTGCACTGAACTAGCCTAGTCGGGGCCACAGGCAGCAATGCATCTGGAGAACAAAACAGGCTCTCACACGGCCCTTAGAGGGCAGCCACCACCTTGGCCTCCTGTTCTTACCTCTCCAGGCAGGGGTTCGATGGAGAGCACCACATCGCATGGCAGACAGCTTGCGTTGTAAATATTGAAATGAGCTTCAGCCTCTTGCCCAACCTGAGCCTTGCTGAAGATGAATCTGTTCTCATCTGTGACAAACAGGCTGGCGCATTCCACCGACTGCAGCTTGTGCTCGAGGTTGGTGCTGCTGCAGATCAGGTACTCCTCGAAGATTATTGTGACATCCTCGACGAGTGCTGTGGACACACCAGAGGGATGAGCAGAGAGCAGCCTCCCTGATGGATTTATCTGGACTTTGCTGGCCTCTCAGAAGGCTTGATAAGCCCTTTCTGCCCGGGTGACTGCTAAACCTAGTATTGGGTAGGGGAGCTGGCTGGGAGGATGGAGCTCAGTCAGCCTCAGTCTTAGAGAGCATTGCTTTCCTTTTATCCTTCCTTCCATGTTGGAACCCAGGACATCTCTCTGGATGGCCTGGATGTCTCACAGCCCTGGCAGGGGCTCGGACACCCTGGCAGGAAGCCAAAGACACCTGGAAATTCAATCTTAATTCATGGAGCAAATTGCCAACCTTATATGAAGAATTACAGGCCACAAAAGTTTAAGTAGCATAGTAGTAGCAATCACAAGAAGAAGGGAAATTTTTGGAGCACTGTACAGGGGGGTTTTGAACCTTGTACAGGGGGGTTTGGAATCCTGTACATGGGGGTCAGGAGTTCTAAGATGGAGGGATTTGGGCGTGCCCTGTCCTTCTTCTTTCTTCTCCTTGGCATCCATGTTCAGGATGACGTTGGCATGTGTGGATTGGTTCATGGTGAAGGTGCACTTGCTAACAAGGATGAAAAGTACTGGAAATAGAAGGTAAATATCTTCTACGTAGTTTTCACTATAAAAGAGACAAACGCCCCGTGGGCGGGAGAGAGTGCCCTTGGCTGTCTTGCTGATCAGACCTCGGCTGGACAGACAGAAAAGCTTTGTAGATAAGAAACAATAAACACAACCGAAGACCGAAAAAGCAAGAGTCCAGCCTCCTTTTTCAAAGCGCGGCCTGCCCAGAACCACCTTTTCCCGTGCTGGGGCAGAGACAAGTAACGGCCGACCCCAACAGACCCTTATGGCCCCTCATGGCCCCTCACAGCCCCTCATGGCTCCCTCACAGTTCTCCATGGCCCCTCATGGCCCTTCTTCGTCTCTCACAGCCCCTCACATTTCCCCATGACCCCTCACAGCCCTCACAGCTTCTCACAGCTCACGGCCCCTCATGGACCCTCAAAGTCCCTTATGGCCCCTCACAGCCCCTCATGGCCCTTCACGGCCCCTCACAGCCCTTCATGACCCCTCACAGCCCCTCACACCAACTCATGACCCCTCACAGCCCCTCAGAGAAGAGGAGCACGAGGCTGGTGAGGGGCTTGGAACACAAGCCATATGAGGAACGACTGAGGGAGCTGGGATTGTTTAGCCTGGAGAAAAGGAGACTCAGAGGTGACCTTACCACTCTCTTCAACTTCCTGAAGGGTGGCTGTGGTGAGCTGGGGGTCGGTCTCTTTCTCCGGGCAACAACAGATAGAACAAGAGGACACAGTCTCAAGCTGCACCAAGGGAGATACAGGCTAGACTTAAGGAGGAAGTTTTTCACAGAAAGAGTGGTCAAATACTGGAATCATCTGCCCAGGGAGGTGGTGGAGTCACCATCCCTGGATGTGTTTTAAAAAAGACTGGATGTGGCACTTGGTGCCATGATCTAGTTGAGGTGTTAGAACATGGGTTGGACTCTATGATCTTAAAGGTCTCTTCCAACCTAGAGATTCTGTGATTCTGTGATTCACAACCTCTCATGACCCCTCACAGTCCCTCACAGCCCTTCATGGCCCCTCATAACCCCTCAGAGCCCCAGGCACGGGGGTGCCCCCAAAGGAGAAGGGGTCGCGTCCTGCTTGTCTTCTTTAATTTCAGTCCCTTCCCAGCGACCAGTAAAGAAAGGCTGAAATGGAGCCTTTCCCCAGCGTTTCCCTCAGGGCTTTTCCAGCTGATCCTGGAGTAGAGCAACCAGCACCCACACACAGCCCTGACTCCTCAGGGCCTGCCTGTGCTGCCCTGACCCAGCCCTCAGAGGAGGAAAAGATCGGGCTCCAGAGCTGTTTTCAGCACTGTTTTACTCAACCTGAGCTGACAGCAGGAGGCTGCTGCTGCTGCCTTTGCCTTGGGAATTGGAGATCATGGCTGCTCTTGACCCTCTTCTGTTTGCTACCTGAATTTTATCAGTACAACTGCACTTGCCTCTTTCAATCACTGCTACCAACTATGCTTTTGTGATGGTGAACCCCGTGTTTTTGTCACAGGCATCATGATTAGCAGAGATTGAAATGCTCACAAGTCTTTAAGCACTAAGTCGAGGGGAATTAAAGCCTCACCGAGCACTCAAACACAACCCTGTTGCTGGTGCTGCTGAAATAGAATCAACTTACAGAGACCATCACAGACATTGCCTCTGGAGTGGCAAATCAAATGAAAAAATCGACCAGGAGAAAGAAGAAACAGAACTTGACTGGCTTCCTTGGAGCAGCAGAAAATGGAGATGCCCAGAGGTATTTCCAGCTGCTGCTGATCCCAGTTGGAGGCCAGCCCTCTGCAGAGTCCCAGCAGGAACTGAGCCCAGCCCAGGGAGTTCCCTGAGTGTCCTGGAGATTCTTTCTCTGCATTCAGTCAGGCTTGCATTCCCCAGCAAGTCCCCAACAAAACCTCCTGTTTTCTTGGGTTAGAACAGGCACCATGAAAAACTCCCCAATGGCACAACTCCCCAGCCCACAAGGAAAAGAAAGGACAAGTTGTCAAGTAATCCAAACATTTCTCTTGCTTTGCTGCACTCACGGTATGGAAAGCCAAGAGAAGCTGCAGTTGGAGGCACATCTTGTGACAGAAGCTCAACCTTGTTCTCCAGGAAAGAAGGTTCTTGAAAAGAGCAGACAGGACTGTGGAGAAGATTCCTGGAAAAGTGAAACAGCTTTCCAGAAGTGAAATGAAAATGGAAAGGCACAATGTGAGATCTTTTCCTCTATTTATTTCTATGCTCCCCTTTTCTATGTTGCACTACTTCTCCATGCCATGAGTTCCAAATGCATCTCACCTCTCCGATCGATGGCTTAGCGAGTTTTAGACACTCTAAAATACCACAAGCTACACACAGTTTGCCTCGCCCTGGTTTTGCTGGAAGGCTATGCCAGAGCCATAAATGCAGTGCTTGGGTCAGAAACAAATCCTGCAGGCAGGGAATGTGCCCTGCCAGTGTTGAGCCTCAGCAGGGACAATGCACAGCAGCAACCGAGGGTTTTTCCTGTGCCCCGTGCAGGAGTCAGGACTCTGGATCTGGGCTCAACACAGCGAAGTTCCCGTGTTTGGACAGATTCAGGGGCTGCCCCGGGGTGCGGGGCCAAGCGTGGAATGGACACACGGACAAATGGCCCCAGGTCTTGCAGCAGCGAGTCTACGGCCCTTGCCATGTCTCTCTTGTTCCTCCTCTCCCTCTGCCGGTGTCCCGCACTCTGTCTCGGTGCCCCGCAGCCACTCCCGGTGTGCCTGCCCCGGCCCGTCCCTCTCCCCGTGCCGGGCAGGGCCATGTCCCCAGCCCATCCCCGGCCCCAGGCATCCCGCCGCGGTCTTGCCTCCCCCCGGCTCTCGCCGTCCTGGCTGTGGTGCTGCTGGGCGGGCATCAGTGCCTGGGGCCGGGGCGGCATCGCCTCACTTTGGCTGCACCTGGCCCGAGCCCGGCCCTGGCCCCCATGTGGGCTCCAGTCCTGTTCCCGGCCCCAGCTCCTCCTAGGGCCCGCGGAGGACACACGCGGCGCGGCCGCTCCCGCCGCCTCTGCTGCGGCTTCCCCGGGCCGAGCTCCGCCGTTCGGCAGCGTGGCTACCGGGGCCCGGGGTGGGTGGGGACGGCCGGCCTGGGGTGGTCAGGGGCTGTTGCTGGCCCTGGGCCGAGTGCTGACAGCTGCATCCCGCCCGCAGGGAAGGCGCAGGAGGCCCTGCAGGAGCAGTAATGGCTGGGTTTGCTGCTGGGACCCAGCGGCTTCGGCAGCGTCTGCTCAGGAACACGGGTCTTGGGCGGCGCCCCGGTGAGTGGAGGGGCCGGCGGCGGGCAGAGGAGGAGGAGGAGGAAAAGGCCGGGGTGCGGTGGGGCGGGCAGCGAGCTCAGCCTGCTGCTGCCCCTTGCTTGCAGGTGGCCATCAATGCATGCCGTGGGATGGCATCCGGCACTGGGGCGAGCTGGTGAGTGAGCGGGGCCAGCGGCACAAGCCGGGCCATGCCGGGCGGCGAGGAGCCGGGGCCCGGCACCGTGGAGCTACCGGGAGCCCTGCAGGGAGAGCAGGCGTGGGCTGAGTGGGGCGTGCAGAGCATCCCGGGCTGGCTGAGGGGTCCCAGAGCCCTGGCACGGCCTCAGCCCCAATGACGGCATCGCGCTCCTCCCGCAGCCCGACGGCACCAGCACGCCCCTGGAGATCGTGCTGCTGGCCAAGGTGTCCTGTGGCTGTGCTGGTGTCATTCAGCTCCTGGAGTGGCTTGAGCTCCCCGACAGCTTCTTGCTGGTGCTGGAGCGTCCGGAGCGGTGCCAGGAGCTCTCGGATTTCCTGGCGGAGCGGAGGTTCCTGCCGGAGGAGGAGGCGCGGGGGCTGTTCCGCCAGGTGCTGGAGGCCGTGCGGCACTGCACCAGCTGCGGAGTCCTGCACAGGGACATCAAGCCTGAGAACATCCTGCTCAACCTGGCCAGCGGGCAGCTGAAACTGATTGACTTTGGCCGTGGCACCTTCCTCCAAGACACAGCCTACACCCAGTTTGCAGGTGAGCCCTGCCAGGGGATGGCTGCAACCCCCTAAAAACACCTCCCGATGTGAAATATAAAGCTGTGTTTTGTGTCAGGTACATACAGGCAATGTGTATATCTGTGATTGTGATATGTGTGGAAACTGACCGTGGGACAGTTATGAAGACAATTCTAATAAATAACTGAGGAAGTAAAGCATGGAAGAAGGCCTTTGAACCTATCCTTTGTTTGCAATTAACCTTTATAAGTCTTAAGTTGATTTAGGAGCATTCGAATTAAAGCTTTAAGGATGTTGCTGTTTGACAGGAACTTTCTGCTTCTAGCTAAAAAGAGTTTGCCATAATAACCTTTTGAAATATAATTTCAGAATATTGCTTGTAGTAAGGATCTTTGAAACTATAGCTTTAGAATATATCAAAAGGAAAGATGCTTATCTCGACACCTTAACAAAATATGCAAAAGCAGCTTGAGAAAGGAAGAAGAACATCCACTCAAGGATTGATAGTTTTGACCAAGGGAAGCTGGACATCACTGTTATGAGATTTATAGTCCTTGCAATTCAAAGGTGAACCCGCACATGGACCCTGGACCTCACCAGCTGAGAGACTTCTTTCTTCTTTCAGAAGCTGAACCCCACCATCTGGGGATACTCCTTTCTGAGATACATCCTGAGAAAAACTAAATCACAATAGTGTATAGAATTGTGATGCAAACATTTGGAATAGAAACTGCTGAAAAAGCTTATGAAAACCCCTATAAATATCTGTAAGCCCCAACTATCGGTGTGCAGTTGGAGGGAAAATTTCCCCCACTGTACCCAGCGCTGTATTGCTCATACTTTACCATATTCATTAATAAATTGATTGCTGCTTGAGTATTGGCCTAGTCAAGCTTCTTATTCATAACACCAGGGATCCCCCAATGTCCCCCTGAGGGCCATCTGCGGCTCGGCTTTGGAGCTCTGCAAGCTCCACACATCCCCCCAAAAAAATCCCAAACCCAGGGACCCCCGGGATACTTGGGGCGAGCTCCCCCTCCCCGGGCACCTGCGGGATGGGGGGCGATGGTCCCGAGCCGAAGCTGCTGCGAGTGCAGAGAGAGCTGAAAGCACGCGGTGCTTCCTCCAGCTGCTCCAGCTCCTCCTCTGCCTGCTCCTCCTCCTCTCTCCCTCTATCTTCCTCCTCCTCTATCCCACCGTCTTCCTCCTCCTCCCTGGCCAACGGGAATGGGCTGGGTCACTCCCAAACCAATCTGGGGGAGTAGAGGTTTGGGGGCAACAATGGGAAAGGGGTGGGAGAGGGGGCACAGGGGGAGGTGAGACCCACTGAGGGTCCTCCAGGTTACCCCAGGACCCCTAAGCCCCATCCCAGCCCCCCCAGTTCCCTCCGCAGTCCCAAATGAGGGGGGGGGCTCTGCCCAGGACCCACCGTCCTTCAGGGCTCCTCCGAGGGCAGTAAACGGGAGAGTTCCCAGCTCGGAGAGGCCCCAGCAGAGGAGGGGACCTTGTCCCTCCTTGAGACCCTTTAAGGCTCTTCAGACCCCTTTGAAGGGGACATTTTTAGGATTTTTCTGGGGGGATCTCAACACTACTAGGGTGTTTTTTCCACCCTATTTTAGGGTGTTTGAGGGGACGCAGCCCCACAAGGTCTTTTAAGGTGGGGATCATGACAGCTTTAAGTGACATTTTTATGGGACCCCACCCCCCATTCCAAGCTCCAGTAGGGGACGTTTTTCCCCCCAGGGTGGATTTTTGGGGTTCTCTCTACCATCGCTGCTTTAAGGGCTCCTGCTATGGTCAGGTCCTACTATAAGTCCCCTTAAAAGGGCAACACCACTCCCGTTGATTCCGACAGCGGAGCCCGGGGAGGGGTTGGACATCCTGGGAAGGTTGGGGGTCCCAGGGGGGTTTGGGGGTCCCAGGAGGGTTTGGGGGGTACCTGGGTGATGGTGATGGGGACTCTGTGCTGGGCATAAACTGTTGTGAGGGGTTCCCAGGAGGGTTTGTGTATACTGGGGGTTTTTGAGGTCATGGTGGAGTTTTGCGGGATCCCAAAGGGAGTTTTCAGGGGTCCCAGAGGGGGGGATTAGGCGATCCCAAGGGGAACGCAAGGCTGTTTTGGGATACCTGCTGGCGACGGAGATGGGGATCCCATGCCAGGTATGTACCTTCTCAAGGGGGTCTGGAAGGGTGTTGGGACGTCCTGTGGGAATTTTGATGTCCTGAGAAGGTTTGGGGGGGTCTGTATGGGGTTTTGCAGTCTTGGGGAGCTTTTGGAGAGGCTAGGGATGATATTGGGGTCCCAGGGAAGCTGGGTTGTTCCAGGAGGTTTGGGGTTCCTGGGAGGCTTTCTGGGTACCTGGGCGATGCCAGTGACACAGCTGAGGCCTCGTGCTGGGAATGAACCTTCTCACTGAGCATGGGCAGTGTCAGCGTGTTCAGGGAGATCCTGGGTGACCCGGGGGGGTGACCCCTAACCCCAGGGGACCCCAAATGCTAAGGGACTCCCCTCAGTGCTAGATCTGCTGCAGGCAGGGAGGCACCAGCACTTGGACCCCAGCCCCCACCATCACAGAGGGGCTGTGGAAGAAATCAGGGGGGGCACAGACAGGTCGGGGGGGACCCCCAAAGTCCTGGGAATGGGGGAACACAGGGGAACTCACAGAAATCCCCACTGGGGACTTAGGGGTGACCCAAGGAGGAGTTTGGGGGGGCTGGATGGGTCATGGGGGGATCTCCAAGTGTCTGGGAAGGGGAGAAGAACAGGGTGACCCCCAGGTTGGGTTTGGGGAGAACCAGATTGGAGCTTCCAGACACCAAATCCAATGAGGATAACAATGCTGATGGCAGCACTGACAGACACAGCGACCACCAGGGTGAGATTCCTGCTGGATTCCAGCTCTGGGAAGCATGGCATGGTTAGGAGGGGAGGGGAACCCCCATCCCACTGCTCCACAGTCCCAAATTCCCAGTTCCCACATTCCATGTTCCCAGCCTCAGCCCAGGAGCAGATCCCAGGCTCTGGCATTCCGGGATGCTCCGCCCGGCGCAGGGGCTGCTCCTGCTCCTCCAGCAGCGCCTCGATCCTGCCCAGGTGTGGAACGATCCCTGATTTCATCCCCTTCATCCAGCTGGTCCCAATGGTGCTGGGGTAGAATCTGTATGCGTGGCAGGACAGTGTCAGGATCCCGTGTTCCACTTTTCGGGACACACGGACATCAGGGGGCTCTGGGATGGGGTAACGGTGAGATGCATGCATGGAATTCCATGGCAGTGGGACAGGGATCTCCCCATGGAATTCCATGGCAATGGCATGGCAGTGAGATCCATCTACAGAATTCCCATGGGAATGGGACAACAGTGGGATTCAACCATGGAAGTCCCATGGGAATGGGATGACAGATCTATCCATGGAATTCCCTTGGTAATTCCCATGTTGGCAGATTTTGTCCTCCCAAATCCTGCATTCTCAATTCCCACATTCCCATGGGAACTCTGCCCTCCCCACCTTTACACTGCAGCTCCTCCCGCCCATATCTGACATATTTCTGGAGCCACTCCACGCAGCTGTGCTCTGGGGAATTTGTTCATTCCTCGGGCTCCATCTCCCGGATCCCCATGGCAGTCCCACAGTTGCCATGGCAGCCCCAGAGATGCCCCAGGCGCGGCTGCCCCCGCTCAGCCCCGCTCTGGCTGTGCCGCTCCCGCAGCACCTGCAGCTCCCCGGTGGCCCCGTGCCGGTGCTGCTCGTTGTGCCGGCTCTGGCTGTGCCGAGATCCCGGCTCGGCTCCAGCCGCCACCCCCGGCGGCTGCGGCAGTGCTGGAAGGGGATCCCATCCAGGGACCCCATGGACACCAACTGGGGGAACCCCGGGCCGGGCTCCAACAGTACCACGGGCAGGGAACACAGGGGCAGGAGAACTGGGGGGGGACAGGGGGCTCTCAGTGCCCGGCAAAGGGGTAAAAGTGTGTCTCGTTTCTCAGGAATAGGGGTGCAGGAGGGTGTCAGTGGGGTGACGGAAATGGGGGGAGGCAGGGACATGGAGAGGTAGAAGGGAATTCCAGGGGGTCCTTGAGCCCAGGAAAGGGGAGTCCAGGGTGGGGACACCTGGGATGTTGGGAAAGGGGGAGTTCAGGAGGTCTCTGGTTTTGCAGAAAGGAGGGGCTAGGGGCTGGGAAAGGCAGGAATGGGGTTCCAAGGTGTTCCAGGCCGTCAAGCCCACGGCAAGTCTGCAGGCTGGGAGCCATGGATGGCCGGGAAAATGGGGAGCAGAAGGTCCTGATGTCTGGAAATGGGGGATTCAGGAGGGTCCCTGTGCAGGATAAAGAGAGCAAGGGGGTCCCGTGCCGGGGGTCCCACCCCCCCTCTCTCGCCAAGGAGTGCCCCCAGTCCCAGCGCTGCAGCCATCGTGCTGCTCCTACTCCCTCCCAGCATGATCCCAGTATGGTCCCAGTACAGCCCAGTCACTCCTACTCCTGGCATCCCCTCTCTGCATTCTGCCCTGTCCCGGCTCTATCTCCACTCCTCCCGAGGGCTACGAGGGCTTCGGAAATGGGGGAGGAGGAGGAGGAGGGAGGGAGGAAGAGGTTGAGCGGGAGAGGAGAGAGGGAACCAGCGCCGCTCCGGCGCTTCCTGAACCCGCAGCGCCCTCCTGCCAGGGAGCTGTGCAGAGCCACAAGGTCCCCCCGAGCCTCCTCCTCTCCAGGCTGAGCCCCTTTCCCAGCTCGCTCAGCCCCTCCGGCTGTTCCAGCCGGGACAGAACACCAGTGCTACACAGAGAGCAAGGGACAGACCTGACAGAGGTGCCTCTAGCACCACATTTTAGGCTTTCGCTAATACTTACAGAAAGACTCTTCAGAAAGTTACGGCAGTAGTTCAATTGAGAATCTCCTTTGAAAATCACTGCGGCCCGGCCCCGGCCCGAGCCCGCCGGAACCCGCCCGGCCCCGGCCCGAACCCGGCCCGGCCCCGCCGGAACCCGCCCGGCCCCGGCCCGCCGGAACCCGGCCCGGCCCCGCCGGATCCCGGCCCGGCCCCGCCGGAACCCGGCCCCGCCCCGAGGTTCGGGCGCCGCGGTTGCCTGGTAACCGCGCGGGCGGCAGCGTCTGTGACAGCGGCGCGGCCTCAGTTGCCCGAGAACGCGGCCCTGGCTGGGTGTGCGCAGCCTGGGCTCGTACAGGCAGCTACACTGGGCGATTCGCCGAGTGAATTGTTCGCGGAGCATTGGTCTCTGCGAGTGAGTCCTTTGAATTTGCGGAGCATTGTGCCCCGCTGAGAATTCCTCAACGTGCAGAGCATTGGCCTCTGGAAAAGAGCGTGAATTTCCTTTGAAGGTAAAGATTGACTAAAGTTGAACTGTTTGGTTTTGTCTCATGTGCACTCTGAGAGAGAAGGCCAAAGGGAAATACAGGATGGGATAATGCCAGTCTTCTGGTGCAGCAGTTCAGTGGCATGCACAGCTGAGTGGATGAACAATAGTTCGTCTACTGATTGTGCTTTTTTTTTGCACTGAAGAAATGCAACATTTTCTAAATGTACTCATCTATACTTTTTTTTCCCTATAGTGATTGCTTAAACTGCTTCAAGGTGAATGAGTTCTGTTCAAGTTTCCGTGGGTTGTTATCATCTGGTTATTAAAATTATTAGGGAGAGGCCTCTGAATTGAGGTACAAACGAGGCAATTTGCCAAAGTCAGTAGTCTGGATTTTATGGAACAGTAAATGTGAGGAAGAGAGAGAAAGGAATAGAAAAAGGGGGGGTGGGGTGAAGGGGGTGGAGATGGGGTTGGGAAGAGGGGGAAGAAAGAGAATGACAGAGACAGATTAAGTAAAAAAATATCACCATTCCATGGATCCCATTGGCATACCATAAAATCCTCTTCTGGTCTTCTCTGTGGTGAGGTATTGCAAAATGTAAGATTCCAATGGATTAATGCAGATTTGGGCAAGGTGGGACCTCCCAGGTACCTCCCTGGGGTGGGGCAAGTTTGACTGTCTATTGCTATTTTCAAGTAATAGAAAATCTTCAGCACCAGTATATCCTTTGAGTCTGCCATGAATTGGGTTGTGGATTTTCAGATCTGTTGTGTTACTTTGCATGCCCTGCAATCATCTGGTGCAAGGCCTCAGGAATGGCTCTGGGGACACAGTGGAGGTCTTTGATGGGAGGTTTGTGTGCAAACCTGGCCTCAGCAGAGGAGTCTGTGGCTATGACTTGCCCAGCCTGAAGGCAGACAGAGCTGATTTTCAGGAGAGCTGCTGGCTTTGGCTTTGTTGTGGATCTATTTTTCTCCCTTGGCCTTGTTCACTTCTGCCCAGACCTGAGCTAATGGGACAATAGTGTCACCTTTATCTTGTCTCAAGTTCCCTTGTGGGGCTGAACTCTCAGTCCCAAGTTCCAGTCAGGAGGCATTTTCAGGGAAGGGTGGGCTTGGGTGCTCTCAGCTTCTTTATAGAGTTTTGTCACAGTCGGCAAAATGTTCTTTATAGCAATATTTAAGCCATGAACCATAACATTGCAGCCTCTCCCAAGTCCAGTGAGGAGCAGCTGAGAGAGCAGGGGGTGTTTAGCCTAAAGAAGAGCAGGTCCACGCAAGCTGTTTTTAAGTAATATTTAAGCTACAGCTTTGTCTGTTCTAAGCATTATTCATGCTCAGCTTTTTAGCTCCAGGTTTCAGTATGATCCATCTTTGAATTGCACAAGGTGGTCATCTATTTCAAATAAAGTCCAACTAGAGGCCTAACAATACTATCTACTTATGACAAACAAGCACTTAGCTACTTTCAAATGATATAAAATGTTTAGCAGCAGTATATGCCTTGAGTCTGCCATGAATTGGGTTCTGGATTTTCAGAGTTCCATTGTTGCTCCTTCCAGTTTTGCTGAGGCCTTGTCGTTCCTCTGTAACATCCTCTCTTCAGAATGGCTTCTGGATTCCCAAAAAAGACACCAACACCTCGTCTTTTGCAGAGGGAAAGACTGCAGCCTAATACTGTGAGTAGCCACTGGGGCTGTGCTCAGGCTGGCAAGTGCCCTGGTGTCCCTGGTGTCCCTGCCCCTGTTGTCCAGCAGCGCTGGGAAGCTGCAGAGCCCCTGCCCAGCTCTTTGTGCTGTGCTGCTGTTGGTGGGGGCTGTCCTGGTGCAGGAGGGAACACTGTGTGATGTTTCAGGGACAGCCCAGCGCCTTGCCTGGCTGTGCCACGGGAGCCAAGTGAAAGCAATGTGCAGCTGAAGCCCTCAGCATGTGCTTCTGTGCTGCCCTTTGCCACAGGAATTCCTTCTGTCAGGCTGGGCACTGCCCTGTGCTGCTGTGACCAACCTGCCCTTGGGCACCTGGGCATGTGGGGGGAGAGCTCAAACTGTGCCCAAAGCCTTGAGAGCCACGGCTGGTCCCAGCCAGAAGAGCTCCCAAAGCAGCTGTTCTCTCTCAGCTCCTGGGTGGGCACAGCTCCAGCCCTGCAGGCAGCACTGCAGTCAGGGCCACCAAGGTGCCTTGCTGTCTGGAGCTCACTTGGCTGAAGATGCCCCAGTGCTGAGGCTCTGGCAAGGAGATCCCTGTGTTTTCTTCTCTGGAGGACTCTGTCAGCCCAGACAGAGAAAACAAATGCTCATTAACAGAGAGAGCTAAAACTTGGACACATTCCTGTGCACCTCCCTCTTGGTCCAGCTTTTCTTTCTTGCTTCTCTTGGACTCAGCCAGCAGTGCTGTCTCCTGCTGTGAGTTGTGAGTGTTGTGCAGGGATGGAGTTGGGGCAGTTCTGGGAGCTCCTTCCCACTCTCTGAAAAGGTCACTGACACTTACATTTTTCATTTCCAATGAAATGTAAGAGGAAACAAATGGCCAAAGAGCAGAAATCCCCAAACATGTCACATCAGATCACAGAGAGACTAATGGGCCACAGCCATGTGGTTGGAGTATGTGTATTGCACTCTGTATTGATTGATTGGTGCTAAGTATTTCAGCAAGTACCTTCCAGGGCTTCCAGAAGTGTCCCAGTGGCTGTGATCCCAAATTATTCACCAGTGACACTTGATCAAGATAAACCCCTCTGAACAAGCACATCTTGCTAATTTGGTTTTTTTTTAATTATTATAATTTTTCCTTTTTTTCCTTTTTTTCCTTTCAGTTGCCTCTGTCTAAGTTCCAGCAGGAGAAGTTTCTCAGCATGAAGAAGAAGGCCAGCACTGGGGGGAGTATTCTGCCCAGAACTGGCCCATGGATAGACCTGAGCAAGACTGGTCCAAAGGTAGCCTTTTCCTGCTCTTTTCCTTTCTGTTTGATGGCAAGTTTGAAGAGGGTGTGTGCTTGTGACAGGCTTGCCTCCAGCAAAACACCTCAGTGTCCAGGTGCTGTTGTCATTGCAAGCTGCTGGCAGTGGTGGACTGGGAGTCCTGATGTGCACTGAGGCAACACAAATAACCTCTGCTGCAGCTGCTGGGCTGTGCTGGAGTGTGGCTGCCATTGCTAAAACAATGGGGGAAGGCTGGGGACACAAAGGCACAGCATTGCCATGTGCCATTCTCCTGCTGAAGGAGCCACCTCTTGCTTTGGTGTGGTCACCATCAAATGCTTGGGGTCACAGGATTCCCTCCACAGTGGCAGCGTTGGCCTTGGAAGGCCGAGGACCTGCAGGAATTCCTTCAGATTTAGCAAAACCAATTGCATTCCTGCTTTGGGTTGGAACAATATGTTTGACCCTGACGGGGTGTTAGATTTTGCAGGCTGCCAGATGTGCAGGGGACTGGCCCTGGGCAGAGGGGAATGGATTTGCTTTCTGTGGATCAGTGCCTACTTAGAGGTGTGTTTCAAGCTGCTTTTGTGGCAGGACTGGTTCAGTAGAAAGCACAGTCCAAAGGGGCAGGTGAGCCAGGTGGGCTGTTGAGCAGGAAACTGGCAGCAAGGGACATGGAACAAAGTGGTTCAGGATTGCCCTGGAGAGGGGCCTTGTGGAGAAAGAAAGGTGGAGAAATCAAAAGAGCAGCTTGGCTTGAGCCTGCTGGAAGCTGATCAAGCAGTTCTTGATCAGCTCCGAGCAGAGGTGGGTGAGGCACTGTTTGCCCAGTGTGTCCTGGGCAGATGTGCTCCCCCAGAGTCTGCACTTCACTGGGGGTCAGTGTAAGATTGTCCTTCATGAGCCTTCCTCCCAGCAGCTGAAGCTGTCCCTGCTCTCTCTCGCCTCTCCAGCTGCCGTCAGCTGCCCCGAAACCGAGCTTGTTTCAGGTTTCCCCACCAGAGATGGTGTTTGAGAACTTCGTGGCTCGGGAGGTCTCTGAAATGGTGCTGTCTGTGACGAATAAGGACAAGGTGAGTGCTGGCACCTGGAGCTTTAACCCTGTGCTGGAAGAGGAGAGTGCTGTCATTGCCCGAGTGTCCAGCAAAGCAAGTTATCTGCTGCAACACATGCTGAAGAAAATGTCTCAGCAGCTGGCTCTGCAAGATGGTGGAAATCTTCCTGTGCTGGGAATTGTGCCCTGATTTTGGACACGCACTGATGGTGCAGATGACTTGATGTGGTCGGTCAGGTGCTCTGTCTCCATCCTGCTGGTGCTGACCTGCTTGGCCCTTCCTTGCCACCAGGCACTGCCCCAATGGCCCTGACCAAAATGCTGGAGCCAGAGAGAAGGGATTCCAGTTGAGCCTTGAGAATGATGTGCCTGTACCTGCACAGCTGAAAGGGCTTTGGAAAAGGGGTCAAGGAGGGATGTCAGCAAGGCAGGGACAGGTCTCCTGTCGTCCTGTTTGCACAAGAGGCAAAATCATCATTTGATGTCTTTGCTGCAGATTCCTCGGCTGGTGAAGGTGTGCATGGAGAGCTGCCCTTATTTCCAGCTGGCAAGCCCCAGGGGTGTGTACCACATGGTGCCAGCAGGCGCCTCTGCCGCTGTGCGCATCCGCTTCAGCCCCGAGGAGAACAAGGTGAGCCTGGAGGAGCCCAAGCACAGAATTCTCTGCAAAGCCATTGTTTTCCCTGCACTCTGGGTGCAGCCCATTCCATGCTGGGAGCTTGGCTCCAGGCCGTGGGCAGGCAGCCTGCAGCCAGTCCCAGCTTGGCACGGGCTGCCAGGCACTGCAGCCAGGCCTGACAGGCTCTGCTTCCCCTCCCTGCACATCCCTGAGCATTGCCAAGGGAAGATGCCCAGGGAACAGGATGAAAATGACAGAGGGCTGTTGATAGATGTTGGGCCATCTCTAGGTACAGTGGAAGGGGTTTCATGATGATGGCAAACACTAGAGGAACAAAGAGGTCTGAGAGCTTTCCTCCTTCCTGCCTGGCAAGAGCTTCCCTGCCTCCCCGTGGGCTGGAGCAAGGACGGTGCTTTTTCCCAGCCTCTGCTCTGCAGCCTTGCAGCTGTGCTGTGCCAGAGCACAAGTGGGCATGGTGCAGCTGCAGGGCCAGGGCAGAGGATGTGCTGTGCCCGTGAGCCCGGCCTGGCACAGGCACCCTGGGCTCTGGGTGCCCTTGGCCAGCAGGAGGTTGCTGAGCTGCAGGGACTTGGACAGCTGCCTGCAGGAGCTGGTGTAGGGCAGGTGCAAGCTGCAGGCAGAGCTGTGAGCCCAGAGCCCGTGGCAGTGACACTGCTGTGCCTCTGTCTTCATGCCTGTGCCTGTGCTTGCTCTGTCAGCTGGCACCCATTGCGTGCCAAAGGTGCTTTTGCCTGGAGGTTTGAACAGCAGTGCTGAGGCCCTGGCAAGTCTGATCTCAGTGCTGGCATCTGCAGGCTTGTTCATCCAGAAGGGTTTAGGCCGTGGCATGGAAGGGAGGAAGCCTTGCAGGGAAGCCAAGAGAGGCTCTTTCCAACAGCATCCTGCTGCCTCTTAGCACTGTTCTTCTGCTGACTTGCTTGGAGAGGCAAAGTTGGAGGGGAGTTCTGAGGCAGCTGATGTTTCTGCACCAGGTCAGAGGTGCAGGAGCTCTTTGGGTCCAGCTGTTTTCTCATCTTCCTTTTGCTGCTTTCAGTCAGTTGAACATTTTGTCCTATTCTCAGACAGTGGGAATATAGAAACCTAAAGAGGAATGTCCTGTGTTCCCTAGCTCCATGTTCCTTAGAAGGAACGTAGGAATTCTTTAACATCATTAAAATGTAGAGTAAAACTTATGGTGGCCTAGGGCAGTTCTTTGTATGACCCAAGTGACACAAGATCTTAATGCCACAGAGATAGGTTTTGCAAAGTGCCCTGGTGCCTTTAAAATGTGGCATATTAGTAGAGCTTAGTGTTTATTTTGGGGTGGAATAGCTAAATTGATGCCCTTGAAGGGAGTCCATTTTTTTTCATCCTGCCGTGGGGATGGCACTAAATGCCCTGTGCTGAGGCAGTTTCTTTTCCTGCAGGATTATTCCCACCAGCTCATCTGCATGACTACCAGTGAAAGGATCGTGGTGCCAATTCGGGCCATTGCTGCCCGAGCTGTCCTGGACTTCCCTGAGCAGCTGGACTTCTCCAGGTGTCCAGTCAAGAGCAGCACCCAGAAGACTGTGCTGCTCCGCAACACTGGGAACCTGGAAGCTCGTTTCCAGCTGAGCACCCAGAGGTGAGGCAGCCCATCTGTTCTTGAGCAAAGGATATCACCTCTGGGTGATAGCAGAGTTGGGAAAGGGCAGCAAAAGGAAGCAGAGCATCAGAGCTGCTGCCCTGCAGCCCTGGCTGGAAGGGAGCAGGATGGATGGCAGCTGCTCTTGCCTTCAGTGTTCTTAGCAGGATGCAGCCTTTGAGCTTTCTCTGTCCCAGCTTTCCTGGAGGCTGCTGGAACATGTTGGCAGCTGGCTTGCAGCCTGCTGAGCACAAGCAGCTCCTGAAATGCTTTCTCAGCACTGTCAGCCAAACAGAGCCATTCTCTGGGAGGCCACAGGCACGTGGCTTTGCAGGGGTCCCTGCATCACATGCCCAACATGAGCTGTGCTGCAGGCAGCCCGTGCAGCTCCTGTTCCTGAAGCTGATCTGCTTTCCCTTGTCAGCTGAGGGCATCAGTCACCTCTTGTGTTCCATGATGAACCTCTGAAAGCTAGTTTAAAATTTCGTAACAGATGATTTAAATCTCTGAATCAGATTGTGCCCCCTTTCATTGAGATTTCTTTTTGAATACTCTGAAGTTGCTGTGTTTCTGCCGTTTTTTTGTTTTGGTTTGTGTTAAATGTTTGCCAAAAGATCATACAAATGGACCTAGTTAAAAAGCAGAAGAAAACAACCTATTCAAACCCTCTCCATACCTTATCTTTTCTGCCTGTCACGTGCAGTAGTGATTAATGGAAAGGGCAGATCTGAGAGGATGAGAAGTGTCTTAAGGAACAGCTCACAATGGACAGAAAAAAGGCCAAAATGTAGCCTGTCAGCCCCATCTCTTGGCAGTGGTTTTCATTTGGTTATTAGAGTGTCAGGGATGTCTCCTTCACAGCTCTTCTATCTTAGAGCAGCTTTCATTGAAATGCTGATCAAATGTGCCCTTTCTAGGCTAAATCAGGATGTTTTCAAGGTAAAGTAAACCAAAGAACCACACTGCAAATTCAACAGTTACTATTCCTTGGTCTTCAGGGAAAAGTTCCTTCTCCCTGTGTGATTCCTAGGCTGTAATCTCCCAGGACAGGGAGTGCCCTAACATTTGCATCTCCTGAGATGAAGTTTATAGGCGGCAGGAAAAGAGAAATTCCTGAGGCAGTCAGTGTCCAGTTGTGCCTGCAGATAGCTCTGAAGCCTCTCTGTGCTCTTCAGAAAGCATTCTCTGATGGGATTGCTGGCAGTGGGAGCCCTGAGTGTCACTGCAGAGAGCTGGATGCAGAGTGTGGGGAGCTGAGGCCATTTTGCCCACAGGATGTTGTGAGGGCTGGATCTGCTCAGCAGTGGCTCCGTGGCTGTTTCTGATGCTGTCTGTCCTGGCTGTCTTCTGCTGGCTGTGCTTGGTTTGCTCCCTGCTTGCCCAAGGGAGCTGCAGTGAGCTGCAGTGCAGAAGGAATCTGCTGGCCAGCTGTGGCCAGCCCTGATGGCTCTCTTTGTGTTGCAGTCCTTTCTCCGTGGCTCCGGCCGCAGGAGCTCTGGGCGCTGGTGACACCGTGCAGGTGACAGTGGGATTCCACGCGCTGACGGCCGGTGACCATTGCGGGTGCCTGGCAGTGTGCTGCAGCACAGGTGAGTGCTGGGCCTGCCCGGCCACAGGACAGCTCTGCACCATGGCTCCCTGCTGTCCCATCCCCTCCATTCCCTCCAGAGGTGCCTCCCCTGCTCAGCTTCACCCCAAAGCAAACGGAGAACTCCTTGCTGTTTGGGGGCTTGAGAAAGTGCATCCCCTCTAACAGGCTAAGATTTTGGACTCCTGTTTTGCTGGGAGTTGCTGAGTGGAGGAAGGAGGATCCCTGATTCTCCACTGCCATGTGGCTGTGCCTGGGTGAAGGTTTCTTTTATTCCTGGGTAGTGCTGTAGGTGAGCTCTCCATCAGATTCTCTGCAATGCAATGGATTTCTAGCACACCTCTGTCCCATATGCTGCTTCTGCACTGGCTTGTCACAGACCCTTTTCCTATGTGGCCCTTACACATATATGTAGTTTCTGTCTAACAACATTTTCAAGGCCTCAAGTTCCTTTTTTGTGGCAAATCAAAACAAATTTTTCCCTGTCCCCATTTCCCAGGCTGTTCATGCTGTAGCAAACCTCTCACATCTATCTCCCATTTGATTTCTAGGCTGAGGAACCCCATCCAGTCTCAATGCAGAAATAGCTCTGTACTTAGTAATCTTTCCTTTGTTCCCTTTTTTATTTAATTTGCAGTGCTCCAGCTTGGTTTTTGACATCAGAACAATATAAAATATTGCAAGGCTGATGTGGCTGTGGGTTTGGACAGGGAGATGATGATGATACTGATGCTGATTTTCCTGGTGTTCATTTTGTAGTGGTTTGTCCTATTGCAGAGCCAGGCAGGTTGTGTTTCCTCACCTGGGTCCCCTCCTGCTGTGGGCTGTCACTTCACTTGTTCCTCTGGGCCTCCTTTTGCTGCCCACCTGCCGCCAGGCATATTTGCTGCTCAGCAGCAAGGGCTGCAAGGGATCAGGAGAGACAGGAGTCTGGTGGGATGCCCGGGGAGGCCCTGGGCAAGGCAGGACTGAGTAGGGCTCCTCAGCATCACCTGAAGGACTTTGGTGCAGAAATCCCAGTGATCTGAGTGGGTCACCAGAGCACATGGACCAACCCCACTGTACACACTGTCACCCTGGGGCCACAGCTCTACAAACACACTCAGAAATAAGGTGTTGAAGGAGCTGCCCAGGACATCCCCACGCTCTACACCCAGAGCTGTCAGGATGTGATCCATGGACTGATCCACAGAACTGCTCATTCAGCTAAAAACTGGGACACTTTCCTCTGTGACCTGTGGTTTGCTGCGTTCCTTGTGCTTCCATCAGCCAGTGAGCTGAGCAAAGACTCCCCTTTGCTTTGTTCCAGGTGAAGAAAGAATCCACACACACCTCAAAGGAGAAGCTGTGGATGTCAACGTTGGGTTGAGCACAAGTTCTGTGGAGATGGACAAGACTTTGATCACCAAGTCAAGCCACAGAACTGTGTTCCTTGAAAACAGGAGTAACATCACAGCCCACTTCCAGTGGAAGGCTTTTCCTAGTGAGGAAGAAGAGGATGAAGAGAAGAGGAGGTTGGTTTGAAAGATGCATTTCAGTGAGATACATGGCCCAAGACTGAAAGGAACGTGTGGCCTCAGGGGGGTCTTGGTGCTTTTGAATGGTTAAGCCAAGTAAACCATCCCTGGCACCAGGGTGTGTGTCTCTGGGCTTTGGGAGCTCAGCACTCAGCATTCCAGTTCCATTCATACTCCAAGCATGGATGGCATTTTGGGAAGGAAAGGTTGATTGTGATGACTGGATTTCCTCAGGTTCTAATTGGGCTCTTGTCTCTCTCATCTTCTTCCCACCTGACCTGGCAACATCCCTAAACATTTAATGAGTTTCCAGCCCCTCTTTCCACCCTCTTTTTTCCCCTTAGTTCCTTGAAAAGCTCCTTGTCCATCCAGGCTGCTTGTCTCCCCTGTCCTGCTGTCAGAGCAGCTTTTGAGGTCTCAGAGCAGAGAGGACTTTTTGAGGAGAGGAGATCGTGCAGGATCCTTTCTCTGTCAGGACATTCTAGAACCATGCACTGGGATGGGAGCCAAAAAGCTCTGGATGATGAAAAGGTCTCTCCAGGAGTTTGCTGTCTCCCTCCTGCACAACAAAGTCCCTTCCCCTCTCAGAGCCTCTGTTTTCATGCACATTGCATAGAAAACCTTGAATGTCACTGCAGGGATTTGGTGCCTGAATTCATCAATTTCCTTTGGAAGTGCTCTGGGATGCTCTTGTGAAAGGCAGAGTAGGGAACAGGGCAGGTCCAAAATGGAAGAAGCAAAGAGTGCTGCTGGTCACACGTAGCTGCAAGCCAGCTTGGTCTCCCCTTGCCAGGGAAGCCCTGCAGTGGGTGCTCTGTGATCTTTATCTGCCTCCCCCGAGCAGCTCAGTGGGAGGAAAAGCCAGCTGAGGTGGCTGGTGGATTCTCCCTCAGCTGTGGCAGAGGCTTTGAGCCAGGAGGTTCTCTGGAGGGCTGCTGGCTTTGGAAAGCTCCCCTGAGCTTGCAAGTGTGGAGTAAAAGTCCCTGCAGTGCCAGTGAACAGCAAGTTATCCCTGATCCATCTGGAACCCTCGTGGCTTGGGGTCAGCCTTTGCTGGGGAGCTGCTGCTGCTCCCACCCAAGTGCTTTGCTCTCCTGCACTCCCACTTCTCTCTGCAAATCTGTGCCTTATGAAACCATCTGCTGGCCTTGTCTCTCCCTGGGGCTGCAGGCAGTGTTTGCTGCGGACATCCAAAGAGGTGTCAGAGGAAAACATCACAGAGGAGAAAAGCACAGAGGAGGTGAAGGGCTTTGGTGGAGGTGACACTGCCCTCCTGAGCAGCATGGTCCAGGAGGAGATGGCAAAGGTGCCAGAAGAGCCCATGCTGTTCTCCAATGAGGTTTTTTTCATCGAGCCAATGGTAAGTGATAGCTGAGAACCTCATTTTCCTCCTCCTCCTCTTCCTCCTGCTCCTCCCAAGCACCCAATCCCAGCCCCCCTTGTTCCGGCTGCGGTCACTGGGCAGATCCTCAGCTGGCCCCGTGTGCTGGGAGGGAGGACATGGAGTTTCTGGAGTGGCTGCAGAGCTCCCTGCTGAAAGCATTTCTGCCCTGGAGGGTCAAGGCAGGGCTGGGAGCCTGACAAAGCCCAGCTCTGCTGCCAGGGCTGGAGCTCAGGGCACTCCGTGCGTGTCCTTGCAGTGTCACAGGGAGCAGTTCTTGTAGGGAGGGGCTGCCCCCACACGTGGGGCTCAGCAGAGGCTGTTGCAGCACTGCCAGCTCACACACTGACCTGAAGCTGGCAATGGTTGGCTGGGAAAAGGAGGCCAAACTCAGCCCAAGGTTGATCCCAGAAATGCCAATGGCCTCCTGTAACCACGCCTTGCACTATTTCTGAGTCTGCCTTCCAGTGTCATCTGTGAGCCTGGACACAAGGCTGGAAGGTTTCACTGGGCCTTTTGAGTTCTCCTGCACACAGGGACAGAAAACCTTTTCCTTTTCTGTTTCTGCAAGCAAACTGCCACGTGCTGCCATCAGCCAGAGCCCTGATTCTGAGCACTGGCATTGTGAGAGATGATGAATGCCTGGTGTGTGCACAGTGCAAAATCCCTTCTCCCCTTGGAGTAAAGCCCAGAATAATCCCAACCTCTGCTTTCTTTCAAAACAGATTAACTAATGTTTGTGTTTCAAGGAAGGGGCTCATGTTCTCTTCTTGGTTACTGCTATGGCCCATCTAAGGCCAAGAGGCAGCAGTGCACAGGGGCAGTTGCATCCCAGTGCAGCTGACAGCAGCATGATGTGAGCAAGAGCTTGTGTCAGAGCAGTAGGAATCTTGTGGAGAGCGGGAGCTGATCAGCTGAGCATTGAGAGCTTCCAGCACTGTGTTGAGCTGCCTTTGGAGGGTTTCCTTGGGCTCCTTGTGTTGTTCACCATTTGATGCTCTAAACAAAGGCTGACAGGACTGTGGTTGAAAACAGGAAATGTGAAGTTAAAGAGAAATGTTTTGCTGTCTCTTTGTGTTGCAGGAGGGAGAAATCGGGCCGAATTGTTCGGCCGAAATCCAGGTGACCTTCAAACCCCTGGCAGCTCTGGAGTATGGAAGTGTGGCTTACTGCAGCATCTCAGGTGCAGCTCCTGTGCCCTGCTTCTCTCCCCCTCAGTGCAGCCATGGTGCAAGCCTGAGCCCACTGGGCTGCCCTGGCAGTGCTGGGAAGAGTCCCTGGCCAGCAGGGCAGTGCTGGCACATCCCCAGTGGCCCTGCAGCTCCCAGGGAATGTCCCGTGCAAGGCCAGGGCTCAGAGTGCTGTGTCTGGGTTCCTGATCCCAGCACAGCCCAGGCAGTGCAGGGAGAGGTTTTGATGCCATGCCTTTGCCAGCATTTCCTCAAAGGCCAGAGAGCTGCAGAGCAGAGCAGCTTTAGTGAACAAGCACTAAGCCCCTGCAGGCCCCTGGCCTCCAGGATGGCTCCATTGGACATGGATCCATCATCAGGTGGCAGGAGCTGGGTTAGAAATGTGCTCCCTGAGCCTGGCTCAGCTCCCACTGGCCAGACAGCACCAGAGCAGAGGTGGCTGAGCCCCACTGAGCCCAGGCTGTTGGTAGAAGGAGCAGCCTTGGCCAGCAGCTGCTTCTCTCCCTGTGTGGGAGCTGTCACCTTGCAGCTCTCAGTCTGTGGAAACAGAGCCCAGTGCTGAGGGTCAGAAGGCGAGGCCTTGGGCAACAAAGTCCTGTGCTGCTGGGCCAGGTAGTTTGGTAATTGCCAAGCTCTGGATGAGCTTTGTGCCTTCACTGAATGGATTTCCAAGCTCCTCTAGGTGCATGGGAAGGAAAGCAGAGAATCCTAGGATGTTAAGGATGGAGTGGACCTTAAAGATCATCTAGTGCCAAGTCCCCTGCCATGGGCAGGGACACCTCCCCCTAGAGCAGGTAGCTGCAAGCCCCATCCAGCCTGGCTTTGAACACTTGCAGTGCTGGAACCTGCAAAACTTCCCTGGGGAACCTGCTCCAGTGTCTCACCACCCTCACAGGAAAAAATGTCATCCCAAATATCTAACCTAAATTTCCTTTCTTTCAATTTCTACCCATTACTCCTTGGCCTGCCACTCCAGGACCCCAGAGATGTTTGAAACTCAGCAAACTGGTGGCTCCCATTGGAAACCAGCCTGAGGAATGGGTTAGGAATTAGAAGTCAGCCCCAAGGGATATCTGCTGAGGGAAGAGAAGGGTCCATATCTTCTCCTGCAGCATCAGGAGCTGGTAGCATCCAGCTCAGAGTCAGGGACTAGCGCTGAGGCAGCCTGGAAAAGACAGTGTGACAGAGGGAATGCTTGTACTGAAATGGACATCTCTCCCCAGGCCGTGAGAGCAGGCTGCCCCTGCAGCTCAGAGGGGAAGGCCAAGGACCCTTGGTTGAACTCAGCTGTGACACTCTGGAGCTTGGGGACATTTTTGTCAACACCCCCCATGTCTGTGAGGTGAGCAGCAGGGCTGGGGATGGATGCTGATGGCTCCTGAGGCAGCAGCAAGCCTGGTGGAGCTGTGGAATTCCTGCCAAGCTGGGCAGTTGTGAGCAGGGAATATTTGATGTGGTGGTCCAGTCTGGGGGGTCAGAAAGGTGTGCCTGTTGTTCATGAAGCCCCAGCCCTGCTTTTGGGCAGCCTTCCTTAGGGATCAGCTGGGAGGCTTCCTGCAAAACAAGCCCTTGGCAGGTGAAACCAGCACTGGGTGCAAAAGCTGCATGTCCAGAGGCTTTTGTGGCAGTGCCAGACACAAGGCACCTTTGGACTGGGCTCTGCAGAAGCAGCTGGAACCAACTGGCTGCCTTTGAGCTTCAGTCCACTGCCAACAGCTTCCAGTCAGGGTCTCCTGCTCATTCCTGGAAGTCCCAGGAAAGCCTTGGGAGTTCTGTCCCTTGCTGACAATCACTCACTTCAGCCTTGGTGCATCTCTGGCTCTGGAAAGAGAAAAGTGTTCCTGGGAATAAAGAAAAGGATTTTTCTTCCTCTTTGCTTTCCCCACAATAATGCTAAGCTTGCAAAAAAAACCACAAGAGAGCAACTGAAAAGAGGTAGAAAATGAGGCACTACATCAGGGCAGACACTTTCAAAAGCTTGGCTGGGGAAGAGAAAGACACCCTGAGTTTTCTCACCAAAAGATGGTGCTGTCTTTACCTTTTGATGCTGATGCCTCATTACCAATGTCTTCTTTCCATGGTGTAGGAAAAGGTGAATGAGTGGATGGTGCTGTTGGAGCTGTGCAGGCTGGGGCAGCAGCAGCTCAGTGCTGATTCACTAGGCAGCTGCAATCACCCCACGTTGCTCTCAGGGCCAGGTCTCCATGAGCAGGGTGATGCTGCCCAGAGGTGCACTGCTCTGTGTCCATGGGATAAGCCCAGGGTGATTGCAGTTCTGTGCAGTTGCCACTGCTTTGCATGAAAACCCAAAGGCAGAACTTGTCCTCTTGTATCTTTTGACTTCTGCCATTCAGCAGCACAAAGCATCTTCTGCCTTTCCTGGCTGTTCATTGCATCCTTAGACAATAGCTCCCAAGAAGGGAAGATTCCACATGGATTTCCACTTTGCTTTCTTGCTGCTGCAGGTGAACCTGATCAACCAAGGAGCTCTTGATGCTCCCTTCAGCTGCATCCCTTCAGCCACAAAGGTGGGCTTGGGCTTCAAGTTGGCACCTCAGGAGGGCATCATTGCAGCAGGTGGGAGCCAGACTCTCCAGATCTCCTTCAGTGCCACCGTGTTGGGGAGGTTTGAGGAAGAATTCCGGTTCAGTGTGGCTGGATCTCCTACGCCTGCCATCCTGACCATCAAGTAAGGACCCTGGGAGCTTGGTGGGCACATCTGGAGCTGTCTCTGGGACATGCCCCAGCTGCCTCCTGTTGGGGTGGAGCAGAGAGAAAAGGTGTTTGCTGAGGTCTTCATCTCTGCTCTGATGCGGGCATTGCTTTAGTGGGAGGATGCCTCCTGCCCTGTGTGGAACCTGGAGCTGGAATGACTCCTCCCTGCAGGGATCTCCCTCTGCCCTGGGCCATGGCAGGCAGTGGGATGGATCAGCTTTGGGCAGCAGCTGCTCTGGGATGTCCCAGCTGAACAAGGTGCAGGGCCCCCAGGGCTTTGTAGATGGGCCAGCCTGGGGCATTCTGCAGCAGCAGCAGTGCTTTTAAAAACTTCTGTCAATAATCCATGCCAGATGGGCAGCAGCAGCCTCACCTCACCTCTCATGGCCGTGCTGTGGGGCACAAGCCGTGCTCCCAGCTGCTGTGCCCAGAGTGCTCTGGTGCCTCCTTTGCACAGCCTGCAAAGGGCTGATGTGGGAGTCAGGGAACTGTGCAGCAGGAACTGTGCCAAGGACTTGGGCATCATCCCCTGGGCTGGTGCCATGGCAAGAGATCATCCTGGCCCAGCACAAGGGACAAGGGGTGATGATAGGGGAGGCAGAGCTCAGTGCTCAGCACCACAGCAGCACGAGGCCTTGTCCCTGCCAGCCTGAGCCTTGTGCTGCTAGGATAATGCAGTGGGAGCAGGAGAGCTGAATGCTGGCTGCTCTGCAGCTTTGGAACTAGGCTGCTGCTCTTGGGAGGCACTGGGGCAAGGCAGTGAAGAAATGAAAGCAATCTGCACTGGATTATAGCAGTAAGATAAGGGAGATGGATGAAAAAGAACAAGGAAGTTATTACTTCGCAAGAACAAAGTGGTGAGTAAGTCTGCCCCCAGTGGAGAAAGAATGATGATGGCTTTGTACTTGGAGGAAAAGTGCTGCTTTTTTAGTTTGGAGATCAAGAGGGAACCTTCCACCATCCAATAATTGATTCTCCTCTGTCCCTCCCCTAAACTGGTGATGGGATGTTTGTGCATCAGCAGCTTTCTCCTTGAGCAAGGGCAGGTGTCTCTTGTTGAGATGTGTGGAGCAGAGCCAGGGGCAGTGCTGTGAATCCAAGAGAAGGCACAGGTCACTGGGCCTGGATTTTTAACCACAAGGCAGAGTGGGCATGGATTGGCATCAGCCATGAAATCAACTGGGGAGTGTTGTGCAGCTTCAAGTGCTGCTTTCAGTGGGTGTTGGTGACTTTTGGAGTGTGTCTGCTGAGTTCAAGGACAGGTGAGGTGCTGTGCTAGATTCAGGACCCCCTTGTTTGGTTGTTGAAGCTGTTGCTCTTGGCTGTGCCAGCTGCTGCACTGCTGACAAGCTGGTCCTTTCCTCTAGGATTCATCTGTGCCCTGTGTAGAAGTGTTGCTGCTCTTTTCAGAGGATGTTTGGGGCTGCCCTGGGTTCATGGCTCAGAACTGTGTCTGTAATGATGGTGTGGGTCAAACTCTGCTGAGAAAGCTCCTCCATGGGAACAGCAGTTCCAGCTAAGAAGTAGCAAAGCAGGAACCTGTGTCTGGCAGGGCTGGTTACAGAAGTTTGTGGGGACACCTTGATGTCCATCCCATTGCAGATGGGGAAAGTGAGGCCCGGAGCCATGTCTGGCTGTGTGTTCAGGGTCCTTCATGGGACCAGCAGCATCCCGGGGGCTTTTCCTGCCTGCCCTGTGCCCAGAGCCCATCAGTGGCTGTTGGCTGCTGGCCACTTGGCTTTAGCTGCCTCCTGTGCCCAGGGGCACTGTGCTGAGCACATGGTGTGTGCTGGTTTGAAAGGCACGGTGCCCTGACACCAGGTTGGTGCCCCTGAGCCACGACAGCCCTAGCTTTGCAATTCCTTGAACCAAGGCATTTCCTGCTCTGTCCTCGCCATGCAGGGGCAGCGTCACTGGACCGAGTTTGCACTTCGACCTCCCTGAGCTCGACTTCGGGGACATCTCCTTTGGTGAGTGCTGCCTGGGCTGGGACACAGCGGGAGGGATCTGTGCCTTCCGAGAGAAAAGCATCCCTCCCTCCTGCTCTGCCCCAGCAGCCTCTTCAGGCTGGGAACTGCAGGCTGCTGGTGCCGCAGGGAGCATTTGGCCATTGTCAGATCAAACAGAAGCAAGGCATAGAAAGTCAGGATTTTCTGGTGTCTCTGTCCTGCTTGAAAAGACAGATGTCTGCCAAGGAATGGAAAGATGAGCCCCTCCCTCCAAATGATGATACTTTGAAATGACAGGGCTCCCGGGCAAAACTGTGGGAAAAGGAATAACAGTTCTTTCCTAGACTATATCAGGAGAGCCCAGAGAACAAGAGCAGACGTTTGCCAGCTGCCAAGTCCCGTTTTTGTCCTTTGGTGCGGTGAGGATCCCAGCAGGAGGAGCTGTGGGCTCTGGCAGGGCAGTGATCCCCTGCCAGCCGGCAGCGGCAGGGAAGGAGGGAAGGAGGGAAATGCTCCTTTTGCAAAGGGACAGAGGGCAGGGGGATGTGGGCAGTGCCTCAGAGCAGCAGGCAGCAGCGGGGAAGGCAGGCAGGGTGGGTGCCAGGCTGAGCTGCAGCCAGGGCAGTGCCGGGGCCAAGCACACAACCTCCCGCAGCAGCACGCGGCCGAGCTCCATCCCCGAGCGGGAGGAAGGGAAGCTCCGCTCCCTGCCCAGCCTCAGCTCCCACTGCACAGCACCCACGGCATCACGCCACAGCTGCCAAAAAACCCCAAGGGAAAAGCCCACCCCCAGGGCCAAAACCCCCAAAACCCCTATCCCCCTTCCCAGACCAAGGGGAGCATTCACTACCAAGCCAAAACCCAGAACAAGGAAGGTCATGGACTTTTTAAGGAAACTACTTGCCTTTCCTGAGCTGCTTCTGTCCCATCCTGCATCACCATGGAGGCACTTGTCAAGTTGCCTTTTTGAAGAAATGAAACAAGAAAGGCAAGAGATGGAACTATGGTTCTGAACCAGGAGATCGATCCTGCTGGATCTGCTTTCATTCCTAAGGTCTCTTCAGCTGAAGGCAGCTGTTGTATCTTTGCTTCTTTGGAACTGTTGACTGTTGTCTGCATGCAGTGAGCTCAGTCTCATTGGAGGTTTTGCCATCTGTGTTTGTCCTTGTTGTGCCTCTCTTGCCTCCCTGCTGGAGTCACTGCTGGAGCTGGCAGTGCTCACTGGGATGGGCACAGAGAAACTCTGGGTTGCAGCTGCAGTTGTTTTTTCTCCCCATCTGTGTTCCAGTGCCTCTTGGTGAGCAGGCCCAGGGAGAAGTCTCCTCCCCAAAGAGCTGGCCAGCCCAGCCAGATGTCCACTGCAGAGCAGCTTGTGGCTGCTCTCCGGGCTCTGCAGGACATCCCCACCATGAGTGGCTACATCTCTGGCTTTCCAGCATGGAAAGCAAATCCCAGAGCTCCAGTGGGGTAAAGCCTTGCAGGCAGCAATCCCAGTGAGCAGCATGGGTGTGATGTCCCCGTTTGTTGGGTGAGGTGGGAGCTGGTTCCTCATTGCCAATCTCCAAGCAAGGCTTGGGTGTGCCCCCAGTTGAGTGGGCTCTGAGCTGTCTTGTGCTCAGTCTGTTTGGCTCAAACCAAGAGACGCCTTTAGGATCCTGCAGAGAGAAGCTGCATTGGGGTGCTTTGCCTCACGTTCTATTCCTGATTCCATCCTCACTTTCTTTTGCTGTAGCTTCTTCTCAATGCTGACTCACTGTTTATCTGTCTTGAAAAGGGTGGGAGTGTTGGCAGGCTGAACAGGGAATTTGACAGCTTGAATTCTCAGAGGAAATGCTCGGTCTGGGTGCACACTCATCACTGGGAGATCACTGGTGCTGGTTTGGGGCAGGTGAGGCAGCTCCTCCCCATCGCCAAGAGAGAAGCTTGCAGTGTTCATCAGGGCTAGGAGTGGGCATTTTCAAGGCTGCAGCCTGCAATCTGTGTCAAAGGGAACTGAGTGACGATTCATTCCTCATGCAGCTTCTGGGTGAGCTGTAGTTCAGATAATCCAGAGCTAAACTCCAGTGCCACTTTCATTGTGCCAGGCCATTCCCAGCAGGAGTCAGGCCACAATGGGAGCCTCAATGGATGTTGGTGTCCTTTCCTAGGCTTTCCCTACACCCAGCGCTGCCGGCTCACTAACAGCTCCCCGGTGCCCGTGACGTTCCAGCTCCGCATGTCGTTCGATGGCACGCAGCCGGCTGTGGACAGCGTGGATCAGATCCGCTGCCACAGTGACCCAGCCTGGAGGAAGGGCGTTCACTTGTATGTGGAGCCCCGGGAGTTTACCATCACTCCCAGCCAAGGGACCATCCTGCCCCAGGGACACCAGGACATCCAGGTACGGGCAGAGTGCAGCCAGAGACGCTTCAGCACCAGGGCTGCAGCTGCACTGCAGTCTGGGAGGGCTTTAGCTCTGCTGCCAGCTTTGAGCATGGTGTGAGTGAGAGATCTGCACTGCTCTGAGGCCTCTGCTAGCTGCCTTACTCGGGATGTTCCTCAAGGAGCACTGTTTTCTTTCCAAAATCATATGCTGAGGTCACATAACATATGGTCAAGGCCAGAAGTCACTCTTGGGTTCTTGAGAGCCATTTATTTGATTGCAAGTGGGCAGAGCAAGGATGAGGGCAGAAGGTGGCTGTTAGAGAGATGTCATTGTAGAAAGCAGTTAGCTTTTCTTCTTGGTCTGATTTCCCCTCTCCCGGGGAGCAGAAGGATTTGTGTTCACTGCAGGAATCTCCAGTGGGGACAAAAAACTCTGCAGCCATGAACTGCCCAGCACCTGCTGGGCCACACTTTGCCCTCAGCTTCCTGCTGTAAAGCTGAACTCGTTGTGTTCAAGTCAGATTTCTTCTGCATATATGTCATTGTAGTCAGATGAGAAATTGGCCCCTTAATTTGAATACAGTGGTTCATAGAGCTTTAGTCTAATGTTTTAATGTAGCTGAGCTATGCCCTGATAGCGAGGTGTGTTTAACACATCTGCTATTGCCAGAAGGCTTTTGTTGCTTTGAGACTGTGCTCTACACATGGAGCAGCAGCAGAATTAAGACAAAATCTTCCCTCAAGGGCTGGAGGATATCACACGTGGATAATGAGCTTTTGTAAGGAAGAATTTCCTGTTCTTCTCTTCCACCAGGTGACCCTGTGTTCCAACTCGGTGATGGAGTTCTACAGGAAAATGCTGGTGGATCTGGAGGGTTTTGGCAAGGGAGTGGCATCATTGGTCATCACAGCCAGGTACCAGCCCTTCCCTGGCCTCCCCCAGCCCCTGCCTTGCCCAGGCTTTGCTGGCTGCAGCTGCCAAGGAGAAGTGCTGGTTCATGAGCTCATGTTGTGCCAGCTGGGCATGAGAAGAGCAGAGCTTGGACAGCAGCCTGTGGTGAAAAGCAGCCCTGCTCCCAGCCCAGCAGGGTCCTGGGCCCTTTTCTGAAGGCACCAGGAATGAGATCATTTCTTGGCCTGGCTTTTGGTGCTTGAGGTGAAACAAATTTCCCCAGGGCCTCCTCTCCTTCTTGCTGCAAGAGGTGGAGTTGTGCTGGGTGCGAGCACCGTGCATTGGTTTGGGACACAGCAAGCAGCCTGCTGAGAGCCAGGCTCTGGTTCTGTTCATGAGGGCACGTGGCAGGGGGGAAGTGGCTGCCAGCAAGAGTGCTGAGGGCAAGGTCTCAGGAGGGGAAAGCAGCCCTTGGTGTGGCAGCTCAGCTCTAGATTTTCTCCTTCCCTCTGCTTCCCACTCTGAGCTTGAATGTTCTCAGGGTTGAGAGCAAAAGTGGTTGTTGCTGCAGCAGAATTCCATCCTGCTGTGCTGCTGTGGGTGTCAGTGGAATGCCAGGAGGGATGCAGTTCCCTGGGGCTGTTCCTTCTCCCAGGCAGAGCCATCCAGGCAGTGCCTGGGCTGGCATTTTGTCAAGCAGGTGGGGCTGGGGACAGTCAGTGCCTGGAGCTGTGGAGGGAAGGAGCCAGGGAGCTGTAGGGCCTGGGAGGGGCTGATCAGCCACTCTGGAGGGCAGCTGGTGTCTCGTGCCCTCCAAGGCTGGGGCAAGCAGCTGAGTTCCCAGGGAGGGCAACAGCACCATGGCAGAGAAGGGAGTCATTTTTCCTGGGACACTGGAGTTGTGTGTTCCTTGAGCATTAGTGAGCTCTGATCCTTGTTGGGAAGGCTCCCCCAGAGCTCATGGGTAACTGGGAGTGTTACAGGAGTCCTTGCAAGCCTTCCTGGGGAAAGGAGGGGCTGAGGCAGCTGTGGGACAAAGTGCTCTGCCTGGGGCACTTGGCAGCCTCTGGGTGCTGCCTCTCAGGGTTTGCCCCTCCTTGACAAGACCTGTTGGAGTGGGAAGACGTAGAAGGCAATTTATCACTGCAGGGCTGTTCAATGCCCATTTGACAGTGACCAATGTGTTATGCTCTGTTTTACAATCTTTGGGGGTAAATGTTCTCCATTCTCTCAGTATCTCTGATTCCCCTGGGCTCATCTCTTTGTCCAGATGTCTTGTTCCTAAGCTGCAAGTGTCCCCCCACGTGCTGCAGTATGATGAGTGCCTCCTGAAGGTGCCCTACGAGAAGAAGTTCCTGATTAGGAATCCCAGCCACCTGCCTGGCTGCTACGGGCTCATTGAACAGGTTTGGCATCCCATCCACCTCCCCGTCTCAAATATTATTGAGGAGCTTATTCGGGGGAAAAAGGGTTTGGACGTGACCTTGCTGGTTTCTATTCAGTCTTAAAGATCTGCTGAGAACAGGATCCTACCCGAATGTAAACTTGAGGATGCAGTTTAACCTGCTGAGGGAACAGTTGATGTTCTAGTCTTCAGGGTGTTTTCTTGTGGCAGATCTTAGAGGGCTGTGAAAGCTGCTGCATCCACAGACAGCAGTGCCTGTGCTGGCAGTCTCCTGGCAGGATCCCCTGGGAATGCTAAGCCTACAATTCTTGCATCTTGTTTGTGCCTTTTACCTTTGTCCTGGGCATTTTTAAACACGTGTGTCAGTTGCTGTTGCGGTGGATGTTAGGGAGTGTAAAGTTTCTTCAGAGGTGCCTCTGAAGCTGCATTTCATTGTGTCTCTTGCAGAAACGCAAGGAGGACTCTGCTGTGCTCTACTCCAGCCCCAAGCCCTGTGGGATTGTCCAGCCTCACAGCACTGCAGAGATCCCAGTGCTGGTGGAAGTGCAGGCGCTGGGCACGCATCGCACCAATGTTCTCATCGGCGTGTTCGGGGATGAGAGAAACCCACTGGTGAGTGCAAGGGAGATGTGTGCCTCTGTGCAGCTGCTCCTGGCAGGCTGCAAAGGGCACAGGGATTCTGCCGGGGAAAACAGGCACAGGCTGCTGTGGAGAAGGCCAGGAGGGATGGGTGGCACAAACAGCTCGTGCCTCACGGGTGGTAATCTCAGTGTCTGGCACAGAACGTCGTTGGTCTGAGCTGGAATCCAGGGTCACTTTAGTGCATTACTCTTGAAAATGCTGTTAACTTTGGAAACATCTGTTTGAAAATGGCATCTCTCTGAGCACAAAAGAGGATGTCAGAAGACTTCTGGGAACCTTGAGCTTTCTGTAAAAAAAAGGAAGGCTGGCATTTCAAGAGTGGTTGCAAGGATTGAAACTTAGATTAAAACATAAGGAAATGACAATGCCAAATTCCCTGAATGGCACCAAACATCTGAACCTGGGCCATTGTGGCACTGCATGTAAATCAGTGAACAGGAAGGACAGGCAATGCAGGCTGTGCCAGGGAGCCTGAAGTTTGACAGAACAGTTTCTTTCAACTCTGAGGCTGCTTACCTTAAAGAGGAGGGTTTCTCCCCACCAGAGGAACCAGTTGTTTAACTGTCAGCCTGGCCATAACTAGAGATTTCTTGCAAAGCTTTTACCTTTGGGCCAATCCTTTGTAGTTTGAAAGGTTCTCTTACCTTGATCCTTTTAAATTTGGAGGTGAACATGTAATTATCTTTTTCTTTTTTCCCAAAAGCCCAGCATTTCAGCTGGAGAGTGGTAGCTGTCCCTAAAGAAATACCTTGAGCAGGGATGAGCTGTTTAAGGTTTTTTAGTTTTCCCTGTTGTGGTTTGTTTGAGTTTTTTTTAAAAATCTTTCTTGCCTGCTTCCTGGGACAGAGAAAAAAGTTATGGAGCTCTGGACGGCTGGCAGAAACCTCCCCAAGCCCAAGGCTGATGGAGTCTGGCAGGATCCCAGCACTACAGCCGATGTATGTATGTCTGTATGCATGGGGAATGCCACCTGAGTCCCCTGGGAGTGTTGGAAAATGTCAGCCAAGCCCCCAGCAGTGTCAGGGAAACATTCCTGATAAATACCTGCTGGAGCTGCAGAGTTTCTGGCGTTGGGCCCTGGGGGGGCTGTGCTGGCTGTGCTGGCTGTGTCTGCCCCTGGATGTCTCAAATCTGCCCTTTTGGCTTGCCTTCTCTGTCTTTTCCTCTCCCCCTGTGCTTTTTGCATGCCCACAAGGTGTTCATCCCTGTCCTCTGCAGTTCCTCAGTGCAAGCAGTTGCAGCTGCTGCAGCAGCTCAGGGTCATTCCTGGGCTGCCTTTAGAGCAGACCTGCTCCAGCCTGGATTGGGAAGGGCTGGATCAAAGCATTTCTCAGTTCAAGGTGCCAGCAGCCAGCCAGGGGCTGCATCCTGACCAGGAGCTGCTGGTGCAGGTGTCCCTCCCTCCCACTGCAGGTCTCTGTTCACAGTTATCTTCTTTTCCAGAGATGAGCTTCACCCACCTAAATTCAATCCCCAGCCACCAAAGGAGATGAGAACATGTTTGGATTGCCCAGCGTCTCGATGGAGGCACTTCAAGGCTGGAAAGCAGGAGGCAGCCACAGCCCTGACTGAAGAGCAGGATTTGACCCAGTCTTCAGGAGCAGAGGTAGATTTTCTTGTACACCTACTGCTTGTGCTGCCTCCCCAGCCTGCCACCAGCAAGTCATGCTCCTGCTGAGCTCCCTTTTTGCTGCCCTGCTGTCCTGTGCCCTGACAGTGGCTGGGCAGCAGGGCCAGTGGCTGGACATGGGGGGAGTGGGAGGGAGAAATAGGAGAGTTTTCCTTGGAGAAGCTCACTCAGATCCTACAGGCCTGTGCTGAGTGTGGCATTTTTTGCCTTGTTGCCTTCCCAATGCAAGATGAGGCTTTTATCTGCATCATGATGGGAAGAGCTGCAGCTTCCTTGCCACAGCAAGCTGGGATGAGTCCTGATCTCCATGTGCCCTCTTCCCAGCCCAGCCAGACTCCCTGTTTGCAGGTCTCTGCTGTCACCCGAGAGCTGCTCTTGCACTGCTGGCCCTGAAGCTGTCTTACAAACTGAGACTTGGCAAAGTGGCTGTCTCTTCCTGCAGGCGTAGGGAATGGCTTGTTTTTCAGGTGCCACCACAAGCTCCTGCAAACCCTCACCTCCCAGCAGGCCTGGAGGGATTCAGGTGCTCCGTGGGCGCACCGCACGCTGCCCTGGAAGCGGAGAAGGGAAGAGGGAATCTGTCTCCCTTGCACACTGTCAGTGTGGCAAGCAGGGCTGGAGCTGCCAGTGCCACTGGTGGCCCTGAGCATTGGCCACAGAGGGGCCTCCCATCCCTGCAGGCCCAGCACAAAGTGCTGCTGGAGCAGCTGGGTGTTGGAGAGGCCGTGCAGGACACGTTGTGGGGCTGCCCAAGGACGCTGTGCAGCACCTATGGAGGGCACTGCTCCCCCTGCAACTCCTCAGGTGGTTCAGAGGAAGGTTTTGCAGGAGCTTTTGCTGTAGCACCTTGAGGAAGCAGCATTTAAATCAGAGAGAGAGGGGAAGAGCCTCAGGAGTTAGATGAGCTGGGCTGGGAGTCCTTTGCTCAGCTCCAAGAGCTCTCACTCTGAGTCTCCTCCTTTTCTAAAAGCAGTAAGTTTTGAAACTTTTTCAAGGCAAGTTGTGCATCAGAGAGAATTTCTAGTGCCAGGAGACATCCCAGTTCACTTTCATGTAATGTACTCATGAATGCATTGACCCGTGAGGATGGGAGAAGATTTTCCCCATGGTCCCTGCACTGGTCAGTGGCATGGATGCAGGATGAGATCAGGGTAATTCTTGCAGTGTTTGGGGAATAGGCCCCTCTGGCTGCAGCTGCACTTTGCTCCAAGATGCTCTTCTGCATCCATTTTCATGCTCAACAGCTCCATCTCTCCTGTCTTCCATGCAGGCTTCCAGTATCCTGCCAGTGTCAGGTGTGCTGCAGCCAGGAGAGAGCCAGCAGGTCTCCTTGCCCTTCTCTGGCCACCTCAACAGCATCTCCAGTGCCACGGCGCTGTGCCACGTGGAGGGAGGCCCCAGCTCCGAGGTGCTGGTGCCCGGGGAGGCCTCACGTGTCAGCTGCTCCCCGAGCCCCCAGGAGATCAACTGTGGCTCTGGGGCACCTCTCAGGGAGAGGTGAGTAAGCCTTCCATGGGTTCCTGCTCTCCATGGGTTACTGTCCCTGCAGGGCTTCCCTGCTCCAAGGACTCTGAGCTCAGAGGTGCTGCATAGCAAAGGCCAGAAGCAGCACAGGGATGGCCACTCTTAGCTCCCTGGCTCCCAAGAGAGGAAGCACCTTCTTCTGTTGGGACAGAGCATCTTCTTCTCTAGTTTAGTGGTGAGCCCTCCTGGCTCAGATGCTGCCTGCAGGGAGCTGGGCTCTGGCCCTGCCTTGGCACTGCCTCTAGAGGTGTCTTTAGCTCCATGGTGTTGAGTCACATCTTCTTCATCATCTCCCTTCTTCACCAAAACAGTGGGATTGCGGTGTGGGCAGGCGTGGGGCACAGACCTTGGTTTGGGTGCTGGTGCTGCCACAGATGAAGTCCTTGCAGTGCTGATCTGCCAGGGTTCTCCTGATGGTGGGACAGCAGCCATAAAAGCTCCTGTCCTTGAGGCTCCCCTTCAGCTGCAGCAGTGGGCAAGCACAGGAGAAGCTCTGCTCCAGCAAGGCAGCCCAGCTCAGGACACACAGGCAAAGTGTGCAGCTGGGAGTGGGGGCTGCTTAAAGCAAGCCTGTGCATCAGGACTTCCTTCAGGCCAGGCTGAAGTTGGTTTCATGGGGAGGAGAGGGACGAGGCTGCTTCAGATGGTTTCCATGGCAGACAGCACCAGCTGGCTTGGTCACAGCTGGCTTCCAGCAGGAAATCTGGCTGACAAGAGCCTGTCTTGCAGGAGAGCAGTTCCTCCAGCCTTTGCTTTCTGACTGATAGGACTATTCTCATTTAGGATCAGGCTATGAGTCATTAATACCGAGGCTCACGGACAGAGACTCTCTAACTCGTTAAAGTTAGAAAGTGGTATGTTTATTAACCCCAGTGGGTGGCACCAGAGTCGTCCCTACAAGGCGTGACCGTGCTGTACAAGGTTCTTTGCCCTCTCTTTATTTCCCAGGATCTTACATACAATACATGTGCACAACCCCAGCACTTCCCCTCCCCGCTCTGTATTAAAATGAGGTCATTAGTCCTTCACACCTGCACAATTCTTCTCTGGAATTGGGTTGGTGGTCTCCAATTGGGTCAGTGGTCTTAAGGGATGAAGTCAGGAATGTCTTCATCAGGTCTCTGTGACCCTCTGGCACCATCCAAGGTCCCCTGCTTAGTGACTGATTGACATAAAGCCCAGGTGCTAACCATTGTTCTACGGGTTTCAGTATGTTCTTCTAACAGTTCACTTACTCCACTTCCTTCTATCAAGAAGCTCATCATGGTAAACAATATAACAATCAGCTCTGGCTTAAGCATCTAATCATCATTAACCTATGGTCTACCTGTCTAACTGACATCCTGATCAATGTGAATTGCTTCTAAGCCTCAGCTGAAATCTGAACTCTTTAAATTCTTGCTTCAGCTGTGCCCAGGGAGAAGGGAGCTGAATGAGCTGAGTAAGAATTGCAGGAGAGATCAGCAGACGTTGGCACTCTGTGCTCTGCTTGAAACTGGGAAGTCAAGAGACAAAGGGCGTTTTCAGGCACAGCGCAGAGAGCTGGTGGATCAGCCTTTGGCAGTGGGCTGGAGGTGTCTGGCTATGCCTGGAGAGGGAGCTTGCACAGTCAAGCCCTTCTGATGGCAAGGCTCAGGTTTGGCTGGTCCTGGAGGTGCCCTTCCACCACTGCCCTCTCTTGGGATGTTCCCAACCTCTGTGGGTTGAGGAGAATTCACGGAAATGGTCTGGCGCTGCTGCCTGGCCTCAGGGTCAAGGAATGAAGTGCAGGGCCAGCCAGGACGAGTGAGCCCAAGGTTCTGGTGGTGACTCTCAGCCATGTTTTCTGTTTTGTCTGCAGAAGGGAGCTGAAGCGGCTGTCTCCAAAGCTTGAGGAGGAGGCAAAAGCCTTGGAGGAGGAAGAGAGGCAGAAGGAGAAAGAGAAGCAGAAGAAAGAAAAGAAGGGTGTCTCTGTGGGGAAGGAACCTCCAAAAGCAGAGAAGGGGAAAACCAAACCCCCAGAGAAGAAGGAAAGCAAGGCCCCAGAGAACAAGGACACCAAAATCCCACCAAGGAAGGAAATCAAAGAACCAGAGAAGATGGAAAACAAACTTCCAGAAAAGAAAAACAAACATCCAGAAAAGAAAGAAACCAAAATCTCAGAGAGGAAGGAAAGCAAAGCCCCAGAGAAGAAGGAAAGCAAGGCCCCAGAGAAAAAGAACACAAAAGCATTAGAGAGGAAGGAAACTAAATTCCCTGAGAAGAAGGAAACCAAAGCCCCAGAGAGGACGGAAAGCAAACTCCCAGAAAAGAAATACAAACCTCCAGAAAAGAAGGAAACCAAATTCCCAGAGAGGAAGGAAAGCAAGGCCCCAGTGAAGAAGGACACCAAAGCATTAGAGAGGAAGGAAACCAAATTCCCAGAGAAGAAGGAAAACAAAGCCCCAGAGAAGATGGAAAACAAACTCCCAGAAAAGAAATACAAACTTCCAGAAAAGAGGGAAACCAAATTCCCAGAGAGGAAGGAAACCAAAGTCCCGGAGACGAAGGAAATCAAAAGCCCAAAGAAGGAAAGCAAAGCCACAGAGAAGAAGGAAATGAAAAGCCCAGAGAAGAAGGAAAGCAAAGCCCTAGTAAAGAGGGAAATCAGAATTCTAAAGAAGGAAACCAAATCTCCAGAGAAGAGAAGCAAACCTCCAGAAAAGAAGGAAACCAAATTCCCAGAGAGGAAGGAAATCAAAATCCCAGAGAAGGAAATCAAAGCACCAAAAAAGAAGGAACCCAAAGCCCCAAAGAAGGGGGAAGCCAAAGCCTGAAAGAAGGGAGGAACCAAAATCCCAGAGAACCCAGCTGAGCTGGAGAAGAACTCTTTATTTTATTCACACACCTTATTTTATACAGTTTGACAAACCTAATGTGCAACTTTAGGTAGTTAATCGATTTCTTATTACTAGTTATGCCAGTTATTCTGTTGGATAATAAAATATATTTTACTTGTGCATCAAATCTCTCTGTTGTATTCTTTGTATTGTTACCTATTCTCTTCACTGATTCTCATGGGACAAATCCCTTGTTCTTGCAGGTGCATTTGTTTTTCACCCTCAGATCAGATTGTTCACCAAGTCTCATTCTCAAAATAACTTCACATGGGAACTTGTGACTGCTTAGCTGCACTTAGAAGAGATGACAGGCCAGTTGTTAATATAGCAGAACAAGGCCTGGTTTCATAAGGCCTTTCTTTTATCATTATTCTACCTGTCTCTGACATCTCCCCCTTTTTGTTCATTTAAAAAAGGCTCCTATGTTCTGATGTTGAAACAGCTCACTCTTGGGAGGGTGTGATCTCATGAAGGTTATCACTGGTTATCTGTTAGATGTGGGATAAGATACATAAAAGACCAGTTCCAATCAACAAAACTTACCCAATTCTGTCAAGTCATTGATACAGGGTTTTGCAGCATGAGCAAACAAAAGAATAATGTCCAATGTCTCTTAGGGAAATGGAAAGAAATGACCATTGTTTCCAATTAGCTGAGAAGTAGGAGAAGGTCCATTAGCTGGAAATGTTGATCTTGGACATCACTGAATGTCCTCCTGGCAGCTGGAACAGGGAAGAAATGAAGAAGGTTGGGAGGAGCACTGTCCCATGATGATGCCATGAGGCTTTTGTTGGCTAATTGCCTCTGTCAGTTTCCAGGCACAGCTGTGTCTTGGCAGTCCTACTCCTGTTCCTGTTCTGGCCACAAAGGCTGCAAGGGGATGAGGTTATTTCTCTTTCCACTGGGCCTCATTTCTTCAGAGCTGATCAGTATCTGATGGAATGAACAGGTGACTGCTTTGAGCTGTTGGTGATAAAACACAGGCATCTCTTCTCCTGAAGTTAATGAATCAATTAGGCTTCCCTGTGGGACACTCCACTGGGATTTAGATGGGATGACCTTTTTTCCAAGTTTCTAATGTAAATATTGCATGATTCAAAATGATTAGTCGTCCAAATTTCTCATGTACATATTGCATTATTTGAATGTTCTTAAGGCATTCATTCCTCTTTTTTTTTTTTTTTTTTTAATAAGAATGAGATGCATGTCTTTTGTTATGAGTATGAAGAAACATTGTAGCGAAATAATACATGTAGTGGACAAGAAACTTAGAGCAATTAGGAATAATTTAGATACAACGATCGGGAATATTTCAAATAGCGGACAAAACTAACAACATAGGTGGAATGAAATAAATAGAAATCTCTGAAATAATGTACCATCATTCCAGAGTCTGCAAACAGCTGACAAACCTCGATTCAGTGGGGACTTGGATAATTATTTCCAGATCATAATTCCCAAGCTCCCTTTAAAAATAGTTCAACTGTCATGTACAGACGGTGAAATTGCAAAGTCAAAGCAACTCCAATCTAGTTTTGATGCAGAAAACATCTGGGTCTGTTGGCAAATTCCTGTCCAGGTAGAGCTAAGGCCTGGCCACCACCCAAGCTCTAAGTGGGAGAGAATTCCCCAAATGTAATTTTAAACAAGGCTCCTAAGAATAGCACTTAGGAGTAAAGGTCTAGGGGTGAAAGACTGATGAACCATCCAATAGCTGTCTCCTCCAAAATTTCCTCAGCATGGAGATGCTTTAAACACAGCAAACTGTTGGACTGGTTCTGTAATAACAATTGGGACTGCATCTGATTGCTTAGAGTAGATGTCACAATACCATCAGTTTAGAGAAGACTTCTGACAAAGCTGAGATATCATTTCCTGGAACTCTGAAAAATACTTGAAAATCATGAGGCAGCACTAGGTCAAACCATGGAGCCCCAGTGCAGAGCCCAGCTAGAGGGGTAGTCTGGTCTAAGAGATACATGAGCAGCTAGAGAACAAAAGAAGGATCCTGAAATGACACGTGTCTTGTAGATAATTACACCAAAAGATGGTAAAACATATGAAAAGCTGGCTATAAAAACAGGAATACAAACATGAATGTATTTATGACAGAAAAAATGCAACAAAGGAAACACTGAACAGCTCACTCATAAAATTTATGATATCTCAGATTAAATAACACTCAAACCTGATATAAATTCCTTTCGACATCAATAGAGCTTAACAAGATGAACTCAATAAAACCCAGTCCTAAAAGGATTTCAAATTAATAAACATAATTTCATTATCACCTTAGTAGAACAAAAAGCACACAAGAGAACTCAATGTTAATTACTATTAATACTGAACATAACTGGATCCATAAAAAGCTGGAATAGATCATTGCTGAAATGACGTAAAACTGAATCTTAACATTTATAAAATCTACCAAAATTTACTTAATAAAACTTAGCCTTATTCAAGAAGGTAACTGAGCGTTACAATATTTGGCCTTAATTTAACAGAATTCAAACGAACATTCTTAAAAGTTATAGATATGACATGATGTAACTCAGTCTAAGGTTATTAACACAAAAAGACAACTTAAAGGTGAACAAGCTGTAAGTGAAATAACAGCATGATGGTCTGCTGGAGGGATTAAAGTTGTAACAAGCATATTAGAATTAGAAGTAAATCAGTTATGAGTAAAACCCATGGTAACTGCAAATTCCATGGAAACAGAAATTCAGTAAGACTTTTCAAAGTGCAGGGTTACTGGGAAATAAATATAATAATGTGCAATTTAGCATATTGCTGAACAACCCAACAGCTTTTAGTGACAGTATCTGGCATCATTTTATATGGCAAATGTGTTAGCATTCTTGTTAAAGAGATCAGACCATGTTAAAATTTGATAGGTAATAAGGCGCTGCATTTACCGCTTTTCAATCTCTCCAGTAACTGTAAAACTACATAAAACAATCAGAATTTAGTCAGAAACTAAAATAAACTTTTAAAAACCCTAGAGCACCACGTTTTCAAGGCACACAAACACAGCTCTGGGCCGGAGCGGGGCCTATGCCGCCCACAGGGGAGAGGGAAGGCGCTGCCCAGAGGGAAACTATGGGGAGAACAGAGGCCATCTAAACTGCAATGACATAACTGTACACCAATAAAGCTTCTCTCAATATTCACACAGTATTCATCCCTTAATTGCCAGAGCAAATCATCTCATTTTCCATCTCCCAGCAGGGCCCTGCGGCCGTGAATCCAGCCCGCCGGGGCTGGCCCGGCTCGGCTGCCACAGCCCTCCCGGGGCTGCTGCACCTCTGCTCCCCAAACACTGCGGGGAAAAGAGCAGGGGAAAAGCAGCAACACACAACAAACTCTACAACCCGCACACAAAAGATAAACACAGAAGAGGCACAAGCTGCATTTTATTGCACATTCTGACAACAGTCACTGACTGAGAGTTGCATTTCCAAGGTCAAGATCTGTCTTTTGAGAAACTTCAAACTCAGAAATACCGTTTTTACTAGATGTGTACGAGGCCAGGCCTCATTGGAGGCACAGCTTTTCTCGCAACTCTGCATGATCTTGAACTGAAAAAGAATTAAGCAGTGTGCTCATGAGTCTGGCATCTCAGCCAGAAAGGCCAGGCATTAGAGGGAAGAAGTCAGCCTACAAAATCTGATTATTTTTTCTCTTCCATTGTCCTGTCAATAATGATAATCAGAATATATTTCCACATGTTAACATGAAGGTGTTTGTATTTACAGAAGCAGGAACATATCTATGAAGGCTTTTGAATTCTCTTCAAGGACAAGGACATTTGAACCACTAACCCTTTCTTAATAGAGAGGCCCAGTTTAACTTTTCACTGAAGATGTTAAACCCAAGGGCAGTTCATGCAATGCTGTCTTTACATGTCGCTGTAGAGACAGGCAAGACACCTATTTCTTCATGCACAACAGCCCATCTTTATTCTTCACAGCTCATATTTCTATGGTTTTCTGAAGGCATTGTGTTTCATTTTAATTGCTTAGTAACTTAGTGCAACTCAGTTCATTGGTTAGTAGTTGCTCATGTAGGTGTCAGTCAAAACCTTTCCTCTCTCTAACGCGGTTTCCATTCTTGTCTCCTGCATAGAAGATGTGGGTAGAAGTCTTTCCTCTCACAGGTGCAAATTCCTTTCTCACAGGAACTTGTCAGGCTAGCTGTTAGCTGTACTTAGCCCAAGCAGCAGGCCTGAGCCATCATTTTACAAGGGTAACAAGGCTCTTCTTTTATAGGGTTTACCTATATGCAACATTGACATACGATTCTTTCAATCTTAAAGAATCATCTTTAATTTCTTTCACGTGAATTTTGACCTTTGTAATATTTGTATATGGTAGATTTGGAGTTCAAATCTGTTTTGAATCATGCCTTCATAGAATCCCAGACTCATGGAATCATTCAGGCTGGGAAAGCTGTGTGAGACCATGGAGTCCCAGCTGTGCCCGATGCCCACCTTGTCCCTGAGGCGACTCCGGCATTTCGGGGTCTCCCCGGCCCCGGCTGCTGTGGGAGCCCAAGACAGAGAAGTCCAATTCAGCACGACCTGTCCGGGCCCCTCAGGCAGGCCCCAGAGCTGCAGGCAGTCTTAGCAAGCTCAGCTCTTCAGTGATTCTCAGCTCATTTGTGATTTCAGCTCTTGGCTTGCTGAGTGCCTTTGGCAGATGCTGGCAGAGAGAGGAGAAGGCTGTGTGAGGTTCCACAGAGATGTCTTTATTGATGTCTTCTGAGAAGGTCTCAGGGACAGCTCTTCTGCAGAACAGGGCAGAAGTAGGGCTTTATATAGGGTACAGGAGTTTTAGAAACAATCCAATAGTGAGGGTCGAGGCGAAAGTGAGCTGTGGGCTTAGAGAGATAAGCAAGGGTCCGAGGGTGGAAGAGGGGCTTCTTAGGTCCAGTCATCATGACCAGGCATTTCCTGTCTTAGGCTGCTGAATGCCATGGAGGCATTGCAGGCCCTGGGCCTGCTACAACTCCACTTTCTGTATTTAGAAAAAAGGCGTTCCCTATAGTTCTTTTAAACCAATGGAAAAGGCATGAGAACATAGCTAATACAATGACAATTACAAGGAAAATCCACAACATTCCCTTAACCAAAGATGCAACCCATCCTGTATATCCCCACTGACTGAAAAGGTCATTGACCCAGTCTGGGCTGTTTTCTACTTTTCAGTCCTTCACCAGTTCCTTCAGTGTCTGGATGTTTGCGTGGATGGATTCCCAGCGTGAAGAGAGATTGAAGCAGCACATCCCTTCCAAGTCTTGACAGCCGTGTCCGTGGGCAAGCAGCAGGAAGTCAATTGCTGCTCGATTTTGGAGTGGTGCATGTCTTGTGGTTTCTTCTTCCTTTCAAAGATCGCCCAGGGCAGCCGATGTAGCGCTGGCTTGCTTACTGAGCCAGCACCCAGGGTGATTCATTTCACCAAGGGCTTTAGCTGCAGTTACCCATGGTAGGAATAGGGAGACAGCAATCCTTTTTGGTTTGTTCCAATCGTATAATTTGGGATTGCAATTTTCATCAAATTCTGTGTAGGATCTTTTGTGCCATTTTCATTCACTTTCTTTTTTTCAGTTATGTAACAAGGTTATATTTGATGTGAGGGTAGAAAGTTTTCCAAGGGTACAGGGACCTCCCTGTAGCCATGAGGGGATCCCAGCCCATACTCGGTCACCACAGATGAGAAACGTTCCCTTGGATAGTACTTTGGGGTGAAGAGAGGCTACAGAGATCACACGAGCAGTGTAATTACACCAATCAGGAGGGTTATAGGCTTTGTTAATTGGTGGTGTGTCTTTTCGGTATCTGGTTTTGGTCTGGTCAATTTCTGGCCAATTATTTTTTGGATGTCTAAAGTAAATTTGACACAGTATGTTGCCTTGGAGGATCCCAACAGGTCCAATTCTTGGGGTTCCTCGAGAGCATTGGGCAGCATTTTTGTCCACTGGTCCCAGGTACCCACCAGGTTGGGTCTCTTACCTGTGGTGAGGAGGAGCTCTGAGTTATAGATGGGCCAGGCATCGGCTGCGAAGGGAATTCCTACCAGACATGTGGAAAGTGGGTTATCCATGCTTCCCATGGATAAGCACATGTTATCCTGTTTTAACGTCCTTGCTGAGGTTACCCAGACATTGTGGCCAGGCTGTGGGCTGATCCAACTGATGGCACATGGTACAGTGAAGAAATCCAAGCAGCAGTGAGGACAGCACCAACGGAGACATTTTTCATCTCTGGACAGGAATGGGGCTTCTGATAGGGAATATAAGCAAAATTTGTTATCTTGATGGTGGGAGGGGAGGGTTAGGGTTTTCTCCTTTGTTCCTTTCCTCTGTTCCTTCCCCTCCCCCCTTTTTTTATTCTTTCTTTTCTTTTTTTTTTTTTCTTTCTTTTCTTTTTTTTTTTTTTTCTTTTTCCTTAAACTAAGGATGGGGGAGTGGGTATAAGGTTAGGGGTTTTTGGTAAGAGTTGAGAAAGGGGAATAATAGGGCTTTTTAGGACCTAAAGGGATAATAACATATAATTCTGAGAACAATTTTTTGTTCAGGCTGTGTCTGGCTTATGGCTTGATGCAGCAGAATGTTGTTCAGCTTTCTGTTTTGTCTGCTGTCCTGTGATGGGATGGGCTTTTCTTCTGTATGTGGACATTTGGCAACATCTTCGTCTCCAGGAAGAACTGGTCTGGTTTTGAGGAGGTCTTGTGTTTGACTCAGGGGAATTCTTGTCAGTGTTTGTGGGAGTGGCTTTTGCAGTGCCTAGGTATGGTTTTATGTTTTTTCCTGGGTACCATCCAGGAGCAGATGGGAGTAGAACACAGGCATCCCCTCTTCCCCAGGTAATCAATTGGAATGGCCCAGAAATTTGATGTGTTTTTGGGTCCTTCCCCAGTACAGGTGGTTTCTCAGTGAGCTTTGCTTGGGTGGTATTTGCAAAGTGGTGAAGTACTGGGGGGTCAGGCTCTGATGTTGTAGAGTTCAGGAAGTTGATGACATAGAGAGCCTTGCAAAGTCTTTCCACTGGAGATTTCATTTTTGTTTCTCTTTGCTGCTGACTGAGGACTCTTTTGAGGGTTTGATGTGTCCTTTTTACGATGGATTGTCCTGTGGGATTTGCAGGTATGCCTTTCTTGTGTTCTATTCCCCACTCACTGAAGAACTCTTTTAACTGACAAGAGGTATAGGCAGGTCCATTGCAGAGAGTATTAGTACAGAAAGTATTTCTACTGCCTGGCTAGTAAAGAGAGGGCACGGACTTTTACAAGGAGTGCATAACCCAGGCCTGAAGCCAACAGACAGTCCTAGAAATGTCCTTGGACCAGAGATGAGAGGAAGTTGGACAGTTACACAATGGCTGCAGACTAGGCTAGCTAGACACCAGGAGATACCAGCAAAACCGCAAGGCAGCAATTACACAAGATAGCAGCAGACCGCAGGACAGAAAGAGTGTAGAACCAAGAAAAGCATGAGCAGCTGGTTTACACCAATCACAGCATGAGTCAGGGCTCCTGGACAGTCCCTTGTAACCAATAATATGTACGCTTGAGCCGCATGGACAGATAACAATGCTATATAAGAGCCTATCAATTTCCAATAAATCGAACAAGATGCATACCTCGTGTCGAGTCGTGTCTTGATTCCAGACCCCTTATCTCTTCATATCATTACAGTGGGGCATGCTGTGCTGAGACAGATACAACCTTGTCCTATATATACACGCAACATTGTCTGATTGCCTGAATGCGTTTCAAAGTGGCAAATGCTTTGGTCTGTGTCCAAACGTGTGTCTTGATCACTTTCTAATGTCCCCTCACATATGTACCCCAGTTGGTTCCTCATAGAACAGGGCTCTAGGTTGATGGTCTGCCACTCTCCTCTAATTTCTCGTGCCCATGTTCTATGTTCAGAAGGATACAACACAGTCCCTTCATGGTTTAGTCCCAGGGGAACTATTGGGTGACTTAAGCTCACTGATGCATTACGTATTGTTAAAACAAAGGCTGTTACTTTACTAGTCACAGGGTTATAAGTGAAGTTGGCCAAAGTCCACCAAGATCCCTTTCCATATCGGAAGCACTATCCCAAACAATTTTGCGGAGTTCAGCAGAGAATATTCCCCTCTGCCCTCCCTGATGATGCAGCAGCCACTGACTGCATCCACAGTTGTGCTTGAGTACACCCAAGAGCTAGTGAGACGTTTTCACTGGCTCTGCCTAATGCATTAATTATTACCTCATCGTCCTGTTCTTCAGTGTTCTTCCTTTCTGGCAATACTTTGGAGAACTTCCAGTGGTTGTCACCTAGTGCTAGCAGGGAGGATTGTAAAGGTTGCTGTAATTTAACTAAGTCACTCCCCACTGTGGTTAATGTATTCATCAACACTTCTGAATCTATGGTGTTTAGCACTCCCAGTCCAGTCCCTAGCAGCCAAGTGAGATCTCTTTTACTCCTAAAGTTAGGGGGCATTCATTCTTGAAGCCAAGTGGTCCAGTCCATGAAAGGATTTCTGAGAAATGGGGCACACTCTAGTTGAATGTCCAAAGCATTTACCTGTATTCCCATTTCTACTCGCTTCAGAGACCATTCTGGATTAACCAGCAGTCTCTGAGTTCTTGTTTTCTTCATAGCATACGGCCCAATTCTAGTAATCACAGGAACTATAGGCTGCACTTCTGCTTCTGGAATAATTGGCCTTTGGGTAGGAACAGCTTTCTTTTGTGTTAGTGGGGTAGTTCTGATCTTGTTCTTCTGATATTCAGTGCACACTTGAGTGATGCTAAAGTCAAGATCATACTCTCTTATTGCACACCCTTCTATTTTTAGGGCACTTACTCAAACATTTGTCACAGCATTCAGAGCTAATCTGAATGAGTTTCATGGGTGGATGGTAAGCCTCATGCAACCCACCTTGCACAAATGCATAGCTACATCCCCAAACATTTCTCCCTTCCCACAAACGTGCATTTGTGACCTTCAGGATCTCATTTAGGGCCCTACGAGAGTGGGGATCACAGGCCCTCCCTTGGCACCGGTACATCCCAGTTACGTTGTACCTGCGCGGTATGGCACTGGCTCCTGTTACAACCATGGCAATGGCTATAATAGTTACCACCTTCTCCATCATGTCCATGATTTCTCTAAGTCCATATATTCACGGTTCCAGGTGAGCTTCAGCTTCAGTTCTTTGTCACCTGGCATCAGTTTCCAGACTTCCTCAGGGGCTTTCTTCACTCGGGAGTGATGGATCCAGGCCTGCTGTTCTTTGATCTTGATTGCAGTAAAGGTAGTGAGGAGCACCTGGAATGGTCCTTCCCACTGCAGTTCCAGGGTCTTTTCTGCCAAAGACTTAACATACCCATAATCCCCAGGTTGTACATCATGTACTGGTCCATCCAAATCTCTGTTTTGAGCTCCAGCCACATATTTTGCAGTTCCTCTCAGTTGTTTATTCAGGGCTATCATATACTTGGGTAGGGTTTCCTCCCCTATTTGTGTAGGTGTGGCTCCTTCTTGAACTGCATATGGTCTCCCATATAATATTTCAAAGAGGCTCAATTTTTCCCTTGTCCTTGGTTTTGTCCAAATTGGCAATAATGCTAATGGAAGAGCCTGGGGCCAAGGTAGGTTTGCCTCTTCTCCCAATCTCACAATTTGTTGCTTAATCAAATGATTCATCTTTTCCACTTGCCCACTCGATTGAGGATGATATGGGGTATGCAGCTCACAGTCTATCCCCAGGTGGTGGCTAATTTCTTGCACAATTTTGGAAACAAAATGCGGCTCTCTGTCTGAGGATATGGTGGCTGGAACCCCAAACCTCGGGATTATTTCTTGCAACAGTGCTTTGCTTACCTCTCGTGCTTCAGCTGTCCTAGTAGGGAAAGCTTCTGGCCAACCTGAAAAGGTATCAGGCAATACCAAGAGGTAATGATATCCCCCCTTCCTGGGTAATTCTGTGAAATCGATTTGCCACTGTTGCCCAGGTCCGCAGCCTTTCCCAATTTGTCCAACTTTAGGCTTTGGGATGTTTTTAGGATTAGTTCAGAGGCAAAGACTACACTGACGAGTTACCTGTATTACTGTGCCCTGGAGTTTCCTGGCCATAATTTTTCTTTTCAAATGGTTGTACAGGGCATCTACTCCCCAGAGTGTTTTTTTCATGTTCTTTTTGCACTGATGACCACAGCAAATAGGAAGGCGCTACAAGTTTCCCTTCCTCTGTTACAGCCTGTCCTTCTTGATTATAATTTGCTTTTTTGGCCTTAAAAAGTTTCTTATCCTTTTTATTGTACACTGGCTTACCATCAATAGAAATTTTTCCATCTGGGATCAATGTTGCCTCCACTGTCTCCTCAAATACCTCACCTCTGGCTGCGTCTTTTGCCTCTCTGTCCACCAGCATGTTCCCTTCTTCCAATTCAGAGCTCACTTTTTGCTGTGCCTTAATGTGCATGATGGCTGCCTTCTCAGGAAGTTGTACTGCACCTAGTAGTCTCAGTATCTCTTGTGCATGTTTAATATTCTTCCCTTGTGAATTCAACAGTCCTCTCTCTCTCCAAATGGCTCCACGTGCATGAATCACCCCAAACGTGTACCTTGAGTCCGTGTAGATGTTAACCTCTTTTCCTTTTGCCAGCTCTAAGGCTCGAGTTAAGGTGATTATTTCAGCCTTCTGTGCAGAGGTGTTTGCTGGTGAAGGTTCAGACTCTATTACCTCTCTGCTTGTGGTAACCGCATATCCAGGGTGCCTTTTTCCACTGATGACATAGCTGCTTCCATCAGTGAACCAGGTCTCAGCATCTTCAAGTGGGGTGTCCTTCAGATCCGGGCAGCTGGAGAAAGTGGCTCCAGTGGTCTCCAGACAGTCATGGATCACTGCTTCTCCCATACTCCCACTGAGGAAGGAAGCTGAATTTACAGTGTGCGTTACCACAATTTCAACACCATCTTGTTCTACTAGTATAGCTTGGTACTTCAGAAACCTCTGTGGGGAGAGCCAATGTCCCCATTTTGCCTCAAGGACTGCAGACACCGTGTGGGATACCAGCACAGTCATTTTCTGGCCCAGATTTGGGGAGTTTTGGATTTTGGGGGATTCTATTGGGGTTGGGGGGATTGATTTTTGAGGGGCTTCAGTGAAATTTTGGGGGGTTTTTTTGAGTTTTGGTGGGTTTGACTGGGATTTTGTGGGATTCTCTGGGGTTTTGGAGGATCTTATTGTAATTTCTTGAGGAATTTGGGATTTTTAGTGGAGTTTGGGGGTCTGGACCTTTTAGTGGACCTTTGGGGTTGTCCCAGGGTTTTCCGGAAGGGCTGAGAGGCATCAAAATCTCCTTCCAATAAAACCCCACAGAATCTTTTGAAATCTCAAGAACCCCCAAAATCCAGATGAAACCTCGCAAATCCCCCCAAAAAATGTCCCCTAAATAATAAAAATCCCATAATATCCCTCCCCAACACCCGAAGAAATCATGGCAACACCCAAAAAACCCCATAAAACCCCAAAAATCCCACGAAAATTCTGAAAAAACCAAATCTCCAATGGATCCCACTAAAAGCCCCCACAATTCCAGTGAAATGCCTCAAAATCTCCTAGAAATCCCAATAAAACTCCCAGAATTTCTGAGAATCCCAAAAAACCCAGGAAAATCTCAGTAAAACCTTCCAAAATACAAAACCCAAAAAAATTCAATAAACACCTCCAGAACAACACCCCACCCCGCCCCCCGCAAAGCACCAATAAAACCCCCAAAATACAAACACCCCCAAAATCCACAAAACCTCCCAACATTTCCCACCTTGTCCCAGCATGTCTGCAGTCCTTTCCCGGCGCTGCCAGTGGCCCCAGGAAGGTGTCAGTTCTCCCAGTGTGATCCCCCAGTCATGCCCAGAATATCCCAGCTGCCTCCAGCATGCATCCAGTCCTGCCCAGTTCCTCCAGTTTGCTTGCAGCATGATCCCAGTTTCTCTCAGGTGCTCCCAGTAGGCCAAAGTGTGATCCCAGTTGCTCCCTTTGAACCCCAATATGATCCCAGTAAGCTCCAGCTGGATCCCAGTCACATGCCAGCCCTCCCAGTGTGGTCCCAGTATAATCCCAGTTGCTCCCAGTCGGGCCCAGTATGGGGGATGATGTGCAGGGTGTGTTCCCAGTCGCTCTCAGATTCTCCCAGTATTAGTCCAGTCCCTCCCAGTATGATCCAGAGATGAGCCCAGTGTGCTCCCAGTCCCTGCCAGTATGAACCAGTTGTGCTCCACATGGTTCCAGTGGCTCTCTTTCACCCTCCCTTTGGTTCCAGTCACTCCCAGTATCTCCCAATGTATCCCAGGTCCCTCCAGCAGGTTCCCAGTCCCTCCCATTATTCCCCAGTATGATCCCATTTGCTGCCAAGCACTCCCAGTCAGCCTCAGTGCAGTGGCACTCACTGCCAGGATGATCCCAGTCACCCCCAGCATGATCCCAGTTGATCCCAGTAGAAGCCCAGTTGTTTCCAATCCCTCCCAGCACACAGCCAGCCACTCCCAGTTGCTCCTGGCATGATCCCAGTTGCTCCCAGTTGCTCCCAGTCACCCTCAGCATAATGCCAGTCACTCCCAGTAGATCCCATTTGCCCCTACCATGGTCTCAATTGCCTCTGCAGGCTCCTGCTCACTCCCAGTATGATCCCAGAATGATATCAGTACAAACCCAGTACAGTCCGAGTGTGATTCCAGTATGATCCCAGAACAAACCCAGTACAGTCCAAGTATGATCCCAGAACAACCCAGTAGAGTCCCAGTCACTCCCAGTATGATGCCAGCAGAGCCCAGTCCCTGGCAGTGCTGCCAGCGCTGGGATCCCGCAGCCCTCTGTGCGTTCCCCCCTCCCGGCTGTGCCGAGCGGAGCCCCAAGGGCTGGCAGTGCCCAGGCAGGCTCCCCAGCAGGGCCCAGTTTGGATGTGGGGCCCCCAGTTGTCGCAGTTTGCCTCTCCTTTTGCCCGGGCCGGCTTCCCCCCTTCTCCGCAGCGGCCGGGAGCAGCCGAGAGCCCCGCGCTGCCCGTGCCGAGCTGTGCCGGCTCCAGCCCCGCTCCTGCCGCGGGCTGCGAGGGCTCCGGGAACGGGGCAGCGAGGGGGTCGCTGCTGCTGCGGGAGGAGGAGGAGGGAGGGAAGGGGAGGGATGAAGGAGGAGGAGGCGGGATTAGGGAGGAAGAGGGTGGGAGGGGAGATGGAAGAGGAAGGGGAAGGCGGAGAGAGAGCAGCCACAGAAGCAGAAGGAGGTGTGGTTAGGGAGGAGAAGGATTAGGAGGAGGCGGGGGATGGAATAGGAGAAGGGGCAGGAAGAGGAAGAGGAGGGACAGAGGCGGATCAAGGCTGAGCAGCAGGAAGCACGCGGTCGAGCCCTCCGTGCATTCGCAGCCCCCACCTGTGGGATCATCGCCCCCATGGCGCTGGTGAGCGGGCAGGGGGAGCTCGGCCCAGATATCCCGGGGGGTCCCTGGGCTGGGATTTTTTTGGGGGGATGTTTGGAGAATGAAGAAGTGCAAGGCTGAGCGGAAAAGGCCCCTTGTGGGGACATCGGGGGGGTGGCGGTGGCGGCTGGCGGCAGAGGCAGCCTGGAGGAGCAGAGCCCTGTGTCCCCCAGGAGCCCAAAGTGGGGAGCCCAGAGAGGGGGGAGCGCCGCCATTGGCGGGAGCCTGCAGAGGCTGGAGAGGGGCAGGGGGGACTCCTTGGAGCCCCTGCAGCCCAGAGCAGAGAATGAGGGGAGAAGGGAGCCCAAAAAGCCCCGGCAGCCCTGAATCGGGAGCGAAGAGGGGGCAGGTTTTGGGATTGCTGGGACTGCCAGCAGGCTGGGGAGGGCAGGCACCGAGGAGAAGGGGGACCCCCAATGCAAGCATGACCCCAGCACCTGGGACAGAGGGAACTCCCAAAGAGCAGAGGGGAGGGAGCAGGGGTGGGGAACTCCTGGGGAGGGTTTTTCAGCACTGAATCTTGGTGTTTGGGAGGTGTTTCTGCAGCCTAGGTCGCTGGTGACTTGTAGAGATTGACTTGGGCAGAAAGACCTTCAAACTCAACATGCTCATCCCTTGTTTTCCCCAAACCAGGATTTCCCATTGTCACTTCTTGTGAGGTAGTGAGGAAGAGGAAGATGTCCCTGGACATGGAGTCAGGTGAGGAGGAAGTCAGTGCCCCTTTGCCTCTCTCTCCTGCTGCATCTCCCAGCCCAGCACAGCAGAACCTTATGGCAGAGGCCGTTTTGAGCGGCTCCACGGTGCAGGAACCCAACGGGGAGGAAAAGCCCCGGAGATGCCACACGAGGAGGGGCTGCAAACGCAGATGGCGGGGATCTGAGGGGGAAAGAGCCAGCCTGGGCCGGGAAGGCGGCCGGAGATGGAGCCAGAGCTTGGAGCTGGTGGTCCATGAGGAGGTTCCTGATGGAGAGAAGCCCCACAAGTGCGAGGAGTGTGGGAAGAGCTTCAGGCACAGCTCCAACCTGATCAGGCACCAGAGGACCCACACTGGGGAGTGGCCCTACGAGTGTGATCAGTGCAGGAAGAGGTTTCAGAGCAGCTCTGATCTCCTCATGCACCGGCGCACGCACACAGAGGAGAGGCCCTTCCGCTGCCCCGACTGCGGGCAGGGCTTCAGGCGGAACTCCCATCTTGTCAGACACCGGCTCATCCACACTGGGGAGAGGCCCCACGAGTGTGAGGAATGTGGGAAGAGCTTCAGGCAGAGCTCCAATCTGATCCAGCACCAGAGGACCCACACTGGGGAACGGCCCTACGAGTGTGGGGAGTGTGGGAAGAGATTCAGCCAGAGCTCCAGTCTGTTCTGCCACCAGAGAATCCACATCGGGGAGAGGCCCTACGAGTGTGGGGAGTGTGGGAAAAGCTTCAGCCAGCATTCCAGCCTGATTGTCCACCAAAAGATCCACTCTGGGGAGAGGCCCTACGAGTGTTCCAAGTGTGGGAAGGGGTTTCGGACCCACTCCCATCTCCTCCTGCACTATTGGAGTCACACAGAGGAGAGGCCCTTCTGCTGCCCCGACTGTGGGAAGGGATTCAGGCAGAACTGCCACCTTGTCAGGCACCGGCGCATCCACAGCGGGGAGAGGCCCTACGAATGTCCCCAGTGTGGGAAGAGCTTCTCCAGCAGCTCTAACTTGACCCAACACCAACGGAGGCACTGGTGAGGGAAGCCCTGCGAGTGCCTCGAGTGCGGGAAGAGCTTTGTGCGCTGCTCCAGCTCCATCCCCCACTGCAGGAGCCACGCTGGGCACAGCCCTGGTGACCCACATTCCCTGTGATCCATGCTGGGAACACACCTGGCTGCTTGTCCTTTTGGTTTGGCCTTGATTTTCTTCTGATTCATCTTTATCCCTTAAAAACAGCCCAAACTGTGTTAAATGAATGACATTGATCAGCGATCTCTAAAGTCTCACCATTTCATAGGTGTTTGAGGGGGCACCTGCCTTTGCCCTGTCTTTTGGGGGTAAGAAATGGATTCTGGAGCTTTCTGAAACCAAGACCCATCTCGTTTGTTCCCGGCACCGGCAGCTGCAGCCTCCCTGGACACCATGGACTCTGGAGAATGGGGGCAGCCAGTGAGGACATGTCCTGGATTGCAAGCTAAGTGTGTGTTCTGTTTGCCATCAGTCAGAGGTGGGGCACTTATCTTCTGTTCATTGGGCAGTTTATCTCTTCCACAACCAATCCTTCATCCAGGAGATAGCTTCTGTCAATAATTATTAATTACCTCCTGTTAATGGGCCAGTGAGTGCTACTGCATGGCTGATAAAATAACATCATGCCACTGGGAAATGCTCTGCCCAGCGGGAGGAGCCAAGCATTTCTTCCTGGATAGAATCTGAGTTTGGAAAATTGCAGCAGCCTTTTCCCACTGGATTGCCAGAGGATCAACCTTTTCCCACTGGATTGCCAGAGGAAGACCAGGCCCATCTACACCACCACTGGACCTTCAGAGGAAAACTCCACCCTTCTCCAGGATCCCTGCTCCAACAGAGCCACACCTGTCACTGCAGGAGGGCTGCAGCCACCATTCAATGGGACTGCTGCCAGCACCCTGACCCACAGGGTGTCAGGTTATATTCTGACTCTGTCAGTGGTTTTGGTTTTTTTTTTTTGGTTTTTGCTATTGCCTTTGTATTTTTAATTTTTGCTAAAAAAGAATTCCTATTCCCATAGCTTTGCCTGAGAGCCCCTTAATTCAGAATTATAACAATTCAGAGGGAAGGAGTTTCCATTTTCCATTTCAGGGGAGGTTCCTGCCTTCCTTAGCAGACACCTGGCTTTCCAAACCAAGACAGGACAGCACGACCTGCACCCCGTAAGTCACCCCCTGATGGCCACACCTTGTGAGACCCCCATCTTGAAGAGGAAGACCCAAGAGCACCATGGCAAGAGGCTGGATTTGAAACAAAAACTTTAAGGAAGTTAGACATTTTGGAGGAGCTAAGATTTTAGTTAGAGATAAGCTTTATTGTAATTAATTAAAATAAATAGGTAGGCCTTGATGAAGGTAAGAGTTAGTAATTAACTAATAATGGATTGCTTGTCAATCATTCTATAGTCTTTATTATAAACCCAGCTAATCAAACACAATGTTTGGTTAGCTGGGTTTATAATGAAGACTATAGAAACTGACAGATAGCTTTTAGGAACATAAGACAATTGTGGGCCTCCTGTGTTCTGAAACCAATTGAAGCCAGGGAATGGTAATTCTACCAAGGGTTCATTTGTCATATTTGCATTGAAAAGGTAGAAAGGTCCGAATAAGGAAGACTTCATTTACTTCCTCATTTTGGGACCCTTCCCATGAAAGGGACCCCAACCCATTTCAAAGAACAAACTACGTATGCCTAATAGATTTTGAACTAATTAGCCTATGAAACAGGGAATGGGATGTACCAAAATTATGAATATGTATTTGTATTTTGGGTATTCAGTAGTTGTATGGATGACAGGACTCTGTAATCACCTGTAAATTGCAGTGTGTATTTGGGAGCAATCCCACACGCCGCCCGGCATCGCAATAAACATACACTTTCTAGCTTTAAACTGTTAGAGAGTTTTTGTCCGTCACAGTTGGATATCGGTGCTAGATCAATATCCATATTTTTTTAATAAATCACTTTGGTGACTGCAGCAGGACATCCTGCACTCTCTGGCCGTGGGGCCAGTGGGGGTCCGGGACCCCTCTGGGCACCCACCCAGGAATTTCTGGGAAGGAGGATCCTGTGATCCTGCTGCCTACGTGGGGAAAGACCAGGTCCTGCTGGAACCACGGACAAAAGGTATGTTTCTCTTTAGGGAAAGGTACCTTATTATATCAGCAGTTAATAGGACGCGGGAGACGTCCCGCCTCAGTGGTCTGGTAACCCGTGTCCCGCAGTGGGGACCAGGGCTCTGGTAGTCCGTGCCTCCTAGTGGAGACAATGGCTGTGGTGTTGTGAATTGGGATTGGAGCAGGGGTGGCTCTGGTTTCAATTTGTAGTTTAAAGGTGCACCACAGTGACTCGTCATTTGGGTGGTTAGTCCGAATTTTTGGGCTGCGAAGGGTCCCATTGTGGGTGGCAGACAATCCTGGTTGTGCCCCCAGCGTTGTGTGTGTGTGTCTGTGTGTCTGTGTGTCTGTGTGTGTGTGTGTGTGTGTGTGTGTGTATTGTAATTGGATCCGTGTTTGTTTGGTGGTTTTGTGATTTTGTGTGTTTAGGTTGTAGATGCACCGTATTTGTTGTGGTTTGTGAGAGTTTGTGTTGTAAGCATTATCATTTGTGTGATTTGGCATGTGTTATTAACCTTTGTAAGTGTTTTTGGGAGTTTTGTAAGCTTAAAGTTGTAAAAGGTCTTTGAAATCCCTGCCTGATTGTGGAGGGACGCTGACACTTTTGTTTGGGAGAGCGGACTGATTTCAAGTGTTTGTATTGTGCTTAGACTGTGTTAGAGGGGAATTAGGCTGTGTGTGAGCTTGGACAGCATGTGTTTTTGGATGTAAACTTTTATTTGATGTATGGTCAGGTGAAAAAGGCTTTGTGTGAGTTAAATTTGTTTCCTTAGTAGTTAAAAGAGTGAATGGAAAGCCCACAACTATTCCTGACACAGTCCTGGTGATCAGGCAGTCATTTGTTTCCTGGGTAACCAGAGGGGAGTCCAGACTTTGTAGCCTTGGGATACCTCTTTTTATCTCCCTGTAAAACCCCGAGAGTTTGGTGAGCGCGTGTTTTGATAATTTTATTGGTATGTGAGGTTTGCAGTTGCTAGAGTGTGTGGTAATATTTTAAAGTGCTGATGGTTTACCTCCACCCCCCCAATTCTTGTGGAGGGATTTGTGCTGTGCCCTGGCCAAAGTTTGTGTGATTTTCAGCAGGACCTTGTTAAAACTTTTGTTGTGTTTGGGGTTGTGAAAACCCCTGTCTGTTTCTTTTTTGTGAGCCTAAACTATTAGTGTTAGGAGTCAGGTTGTCAGCAAGAAAAGGGAAATTCAGTTTAGCGGCTTTGGTTGTATGCAGAAAACAGAGAGCCCAGAAGTAGTGCTGGCAGAGGTAGCTGAGAGACTTCTTTGGTGCCCAGATACGCAGCTGAACTCTGTGTTCTGTAACATTTTCCACCAAAGTGTGAGAGAAATTTGGTTAGCAGTCCAGAAAGCTTCGGAATGGGTTACAGTAGTGCCTCACACAGCTCTTGGTGCAGCGTGGAATCGTCAGATTTCTGCCAGAACTTGACTGATACTTTGCAAGGTTTCTATCTGTCCTTTGGTTACAGCATGACAAGAGATATGCTTTGCTTTCAGCTGCACACTGTCTACAGTGTATGAAAAGTTGCTTCCAATTTTTAAACATATTTTAATAGGAATACACCTGGAGCAAAGCTTAACAGAGGACCTGATTTAATAAATTATTAGTAACCTGCAACTTGGGTGGAGTACCTAACTACATGGTGTGGTTTCATTAGATTGAATCAAAAGGAGTTTTCCCACCCCTTTTTTGTAGAACTACAAGTTCTTTCCCTAACAGCTGCTGCTCTGAACCCTGCCTTTGAAGGCCTTCTAACCCTTTCTTTTTTTAGAGAAAAGGAGAACATTAATTAACAAGCTGTTTTATCCCTTTGTTTGCTAGCACAACTATATGAGCAGGAACAGGAGGCACAGGAATCGAGAACCTGGTTGAGGGGTATTCCCCTGCCCAAGGAAAGATTGCTGCTGTGATCTGTGGATCGTGTTTCGGTGTGCAGTCTGTCAGGACTCGTGGGTCTGGCAAGGGTACAGGTGGTTAATACCTAAGACTGGAACTTGTCTCTCTGTTATAAAAAGGAACAAAAGGCTGCCCAGATAACTATATGAATTTTGTTGGCAATTGGTCAAGAGTTACGGGATAGCAGTAAAATATTTGAGTTGTTGGAAAATGGGGTTTCAGGAACATTAAAGAAAGCAGTGGAAATTCTTAGAGTTGAGTGTTGCCAGTATATTTTTGTACCAAGGGAATACCAAGTGAAATTTAAGAACTGGGATAAGATCAAAAGACATTGTGAAAAAGAGGATCCTAAACATGGGGGCAAATGAAAGCAAAGAGATTCCCAGAGGAAGCCCTTTAGGGTGTATCTTAACACACTGGAAAGAGCTGGTGGGCTATGGTGGCAGTGAAACTAAAAGGGAACTTGTCAAACTTTCCACGTAGTGGTGGCCACTCTATAGACTTGATGGAGGAGTGAAGTGGCCAGCAAATGGTACACTGGACTATGAGACTCTATTACAGTTCATGCTTTTCCTTAGGTGGGAATAGAAGTGGCAAGAGGTGACTTATGCTGCTATGTTTTTCAGCCTTTGAAATCACCCTGAGTGGCAAAGGGATTGTGGGATTAGGCCTCCATCTGATCCACTGGTATTGGCTCTTGAGAAGGATAATAAAGCTAACAGGGAAAAGCTGAAACAGGGTTGTAGCACGTGCTCCATGCAACAGAGATCTTAGAACAAGAGACAGTAGAGGCACTTTTACCACCCCCTAGAAAGCAGGAAGGAGGCAGGGTAGAGGAACGAGTAAAATTGGAACCCTCACCAACTTTAGCCTCCCCTAACTTGTCTTCTGGTTCATCTGCCCTGGGAAAAACAGTAATTGAGGGAGGGGTTTCCCCACCAACTCCTGAATTAAGGGAACCATGGAGGCTTTACCCACCGTTGCCTAGTAGTGATAGTGAATGGGATGAATCTGAACCAAGTCCTGAGCCTTCCCTGCAAGGTCTGATAGCATCAAGGGCCAGAAGGCAAACCAGACTGAACCCACCCCCACAAACAACTAGAAAGCAAACTAAAGGACTCATACAAGCACCCTTAAGGCAGGCTATAACCTCTAATGGGGAACCAAGGATGATTAAGGTCCCCTTTTTCTCAGTGGATTTGGAGGCTTGGGAAAAGACTGCTAAGGGTTATGGGAATGACCCAATAGGGGTTGCTAAAAGGGTAAAGTTTATGGCTAAGCAGCATTTACCTGATTGGGCAGACATGCAGTTACTGCTTGATGCCTTAACAGAAACAGAGAAGCAGTTGCTTTTGAAGGTAGCCAAGGATTTAGCTGAAGACGCTTGTGCAGCAGCACAAGAGGATATCAAAGATGTGTTTCCCCTTCAGGATCCGATGTGGGATCCCAATGAACCCGATGAATGGGCACAGCTTAAGAGATACCAAGACTTTGTAGTAAAAGGACTAGAATGAGCAATTCCTAAAACCATAAATTGGTCAGCCTTACATGCTGTTAAACAAGGTCCTACTCAAACACCTTCTGAATTTTTGGATCACCTCTGGGACACGATGCGGCGATATACCACCCTGGACTCTGGATTGGATGAAGGAATACAACAACTAATAAATTTATTTTTCGGACAATCCACAGGAGATATCAGGTGGAAACTTCAGAAGATCCGGGGCCCAAATAGCTGAGGTTTGGAGACTCTATTGGATGAAGCATGGAGAGTGTTTAGTAATCAGGAGGGAGGATATAAACCAGGGATGAAGACATTAGTAGCAGTAGTAAGGGCGGGAGAAAAGGAGAAACGTGAGCAAGACCTGCCAAGACAAGGACCACCCCGAGTGGGAAAAGATCCATGTGCATTTTGCAAGAAATTTGGACACTGGAAAAACCAGTGCCCAGAATGAAGAAGGGGTGATGAACAGAGAAAAAGCGATTGGGGGTTGGGGGAAAGGCTGGTTGCTCATGTGAAGGAGGACTGAGGAGGACAGGAGGGCCCTACCCTAGGGGACCCTCTGGTTGTAGTTAAACTGGGGAACAAGGAAAAGGAAGTGGAATTTGTAGTGGACACAGGGACAACATTGTCAGTGTTGAATAAGGTCCTGTACCTCTAACAAATGATTATGTTATGGTAAAGGGGGCTACTGGTCAATCTGAAAGAGCATATTTTTGCAAACCATTAAAGGATAAATTGGGAAAGCAATGGGAGATTCATCCATTTTTATATATGCCTAATGCTCCATCTGCACTTTTGGGCAGGGATCTGCTAGAGCAGCTGGATGCAAAAATAATATTGAAAAATGGAGAAATTAGTTTGGAGGTAAAGGACCAACAATATGTGGAGCTGTTAAGCCTAATGTTAATAATCAATGAAATTGAAATTGTGAGTGAAGAAGAGAGAAACTTCAAGAAAATAATGGATCAAATATTCCCTGGTGTATGGGCTTCTAATATACCAGGGAGAGCAAAGAATGCATTGCCCATACAAATTAAGCTCAAGGAAGGGGAACAACAAGTAAGGGTTAAAAAATACCTCTTAAAGAAGGAAGACAGAGAAGGGACTAGCAAAATCATAGAAAACTTTTTGCTAATAGGACTGTTAAGAGAGTGTCAGTCTGATTTCAATACCCCCATTTTGCCAGTAAGAAAGCCTGATGGGTCATACAGGTTAGTACAAGACCTAAGGGCTGTTCTCAAAGTAACTGAAGACTTGTATCCAGTAGTTGCTAACCCTTATACTTTATTAACTCCTTTAACACCTGAACTAACCTGGTTTACCATTTTAGATTTGAAGGATGCCTTCTTTTGCCTCCTTCTCTACGAGGCCGGCCAGAAAATTTTTGCATTCAAATGGGAGAACCCCAAAACTGCACGGAGGAAGCAGCTCACATGGTGTGTATTACCACAGGGGTACAAGAACTTCCCACTGTATCTGGGGAGCAACTTGCCAAGCATTTAGAGTCTTGGAAACCTCTACCAGGAGAAGGGCAGTTGCTGCAGTACGTGGATGACCTCCTAGCAGCCACCCAGACCCAGGAGACACGCGTGCACTGGACGGTAAGCCTCCTAAACTGTTTGGGCCTGCAGGGGTATGGAATATCCCAGAAGAAAGCCCAGATGGTGAGGCAAACAGTCATTTGCCTGGGTTATGAGGTGAGTGCAGGTCAAAGGACCTTGGGGCAGGATGGCAAAGAAGCAATATGCCAGACCCCGAGCCCTCAGACACTGAAGGAACTGAGAACCTTTTTAGGCATGACAGGGTGGTGCAGCCTGTGGATTTCTAACTATGGGTTACTTGTTAAACCTCTATATGCCCTGATCAGGGAAGGGAGCAGAGATCTTCAGTGGACAAAAGAAGCAACCCAAGCCTGTGACCAACTAAAGAAGGCCCTCATGTCAGCTCCGGCTCTAGGACTTCCAGACGTGAGTGAACCATTTTTCCTGTTTTCCCACGAAAAACAAGGGATTGCCCTGGGAATATTAGCAGAGAACTTAGGCCCGTACCAGAGAGCAGTGGCCTATCTCTCCAAACAGCTGGACACGGCAGCTAAAGGATGGCCAGGGTGTCTCAGAGCTGTTGCAGCAGCGGCAGTGAACATCCAGGAAGCACACAAATTCACCCTGGGCCAGAAAATGACTGTGCTGGTATCCCACACGGTGTCTGCAGTCCTTGAGGCAAAAGGGGGACATTGGCTCTCCCCACAGAGGTTTCTGAAGTACCAAGCTATACTAGTAGAACAAGATGATGTTGAAATTGTGGTAACTCACATTGTAAATTCAGCTTCCTTCCTCAGTGGGAGTATGGGAGAAGCAGTGATCCATGACTGTCTGGAGACCACTGGAGCCACTTTCTCCAGCTGCCCGGATCTGAAGGACACCCCACTTGAAGATGCTGAGACCTGGTTCACTGATGGAAGCAGCTATGTCATCAGTGGAAAAAGGCACCCTGGATATGCGGTTACCACAAGCAGAGAGGTAATAGAGTCTGGACCTTCACCAGCAAACACCTGTGCACAGAAGGCTGAAATAATCACCTTAACTCGAGCCTTAGAGCTGGCAAAAGGAAAAGGGGTTAACATCTACACGGACTCAAGATACACGTTTGGGGTGGTTCATGCACGTGGAGCCATTTGGAGAGAGAGAGGACTGTTGAATTCACAAGGGAAGAATATTAAACATGCACAAGAGATACTGAGACTACTAGGTGCAGTACAACTTCCTGAGAAGGCAGCCATCATGCACATTAAGGCACAGCAAAAAGTGAGCTCTGAATTGGAAGAAGGGAACATGCTGGTGGACAGAGAGGCAAAAGACGCAGCCAGAGGTGAGGTATTTGAGGAGACAGTGGAGGCAACATTGATCCCAGATGGAAAAATTTCTATTGATGGTAAGCCAGTGTACAATAAAAAGGATAAGAAACTTTTTAAGGCCAAAAAAGCAAATTATAATCAAGAAGGACAGGCTGTAACAGAGGAAGGGAAACTTGTAGCGCCTTCCTATTTGCTGTGGTCATCAGTGCAAAAAGAACATGAAAAAACACTCTGGGGAGTAGATGCCCTGTACAACCATTTGAAAGGAAAAATTATGGCCAGGAAACTCCAGGGCACAGTAATACAGGTAACTCGTCAGTGTAGTCTTTGCCTCTGAACTAATCCTAAAAACATCCCAAAGCCTAAAGTTGGACAAATTGGGAAAGGCTGCGGACCTGGGCAACAGTGGCAAATCGATTTCACAGAATTACCCAGGAAGGGGGGATATCATTACCTCTTGGTATTGCCTGATACCTTTTCAGGTTGGCCAGAAGCTTTCCCTACTAGGACAGCTAAAGCACGAGAGGTAAGCAAAGCACTGTTGCAAGAAATAATCCTGAGGTTTGGGGTTCCAGCCACCATATCCTCAGACAGAGAGCCGCATTTTGTTTCCAAAATTGTGCAAGAAATTAGCCACCACCTGGGGATAGACTGTGAGCTGCATACCCCATATCATCCTCAATCGAGTGGGCAAGTGGAAAAGATGAATCATTTGATTAAGCAACAAATTGTGAGATTGGGAGAAGAGGCAAACCTACCTTGGCCCCAGGCTCTTCCATTAGCATTATTGCCAATTTGGACAAAACCAAGGACAAGGGAAAAATTGAGCCTCTTTGAAATATTATATGGGAGACCATATGCAGTTCAAGAAGGAGCCACACCTACACAAATAGGGGAGGAAACCCTACCCAAGTATATGATAGCCCTGAATAAACAACTGAGAGGAACTGCAAAATATGTGGCTGGAGCTCAAAACAGAGATTTGGATGGACCAGTACATGATGTACAACCTGGGGATTATGGGTATGTTAAGTCTTTGGCAGAAAAGACCCTGGAACTGCAGTGGGAAGGACCATTCCAGGTGCTCCTCACTACCTTTACTGCAATCAAGATCAAAGAACAGCAGGCCTGGATCCATCACTCCCGAGTGAAGAAAGCCCCTGAGGAAGTCTGGAAACTGATGCCAGGTGACAAAGAACTGAAGCTGGAACCGTGAATATATGGACTTAGAGAAATCATGGACATGATGGAGAAGGTGGTAACTATGATAGCCATTGCCATGGTTGTAACAGGAGCCAGTGCGATACCGCACAGGTACAACGTAACTGGGATGTACCGGTGCCAAGGGAGGGCCTGTGATCCCCACTCTCGTAGGGCCCTAAATGAGATCCTGAAGGTCACAAATGCACCTTTGTGGGAAGGGAGAAATGTTTGGGGATGTAGCTATGCATTTGTGCAAGGTGGGTTGCATGAGGCTTACCATCCACCCATGAAACTCATTCAGATTAGCTCTGAATGCTGTGACAAATGTTTGAGTAAGTGCCCTAAAAATAGAAGGGTGTGCAATAAGAGAGTATGATCTTGACTTTAGCATCACTCAAGTGTGCACTGAATATCAGAAGAACAAG